>NC_083281.1:40344960-40647990 GCF_963506605.1 Zootoca vivipara | reverse complement strand
CCACCCCTTCCTCAGAGTCTTCTTACGTCCCTGGGTTGGAACGAGATCAGGCAGGTAAGCAGCATACCTTTGCCCCGGCCTTGTCCTGCCCAAACCAGACAGAGACGGCTCTTTGAGATGGGAATGTTAAGAGCTCTGCAATTTGCTGGGAGCCAAATTGCTGGGAACCGCAGGAAGGGAGGGTGATCTTGTGCTCAAAGGGTGGGTTACGATTAAAACGCAAGGTCAGGTGGTCCGCGGGACGTCTGCATGAAATATCCATATTGATTTCTAATTGCATTTTTATCGATTCTTCTGTTTCTCCTGTTCACATTCTGAATTGTGTGGGTTTCAAATGGTAAGAAACGAAATAAAAGCAAGAGAAATACAATTAAGGACCTACAACACCTAAGATGGTACATCATGATTACTAGTGTAGGCTGAACTGCAATATGCAGGAAGAGTTTGGGAACCACCAACCACAGTCACATTGCCTTCCAAGGGAAAAGGTACAGGGACCCCCATATCTTTTCACCCATGGGTGGGTGTCTGTGGAAGATGGTCTTAATCAGAAAAAGGCCCCCTGGGAAAAAGATTTCAGCAGTCCCACCCTACTGCCACTGCTCCAATCGGAATTTGCTCCTTCTGCCCCATGTTTGTGTTCAACTTAATTGTTTAAATTTCAGTTTAAAAACCCCACACATGAACCATCAGGAGACTGTTCATTTCTGCATCTAGATGAGCCTAACATGGGACTTTAGCTTCATATCCGGGGGGGGGGGGAACCCAAATATGCTTAGCTCACTTATGGCAGTGGAAAATTGTGAGCTGCTCTAATAATAATAATAATAATAATAATAATAATAATAATAATAATAATAAATTATTTATACCCCGCCCATCTGGCTGGGTTTCCCAAGCCACTCTGGGCAGCTTCCAACCGAATATTAAAAACAGTACAGCATCAAACATTAAAAACTTCCCTAAACAGGGCCGGTTTCAGTTGTCTTCTAAATGTAAAATAGTTGTTTATTGCCTTGACATCTGCTGGGAGGGCGTTCCACAGGGCGGGTGCCACTACCGAGAAGGCCCTCTGTCTGGTTCCTGAAACCTCACTTCTCGCAATGAGGGAACCGCCCGAAGGCCCTTAGTGCTGTATCTCAGTGTCCGGGCTGAATGGTGGGGCTGGAGACGCTCCTTCAGGTATACAGGACCGAGGCCGTTTAGGGCTTTAAAGGTCAGTACCAACACTTTGAATTGTGCTCAGAAACGTACTGGGAGCCAGTGTAGATCTCTCAGGACTGGTGTTATGTGGTCCCGGCGGCTACTCCCAGTCACTAGTTTAGCTGCCGCATTCTGGATTAATTGCAGTTTCCAGGTCACCTTCAAAGGTAGCCCCATGTAGAGTGCATTGCAGTAGTCCAAGTGGGAGATAACAAGAACATGCACCACTCTGGCGAGACAGTCCTCCACACCTGCCCACCTCCTGTCCTCCCAAAACAGTACTTCTGTCTTATCAGGATTCAACCTCAATCCGTTAGCCGCCATCCATCTTCCAACCACCTCCAGGCACTCCCACAGGACTTTCACTGCCTTCACTGGTTCTGATTTAAAAGATAGGAAGAGCTGGGTGTCATCTGCATACTGATGAACACCCAGCCCAAACCCCCTGATGATCTCTCCCAGCGGCTTCATATAGATATTAAAAAGCATGGGGGAGAGAACGGAACCCTGAGGCACCCCACAAGTGAGTGCCCAGGGGTCTGAACACTCAACCCCCAACACCACTTCCTGAACACGACCCAGGAGGAAGGAACGGAACCACTGTATGACAGTGCCTCCAGCTCCCAGCCCCTCTAGACGGTCCAGAAGGATGTTATGGTCAATGGTGTCAAAGGCCGCTGAGAGATCCAGCAGAACTAGGAAACAGCTCTCACCTTTGTCCCTAGCTCGCCGGAGATCATCAACCAGCGCGACCAAGGCAGTTTCAGTCCCATGGTGAGGCCTGAATCCCGACTGGAAGGGATCCAAATGGTCCGCTTCTTCCAGACGTGCTTGGAGTTGTTCAGCAACCACCCGCTCAATCACCTTTGCCCAAGAATGGTAGATTTGAGACTGGGCGATAGTTGGCCATATTGGCCGGGTCTAGAGATGTTTTTTTAAGAAGCGGTTTAATGATCGCCTCTTTCAGTGGGTCTGGGAAGGCTCCCTCATAGAGGGAAGCATTCACCAACCCGCGGAGCCCATCGCCCAGCCCTTCCCAGCTTGCTTTTATTAGCCAGGATGGGCAAGGATCAAGGAGACAGGTGGTCGGTTTCACTCGTCCAAGCAGCCTGTCCACATCCTCGGAGGTAACAGATTGGAATTGATCCCACACAACTTGACTAGACAGGGCTCTAGCACTCTCCCGCCCTGGCCCTGCTCCCACGGTGGAGTCTACCTCCTTCCGAATCTGAATCTGGCCATTGGGATGCTGCCAGGGACCATCTTTTAGCAACCATCTAAATTATGGCCCAGGGCTGAACAGCTTGACATGGCAAGCAGCCTTCTCTCTCTAGGTCAAGGCAGGGGTCCAAGTCTCTTCCAGTTCTTGTGCTTCTTCCTAGCCCACGGGGGCGGGAGAACCTTTGGCTCAGGGACCAAATCTCTCCCCTGGTGCTTTGCACCCTGATTGTTTTTACCTGGCTGGAATGTATGTTTGATAATGCCTGTTCCTTGCCTGGGTGGAGGATAGAGAGGACTGTGTGTGCACAACAATGATAAAATTGACATTTGTTGCTTCATCCACTTTTACTTGGGATCCTGCCCACCCACCACTGGAACATGGCCCCAGGAAACCTGCCTAGAAGGGAATGCGGCCCCTGAGCTGAGGATTCCCCACCCCTGTTGTAGCCCAAGGCATCTCCTGGCCCTTTTATAGCTTCTTCCCAACTTCTTGGAAGAACAGAAACAGCAGGAAAGTCAGTAACTACCGTCTCCCCTCATCTTCCCTCTCCCCTGCTGGACCAGGCTCCTCCTCCAATACGCTGCCAGTACAACTGTGCCCCCATCCCCAATATGCCAATGTCTGCTTTTTAAACTGTGAGTAGCTCATTTCTAGCCATGTTGGTCATTTACAAGAACCATGTAACAGAAAGAATTGGGAGTCTCAAGTTTGCTGGTATTCCTCTTCCCTCCCCCTCCCTATTTCCTTTTGTGTCATCTGTTTTTGGATGGTAAGCCCAAAGGCTGGCACTGTGTTATTCTTACTGATTTGTAGGCCATGCTGGGAGCTAAACATCAGGGTATAAATGCTTTGAATGAATAAGTGTAGAACTTTCCCTCAAGAGTAGGCTTCAATAGCCTTGAAAGGCAAGGGGGGTCCTAGTGATTGCCATATCTCACTCATTCTTTCACCCCACCCCATGCAGATTGACAGACAGTCATTTCCAAGATGCAGCCCAAGTTAACTCTGGCCCCCATCCACACAGCCCACAGGTTTCTACCACAAACAGATAATTAACGAGACACACAGGCAACCGTCTACTGAAAACTTTAATGAAACAAATAAGTTAATAAGTTAATAAAGTGAGGTACTATTCATTGTCTCAGAAACAAGGTTTATTTGGAAATCCATTGGAGGGTCCACCTCATTTACCTTGGTTGGTCAAAGCCATGCCCCTCCTCTCTTCCTCCCCCAACCGCACAAGCCCCTTCTCCCTCCCACTTTTGGAGACGTCCGTCTTGGATGGAAGACTTGGGGTGTGTTCTCCAAAGACGCCGTGTTCAGTGCATTGAGAGGTGGGGAGAGGTGGGCTTCGGTGGGCTGAGAAGTCAGGAAGAGCTCTAGCCATTTCTTCAAGACACATGCATGAGCATGCAAAGGAGAAAGGTGCACGGGAGGCCAGAGGGGTTTTGTGGCATGCACCCTAAGGAGGCGTGAAATGGAAGCAGGGCCTTCCCCCTAATCTGATATCTCCTGGGGCAACTGGATCACCCTGGTGATGTTGCCTGTGAGGTGAAAAGAAAGGGATAACCTTCCAGTTTTAAACCCTCCTCCATCTTCATGTATGACAATGGTGGTGGTGGTGGCGCTAAGAAAGAGAAGACAAAAGCAGTGGAGAAGGGAAGACAAAAAACCATGAAGAAGAGGAAGACAGAAACAATGAGGAAGAGGAAGACAGAAACAATGAGGAAGAGGAAGGACTTTGATCTGATCTCCTGCTTAAAAACAATTATTATCCAATCAGGGTGGGAGTACACTGTGAAATCCAGGTGGCCAGGTAGAGGCCAGAGAAAGGGGAGGAAAGGCAGAAAGGAACAAGCCATTCAAGCTTGTAAATTATCATGGGATGGCTCTGTACCAACAAGAATGTGCAATGGAAATGGAGAGCGAGGAAGTATATGGTCCCCTCAAACTACTAGATCTAAGGGCCACTGTTTACACAGCAGCAAGCTCAGGTTTGCGGCAGAGTGACAACTTGGCAGAGCTGCAGTCAACTGTGGACCTTTGACATGCATGCTGGTATGATGCATGTGCTTTTAGACACATCTGGTTTGTATATTATTTTTGCAGATGAATTTCTAATGCAGAGTTGGGAAATCTCAGGCCCATGGGCCTCTCTCTCTCCGGATCTTGGGGCTTTTCACAGGCCATGCCTCTTCCTAGTCCATGCCCCTTTCTCCAGGCCATGTCCTCCACAAGTGTTTTGCCTGTGTCCTTGGAACACAGGACACAAGTTTGCCTGGATGGAGAGGGATGTGCTGGATGTGGGTGTAGGTAGAAACCTCTGGCTCTTGCTTAGTTGGAATGTTGCCTACTAGACAAAAGTCAACCCTGTTGCTCCACCCACTTTAGCTTCTGGACCTGCCCACCACGGGCATGCAGCCCCTGGAAGCTTGCCCATCAGGGAATTCAGCCCTCAAGCTAAAGAAAGATTATCCATCCCTACCTAAGTGTTGTTGTCGCTGTTGTTTTTGTAATAGCACATACCTGGAAAGGTAATGTGTCGAGAGGGCCTTAGCCACTGATCTTTCCCCAAAAAGCACACTCAAGACTGAAGTCTACAGTGATACTTATTGCAATTAAGATTAAGAAAACAGCAAAACAAACTAATTGGGAAAACTTATTAGGAAGGCAAGTCCGAGAGCCAGTGAGGTGTCATGGTTAGAGTTCTGGACCTCGGAGACCAAGGTTCAAAGCCCTAGTCAGCCATGAAGCCCACTGGGTGACTTCGGGCCAGTTGTAGCTTCTCAGCCTGACCTACCTCACAGGGTTGTTGTGAGGATAAAACAGGGATGGGGAGAGCTATGTGCACCACCCTTGAGCTTCTTGGAGGAGAAAGCGGGATAGAAATATAGTAATAAAATAAAAAATAAATAAAAATACCGTATCATATCTGGAGGCACAGCCTCATAATGGGAACAGCTCCCAAAGATGCAGAGGTTGGGGCCTGAAATGATGTTGGAGACAAGCTTTGGGTGAGGATAGTAGGAAGGCAGTTTAGTGGGCTGCCTGCAGGAGACTGAGGGGTGGAAATCGGGGGTCAACCAGGGCCTGTCCGCTAGCAAAGGGGCTGGATTCGTTAGGTGGTCTGAGGGGAGGGAGGATCTAAAGCTACACCAGAGCGCCCTCCGTCAAGGTAACCACCACAAAACCAGAACCTCTAATCATGAAAGCCTAATGCTATTGGATGAAAGGGATGCACAATCCCTTGGGACAGGCTGGCTGTTGCCCTAAAGGTAGGAATCGGATGCAACACACCCTGCAGGTCACCAGGAACTTCTCTGCTGCTGGCCAGCTGAATTTGGCCTTCTTAGGTGAGCATATGAAGGCATCAGGATTGCCTCCGTGTCCTAGTCAGGGGAGGCTCAAAGTCCACTGATTGACTATAAAGATTGATTTCAGGTTGCATATTTAAGATTGTTGCATATCATGTTTGCTCTGCACCTGAGAAGCACTTCCCCTGCGAGGAAGGTCCCGCTGTGCTTATGATGTCGGGGCCACAGAGCAATGTCCACTACCTGGCGGGGGTGAGTGGGGGAAGAGCCAAGGTGCTTAAACACTGCCAAGAGCAGGAATAGACATTGCCAGTTATTATTCTCTTCTAGATGCAAAGGTAAGAAACCACATTCACTTGAGTCGCAATGCCCCTCGCTTTTGACCGGGGAAGAAAGGGTTACCTAGCATTTGCATAGCTGTTAGTAAGCATCTCTGACCTGGTAGAAGTCCGGAGCCAGAGGCGGTCAGATACAAGCCGATAAAGTAAAGTGTCTGGAACCACTGGTGTTATTTGCTGGGCTGGGGGAGGGGGCTGTTGGTGGTTCTTCAGCCCTGGTACCTCTGTTGACAAAGGAGGGTCCAGCCCATATGAAGTTGGATGCACCTGGAGATGCTTTTGGTAGCAGAGAACCTTAAAAGATGCTCATCAAAGGCTGAAGGGCAAAGGGTGGAGCCCTCTGCATCATGTTTCAGGCTAGTGTGGATTTCTCTCCATGGAGAAGACCACCTGCCCCGTGCAGTTCAGACTGCCAGGCGCTGCTATTTACGTAGCACTTTTTGTTTAAAAAGCCACAGAAGTGCCACAATGGCTCTACCGAGGGCATGAAAACTGCATCCTTCTTGGAACACCCAGTAATAGCAGCTTTGCTCTGCAGCTGGAAGACTTCAAGTAAAGTTGAGGTGCACTAAGAGAGAGGAGTCAGTTGGCACCCCACCAGGATGGCGAGGGTGACGAAGGGCTCTCGCTCTCGGAGCATTGTCTGTCAGAGCAGCCGGCAACGTTTGTCTATCCCTCCTTCTGCCCTGGAAGCGGAGAGGTGCCGCCCTCCCTAATATGGCTGGTGTGTAACGACCACATGGCTAGGCTGGATGCCATCTTAGTCCATGTTGGTGCTAGCCGACCGGGAGATGTTCAAGGTCTGAGCGGAGACAGAGATGTCCTCGTGGTCCACGGGGCTGTGGTAGTCGGAGGTGATGTCAGGCTCCCCGGTGGGGATTGGCATTGCCGTCAGGCTGATGGAGTTCACGGACCCTTTCCGCAAGCACTGAGAATAGACACCCAACAGCAAATCCAACTTGTGCTCAATGGACTGCACCTGCACAAAGCAAGAGAGGTCTGTCAAAGGCCAGGAGTGATGGGGGCGAGGACTCTGAACCTGAAGGGGAAGGCACTGCTCCCGAAAGAGTCCGTGCCTCCCCATCACCACCAGGCCGAGAATGTGGCATTGTCTTCCTCTCACAACTCCACTGTAGAAGACCCAGGAAGACCTGAACCTCCCCTGTTCCATTGCAGCAAGAGCCCTTTAAGCAAAGGATGTGCCAATAATTAGGCTGCATCTGTTGCTACTACTCTATCAGGGCTCCGTTTCAACTGCATGAACTCCAGAGCACAGTCTGAGCCCTGCTTTGTCTTGTATCTAGCTTGAACCTCACCGTATCCTACACCTTGGTTGAGCCTAGTCACACTGCAGAGCAGAAGAAAAAAGGGAGGGAGGGGGGGGAAAGGCCCTCTGGTCATAGCTGCCAAGTTATCCCTTTTTTAAGGGAAATTCCCTTATGCTGAATAGGCTTCCTCGCGAGAAAAGGGAAAACTTGGCAGCTATGCCTCTGGTGCCCCAGATCAGAGTGGAAAGGGAAAACCAAAGGGGAGAAACTCAACTTTCACATCTCTAGCTTCTAGATTTGATTGAGTCCCTAGTTGAAAAAGTAGCCTCAGAAAGTCTGTCACCATTGCAGCCAAGTTCTCTCTAATGAGTGTTCAGCGCAATTCTTTGATCTTATCACCACTATGTGTTCCAGCTGGCAACGAGGCCTTAGTTTAGCTAAATAAATAAATAAATACATTATTTCACATCCCACCTTTCCTGCCAAAGGAGCTCAGTGTGACAGACGTGATAAAACACTAAAAACATCTTAAAACATTTTTAAAAACTGACCACATATAAAGCTATTCCCAGCTGGGGGTTGCAAGAGGCCTCTTAAGTGTGTGCATTACAGACCCTACCCTCCCTCCTTCCCTCCCTCCCTCCTTCCTTCCCTCCCTCCCTCCTCCACTTCCAGCTGTACCTGCTTCTCCACCTTGACCACTCGGCCCATCATACTGAAGTCGTCCGCCAGCTCCACCTCCAGTGGTGTCTTCTCCCCTTTTTTCTTATCGATAGCGATAGCTCCCCGGCCCATGATCTGATCCACACTGCCAGGCAGGGAAGAGAGAAGAGACAGGCAGGAAAATGAAATCACAGATGTAACAATGCATGGAGGGTTAAGGATGCAAGGGCGAGCAACTATGAGATGGAGAGCAAAGGATACAAGTGCAAAGCATAGTGGGGACATAAGAGCATCAGAAGAGCCTGCTGGATGAGGCCAATGGCCCCTCTAGTTCAGCATCCTGCTCTCACAGTGGCCAACCAGATGCCTTGGTGGGAAGCCCACAAGCAGGACCTGAGCACAAGGACATTCTCCCCTCCTGCAGTTTCGAGCAACTGGCATTCAGAAGCACTTCTGCCTCCCTGCATGGAAGCAGAGCATTGCCATCATGTCTGCTAGCCATTGATAGCCTTCTCCTTCTCCATGAATTTGTCTAATCCTCTTTTAAAGCCATCCAAGTTGGTGGCAATTGCTGCCTCTTGTGGGAGTGAGCTCTGCAGTTTAACTGTTCTATGCATGCAGAAATACTTTCTTTCATATTTCCCAAATCTTTCAACATTCAACTTCATTAGATGCCCATGAGTCCATGTTCATGGAAGACAATCTTACTTGGCTATGAGTGATCACAGAGGAGGAGGAGGAGGAGGAGGAGGAGGAGGAGGAGAAGAAGAAGAAGAAGAAGAAGAAGAAGAAGAAGAAGAAGAAGAAGAAGAAGAAGAAGAAGAAGAAGAAGAAGAAGAAGACCACTTATAATGTCATAAACTCCAACCATATCACCTCTTGCCTTCACAGAGCTATAATTCCCAGCAGCCTTAAAAATAGAGTTCCCAGGATTCTTTGGGGGAAGTTGTTGTTGTTTAGTCGTTTAGTCGTGTCCGACTCTTCGTGACCCCATGGACCATAGCACGCCAGGCACTCCTGTCTTGCACTGCCTCCCGCAGTTTGGTCAAACTCATGTTCGTAGCTTCGAGAACACTGTCCAACCATCTTGTCCTCTGTCGTCCCCTTCTCCTTGTGCCCTCCATCTTTCCCAGCATCAAGGTCTTTTCCAAGGACTCTTCTCTTCTCATGAGGTGGCCAAAGTATTGGAGCCTCAGCTTCACGATCTGTCCTTCCAGGGAGCACTCAGGGCTGATTTCCTTAAGAATGGATAGGTTTGATCTTCTAGCAGTCCATGGGACTCTCAAGAGT
Source organism: Zootoca vivipara (assembly GCF_963506605.1). NCBI lineage: Eukaryota > Metazoa > Chordata > Lepidosauria > Squamata > Lacertidae > Zootoca > Zootoca vivipara. Next base: position 40,638,692 of record NC_083281.1, on the reverse strand, counting down.
CTCCTCCAGCACCATAATTCAAAAGCATCAATTCTTCGGCGATCAGCCTTCTTTATGGTCCAGCTCTCACTTCCATATATCACTACTGGGAAAACCATAGCTTTAACTATACGGACCTTTGTCGGCAAGGTGGAAGTAATTGGGGGGAAGTAATTTTGCTTTAAATGAAGATACCTTGCCTGATGCTAAGAGGAAGCAAGTGCCAAAGAATGGCTACAGATTTCTTATAAATGCTGGACAGGTATACATGGCACCTGCAAGCATACCAGTGCTACAAATTGAAGCCATCAAGTGGGCTTATATTGGGCAAAGTGATTCTGCATGTAAACCGGACTAATAAAAGCTATCTCGATTAATAGTTAACACCTTGAATTTGGCCTGGTAGCAAACTGGCAGCCAGCGCCAGACACCTGAGCGCTGGTGCTATATGTTGGAGGGTCTCACTCCTGTCACCAATCACGCTGCAACATTCTGCACTGACTGTAGGGATCAAGCACAAGGAAAGAAGCCCCATGAGCAATGATGGCAGTTGTAGTTCAACAACACTGGGAGGAAGGGAAGGAGGTTTTGGGTGAAAGTGGGTTTCCTGCAAGAGAAACTATAGTCCAAGCAGGCACTGGCAGCTCCACTTACCGCGTCTGGAGACTTTTGATCCTGCCAAGCATGTCCAGGTGGCCAGCTGAGTACTGCTCAATAACATCCTTGACATCATACGGACGCAACGTCTCCTTGAACTTCCTCTTGGCCACCAGGAACTTGAGGATTCTGCAAAAGTGTAAGAATCCAGAAGGCTTGAGGGAAAAGCAGCCGGATAATTTGATGCAAGAACCTGCCCTACAGAGAGAGAGACAGACCACTGGCCTATCGAGCATAGTCTGCTCTGTCTAGTAGCACCTTTCTAGGATTGCAGACAGAAGACTCATCTATACCTGCTAATTGGAGATACCAGGTGGTGGGACCTCATCCATGCAAAGGAGATGCTCTAACCCATTCCCATTACCACTGACCCATGTAGCCCAGTAAGAACTTTTGAAAAGGTGCATGGGATCAAGCCAAAGGATTAGCATCCTGTTCTCACCGTGGCCAACCAGGTGTGTTGAAGCAAAGGCGAAGTGTCCCAGAAGTTTTTGCTACCACCACCTTAGTAGTCAAGATAATCCCACAATTAAATGGTCATTGTTGTCATATATGTTTATATTTGTTTGCTTTGATATAAGCTAATTGGCTTGCGTCGATGTTATCCTTATCTGTGCACTTGGAGTACTGGGCTCTGAGCCCAGAAAGGGGAACAATCTGTAAAACTTGGGTATTTGCCACCTAGGCCCTCATTTGGACAGGTGAAGCAATAGGAAGTCAACTACCTAAAGTCAACTACCCAGCCACCCCCATCTCGAAGTTCAAGTTGTCTCATCAAAAGCAAGGCATCAATCCATCAGAGAGGATGGATGGAAGGAGGAAAGGGGTATCCAGGGCCATGCTTGCCAAACAACACAAGACAAAGTCCCCCAGGGGCCTGAACCAAGAACACTTGCCCCACAGGGCTCACCTCACTGCCCTGATGAGCATCTTCACAGCAGGCATGATGTCTTCAAAAGTCAAGTCACACTGGTAGGCCTTCTCCTCACTGCTTTCCTCTGCAGGACCATCAACTGTGAGCAGAAACAGGGCTTCATGGGAGGACTTGCCTGCCATTCCTGCCTTCTTAGTCAGTTCTAAGGAAGGCAGAAACCTCTGTGCACAGCCCACCATTTGCATAAATTTCCCTCCACTTTCCTCTTTATTTCTCTCCACCCTCCATTGTTCATTTGGGCCATAATTGTTTCTCCCTACCATCAATTGTGTGTGTGTGTGTGTGTGTGTGTGTGTGTGTGTTCCCCTTTTTGCTCTGATTTTGCTTATCCTGGTGTGTGCAAACAAGCAGACACAGAACAATTGCTCAATAGTATAAGCTTGCATCCCAATCAAAGTTGTGAAGATTGAAGGGCAGGAACAGGGCAGTTGTTGCATACTATCAATATCGTATTTAGAACAGGGGCGAAATTCCCCTAGCAGGTTCAGATTGATCAGTGACCCTGCGGCATCTTTATTTCTTCCTTCCTTTCGTAGTAGCATGTGGCTTGGCTCACTTCCTCAAGCTGTCTAGAACACTTTCTTCTGCAGGCATCTTGAGGAGCAGCCCCTATAGAGAAGTGCACACTGCAACCTTCTCTCCCCACCCCAGAACCCCTTCACAACCCCAAACTGTAGCTGCTCTCAAGACCTACCCTCCACAGGTGTCCGGGGCCTCAGCCTCAATGAGGCCCGGAATCTTGTCCTGTCATTGAAGCTCCAGCTCTTCTGCACCTTGGTGGGGCTGATGGCCTCGTTGACATTCTCAGTGCTGGGAGAGCGGCGGAGAGGTGGGACCAGATGCTGCTTCCCCCGGCTGCCCTGCCTCTGGGAATTGTTCAGGCGAATGCGGTCCTTGATGCCCATTTTATTGCTGCAAAGGATTCAGGGGAGGAACGGAGAAATTAGGAGGGAGGTGGGGAGCTCTTGAGCTGGGGAGGATGCAAGCAGCAACCTAAAGGGGGCTCTAGAGAGAAAGAGATAGAGAGATGTGGTGCAATGCACTCTGGTCTCTGGTGGACCAGCTGACTACTTCAAAGAGGGAGATGACTGGAGCTGACTCAATGGTTCTGACATCCTACACCAACTCTAGATGTATGTCAGAATCAGAGAGGAAATATTGGTACAAAGCCTGACCACAACAGGCTAAAGACAGGGCATTTCCCAAGGTCTTGAACTCAGAACCCGAATAAATGACTACTCTACCCACACTGAGACTCAAAGAGGTTCTTATTTAGCCTGTGGTATCTCCCCCCAACTCGTGAATTTCTGTTTGCTCACAAACCAAATTCTAGAAGTCAGGCATCAGCGAAGACCAATGACTGGTCAAAATATGCTGTGTGTCCACCAGCCTCTCATACAGCACAATCCTGTAATATTTTCCTGGGAATAAGCCCCACTGAACTCAGAGTCACTCACTTCTGAGTAGATATGATAGGATTGCAATATGACTAATCCAAAACAGGGCTGGGGAACCTGTGGCCCTCCAGGTGTTGCCGGACTACAACTCCCATCATCCCTGACTTTGGGCCATGTTGGCTGGGGCTGGAGTCCAACATCTGGAGGGCCACAGATTCCCTACCCAATCAGGAATGTAAGTGTGACACGGTGGTTCCAAGGCATGCGTGTTGTGCCCCAATTGATGCATTTTAGCCTGGATTAGTTAATCCAGAATAAGAAGGTGGTCCTAGCTAGTGTACAAATGGCAGTAGAAACTGTGGCAGTGATTATTATTATTTTTGTAATTTTGTTTTGCAATTAATGGGTGTCTTTTTTTAAAAAAAAAAACTTTTACAAATGATTTTGACTGCTTCCCTTCCACAAGGAAGGCTTTATTTTCTGCTGCTTGTGGAAGTGAAAAGACAAGACTAAATGATTGGTTCTTAAATAAGGCAGAGACAACTGTTTCAACTGTTTCAGCCAGTATCAAAGCTAAATCCACTCCTTAGCTCAGTCTTCCCCTAGTGTCCTTCAAATGTTTCTGGGTACAACTCTCCTCCATTGCCCCACCAGTCTCTGGGGCTGATTTTGTAGTGCAATATCTCTGGAGAGCCTCATGGCAGGGAAGGAAATTCTAGCTATGCAGGAGTAGGGAAAAAATCTGCATGAAAAGGGGGAGGGACTAATTTCCCCTCTGTGCTTAGTAAGGGGGCTCTCTAGGATGTGGGGACAGGCATATCATAAATGAGAGCTGCAATTCCACACAGCCTCCCCTAAAAATACAAAAGTGACTTAAGGATTAAGACTTTCTGAGAACGTCAACTCCCCCCCCCCCAAAAAAAAGGATTCTAGTCTTTATCATTGCTAACAACAACATGAAAGTGTGTGAGCAAGTTTTGTTGAATTCTGATTAATATTTGCAAGGATTAGGGGTGGAGTTTCAGGACCCTGAACAGCTCCTGACCCCTCTTTCCAACTAGTAGAACCAGAATAAATGATGCAAAAGTAAGAGTTCATGCATATTTATTTAACAGACATAAGATTGCCGAATTCAGCTTGTTGTATAATTTGAGTTACCTTAGTGCACACACACACAGAAACACACACACACACACACACACACACACACACACACACACACACACACACAGTGCACCCAATCCTGACCACTGACAGTTGTTTTGTTGTTGTTGTTAACAAAGAAATAGGTGAGGGGAGAGAAGGAAAAGGACAAAACCAAGTCATGCCACAAAACTCTATTCATGGTCCAGATGCTACTGAAGTACTTACGGTAAGGGCTGAAAAAGAAAGAAACAAAAATATAAAGCATTAAAAGGACCAAGCGATAAAGAGAGATTGAAAGACACCGCCAGAAGAAGGAGGCCTGGAAAGGAGATGTTTGGATACTCCAGAGGTTTTGGGGGAGTGCATGGGAGCTAGCTAAAATAAATAAGTCTTTCAGTTGATGTTCTGGCTAAATGGCCAAGAGCATCTCCCTTGGTAGGAAGTTGAGGCCTCCAACCCAAGCAAAGCTGACAGTGCAAGGAAGAGGGCAGAAAATCTGTTCCAGAGCCGAATTCACAGTGCTGGTTCTGACCTATAAAACAGCAACAACCTCAGGGGTTATAATGCTTACCCCATATTTGAGTTGAGCATTATGAACTCCTGAAGTGCGTATTTCCAAGTCCCAGAAATACAAATTTTGGTGACATCACTAGCACTGACCCACCGGATTTTTTAATGAAGATCCAGCATTGAAAGAATTGCTACCACTGAGTAATCCAGAGATGGAACAAACAATATGCAGCACAGACCACATCACATAACCCTTTCTAAGATGTCTGGAGGCTATGGAAGGGGAGCCCCATACCCAAGGTGCAAGGACCAGAAGTCACCATTTGGCATAAGATCCACACAAAGGCAAATTTAACAGTAGAGGATTTTACATTTGGGTCTCATCAACTTTCCTTAAAACAAACAAAAGTCAAGAGAAATGTAAGTTTCTTGATCTCACTTGTAAGCTACTCTGGAAGGCATTCTGCCACTCAGGTACAACAAAGCATTGTAAGCCTTCAACATTGAAATAAGAGTGAATGGGCAACATGTGTCTGTCAGAAGCACAATTAAGTAAGAACACAACAAGAGCCCGCTGGATCATCTAGCCCTGAATCCTGTACTCACAGTGGCCAACCAGATGCCTGTGGGGAACCCGCAAGCAGGACTTGAGTGCAAGAGCAACTCTCCCCTCCTGCAGTTTTCCCCAAAAAATTACTCAGAAGCATTACTGCCTCTGACCATGGAGACAGAGAAAAGCCAACATGGTTAACAGCCACCCATAGTCTTCTCCTCCCTGATTTTTTCTGGAAATTGCAGCACAAACAAAAGGATGGATGAGCCCTGAGACTATCCATCTCTTGGCCACCTTCAAGTCCCAGGATGCCTTCTGAATTGGGGTGGGAGGGTGTTTCTGCTCTGGGTAACTTCTTCCATCAATCCTTTCAGCCAGGGGTTTTCAATCTTTTTAACTGGAGACACCCCTTTCCACATTGGCTGGATTTCTGCAGAACCCACTGATGCACTGCAGGGGAGTCTACTGAAGTGCACCCTCAGTTCATGCAAAACACAGATCACAGGCCTCCTCCTACTCCTCAACATCACCTGAGAGCAGCTTTCCACAACCAGGTACCCTCCAGATGCTTTTGGATGGCACCTCACATCAGCCCCAGCCAGCACAACCCATGTTGGCTGGGACCAATGGGAGCTGCCGCCCAAATCTTTTGTAGCACAGCTGGCTGGCAAAGTCTGCCCTCCAAGAACTGAAAGTTCACCCTTTCTGCGCCCCCAGCATTCCTTGCAGCTCTACACTGCTGGGCTGAGGGTAGGGCCATAGTCATGGTTGTCCATTGTGGGGGGGGGCATTTGCCCCCCGAATCCTAAATGCAATTATTTGTTTTACTGTACACAGACTCATGCAAGTTACAAGTGTCACAGACTTCCCCCGACAAAAATGATTTCTGCACACATCCATGGCCATAGCTCAGTGGCAGAGCACATGCTGTGCATGCAGGTCCCAGGTGCAATCCCCAGCAGCATCTCCAGGTAGGGCTAGGAAGGACCTGGCCTGAAACCCTAGAGAGCTGCTGTCAGTCACTGTAGACAATACTGAGCTGGATGGACCAGTCGTCTGACTGAATATAAGGCGGCTTCCTATGATCAGTAATTGTGATCAAGCTGTTGTACTGGAAACGCTTGTCTGGGGTTCTTGCCGAGGGAATGCCAAATGACTTTCAAGCCAGGGTTCCTTGGCACACAATAACTGCCACCAGGGCAGAAATTATTTGTCAGCCTTGTTCCTTGGGTTGCACTGATGGGGCAGTTGTCAACCTCCTTGGCCCCCTTTCCTGCTCCACCCTTCCCCCATGCATCTCAACTAAAAACACAATAGAAATAACTTCAGGGCCAGCCCTTGTGTAGCAAATTCTGCCAGACTAAATTCTTTCCTGTGGTTGAAAACTGATTGAGCCCATCCATGACAACCACCGACTTTTAATTCCATGGATGCACACCTAGGAAAATCGTGGGGCGTGGGGTCAGTAGGTGAGCTTTGAACACAATCCTTTTGAGGTTTAATGCAGAAGAAGTCCTACAGGGTGAGCTGTAGACTCTGAAGACTCTCTGCGTCCCTGCAGATGGGGGTGTGGCACCCAGACGCAGAAGCAAGTGCTCGTATTGGAATCCAATGAAAAGTGGTGACATCACCGTGCTAATGGAACCACTTCCCCTGGAATGATGTTGTGTGTGGGTGTGTGTGAGAGAGAGAATCCACAAAGTCACTACTGGCCCCAAGAGTTATTCCAAACCCACTTTGTCATCAAGCACCTACAGGCAAGCAGATCTCCAGCACAGCTTTCTCAGAGTTGCTATAAGAAAAAAATGGGGAAATCCCGCTTTCTTCCTATTAATTTTTGGCGGTGCTCAGATTATGAAGTGAGGGAAGTAGGGCAGGGGGCTTAATGAAACCTACAAGCTCCACCACCAAAACTTCCCCAATGTAACTGAGCTTTCTCTTCTTCTTCCCTTCCCTTCTAAAAAGAGACAATAAGTGGGCTGTTGCAAAAGGGAAGGGGCAGAGATTCTTCTGCCCCAGCTGAGCACTGATGGAAGCAGAAGTCTATCTTTCTCATTTGAGAACAGGAACTTCCTGACCTGCATCTCTACATTCCCCAAGAAGCCACACGGACCAACTCTGTCTGGCCACATTCAGTCACTAAAGGAATCTCTAATGTACAGCATCCATCATCTTCAGCCAACAGCCGTTCTGACCGTGGCTAATTGGAGCTGCAGCCCAGAAGCATCTTGAGGGCTGCAGACTCCCCTTCCTTGAAACGGAGAAAACAATGTCCTGGCAATACAGCTTGTCTAACAGTGATGTCTCTCAAGTGAGCCCACTGCATTCTCTACAGGTGGGAGGGACCTCGGTGACATCAACACTCTATAAAGCTGAATTCTAGCACAGGGTTGGTGGACCTCATGACTTGAGCTGGTCTGGGTTTTAAACCACCACCACCACCCCTTCTCACTGTCCTTGCTGAGAAGAGGAGTAAAGTATCAAGCTGTTTGGCCAGAAATAAAGGAGGTAATCTATATTGAGTTTAGCTTGATGAGAGGTTCTGCTATTAGCTCCAGGCCCTGTTCAAGAAGCCCCACCCTGAGCCATCACTACCATCTTCTGCCCCAAACACACTCCACCCCCTTGGCTGCTGAGTCTCTACCCCTTGAGCCTCTGGGGGACTTGGGAGTGGTACCTTTTTGAACCATGGGTGATTCCCTCTGTGACACTGTCCTGATAAAATCCACATCTTATAAACATTTGATCAATTTTTGGTCCATCAACTGCCTTCTGTTCAGACAGGTCAAATCCCAACCCAACAGGAAAGGAAGTAGAAAAGTTTAGAAGACTAGGGAAGGGAATCATTTTAAAAGGAGTTTGGGGGACATTGCATAGTTCTCTCTCCATTTTCTAGTTCCAGCTGAAACGCATTAATGGACTCTCATTTTAAGCTGCACTGGAGACTGATTATCTGGTTGCAGGAGAGCAAACATATCTCCCACCAAGAAAGGACTTCATAGCAAGATTCAGAGGGTTACCCCCCATGCACATCTCCATTGCACATTGGCGCAGCATGCCGTCCTTTTTTTTTTTTCTCTAAAGGAAAGGAAAAACCAACATGGGACAAAACAATGCAACGGCAATTAACATCCAATTCAACCCCAAAACATCTCTTGGGTAGCAGATCCAAAGCCTCGGTACCTCTGTTTCCAGCCGGTGTGAATCCGAAAGAAATTCCTTTTACTACTAAAGATCTGGCTAGAGAAATGGAAAGAAAGAAAGAAAACAACAGAAGGGGAAAGGTGGGAGGAGGAGGAGGCAAAAAGTTAGTAAGGGGGGCAGCAGAAGGAAAGTTAGAAGGATGATCCCAGAGGGAAAAAGCCTTGCTGAGGCTGGCAATAATGGATGCTTGTGTGCATACAGCGCCCCCTGCAGAATGAATCATTCAATGACAGATGTGACTGAATATTTAACTCTTATCCATATGTTTTTGAACAGGCATGGGGCAATTTATCAGACCCCTTCAGGAAGCAATCCATTATTATATTTTTTTATTTAAAAAACCTGTTGGAAAAACTTCTGGTTTAAAAAGGATAAGCACATTTCAGAGAAAGAACTGGGGGGGGGGTGCAGCAAATAACCAGGTATTGTACAGGAAGTTTTGGTTCACGCATTCTCTCTCACATTTCGCTCTCTGTCTCCATATGGCAAGCTGCATACTTGAAACTTTGCACGAGAGAAGCAACTGACAGAGACATTCCTGGGGGAAATGGAAGATGCCTCTCTGTGATCGTGATTCTGAGACATGCATTCATTGGAACACTGGAACAGGCGGCTGTGCAGTAGCATCAAAACAAGGCAGTTGTGTCAGCAACCAACGTTTCGGAAGACAGCTTGGAAGAAATAAGTGAGGGCAATGGGCTGAGTCCCCATGACCCTAATGTGGCCTGCTATCAAATCCCATTTTTGGAGGTGTTGCTTATCCATGTCTCTGTTTCTGGGACTGGCAATTGGCTCCCCTCTTAGGCCTGGATATGATCCAGGGGTCATTGATCATTTGCGGTGACCTCCAGATGTTGATGGATTCTCAGTTCCCATCAGCCCTAATCAGCATGGCCAATGGTCAGTGGTGATGGTTGCTAAGAGACCAGCAGGAGGACACCACCTGCTTTAGAGCCTAAAAAGCATGCAGGCAAGATCTCTGCGGTAACAATGTACTGGTTTCTTTCCTGATACTCACACATACACACATTCACAAACACACACCCAAGGTTTATTTGGCTTTGATGACCTCTCCCCAAGCAGTAGCTGCAGATCGTCCGTACTTCTGGAAGAAAACCTACCGTCCTTTGGTCTCTCTTTTGAGGGGGAATAAAAGCACACAGCGGCTTTGAGGGAAAGGTTACCTTAGGCGTAAACACTTGTGGGGTGGAGCTTCGTCTTCTTTCCAGCTTCCAGGAATGAATGGGGAATGGTGAAGATGGGAAGGTGGAGGAAGGACGAGGAGGAGGAGTGGAGGGAGGCAAAGAGGAGGGGAGAGAGAAAAAGATGATGAAATGAGATAGGGACTGCAAAGGAGACTTGAGGAGGGGAAACTATCCGGCCCAGCAACACAGACCTTCATATAGTCAAGACAATCCAGTTGGTTGCATCCAGTGACAAATCTGCCCTGCTGAGGACTGGCAGATTTGTCATTTTATTTTTTAGCCTCAAGAAATATTTGCTGCCCGTCTGTTACGAAGGAACAAACACACAATGGATTTTCAGCACCATGAAGCACAAGCTTTGTAGTCTCTGCTTCCCACCTTCCATCCCCACGAGTTGCCAAACCCTCTCCAGTGTTTATAGGTTCTACAAACAGCTTTCTGCTCCTAAAGCAGAAGTCCCTTGTCCCTCCTCTTACACATAAGGACCCAACTGCCATGCTGTTGGCTGCTGTCTGTTTAGAAACCACCTCCCATTGGAAAGACCCCCAAATGTCTGACTTTGGCCAGATGGCAAGGGAAAGCTTGAGATTTGGCTCTTTTTGAGCATCTACAACACAGAAGAGCTGTCAGAGGCCAAACTAAACATGATCTGTATAAAAAGTTCTGGTTCCCGTACAACAGCCATGTAAATAGAAGTGATGTCAGTGTCAGACCTCCAGCCGCTCATGGTTGCTTTGGGAGAGGCTATGTCTCAGATGATTCAGTTATTTTGCAGTGTCTCTGCTTAATTCTCCTTCTTATATGTGAGTGATGTAGGCACATAAAACCTACAGGTTTTATTATAGTTGTTAAAAACCAATAAAATATGTCTTTTTTAAAGTCTCTACCTCTGATCCGGTCACCATGTGCATAGATCATCATACCTTCTGCCTTGCAGATCTTCCCCCTCCTGTCACTCTCTGCCACCCAGTGGCATAGCATGGGCGGGGCCATGGGGTGGTTGCCCTGGGCACAAAGTTCTTAGGGGTGCAAAATTTCAAAAGAAAAAGAAAGTAGTAATGAAAAATGAAAATAGTGCCTCCTCCTCCCACAGAAAATCTCCCAGTGTTCACATGGGTGGACTGGGGAGTGGATTTGGGCAGCTGGTTGCTATGGTGCCCTCTGCACAGGCTTTAGAAAGTTACCCACTCCCAACCAATCCCCGTCCCACTCTCAGCTGTGCTTGACACTCATGGGGCACTGCAGCTACAAATTGGACAGGTTGCTGAGCTATTGCCCCTTCAATTCAACCTATTGGCAGGCAGTGCCAAGGATACTTTCCTTAACCTGGACACTGGTAACCCACGCTATGCCACTGCTGCCACCCCTTTGATTCAGAGCAGATTTCCTGATCACATGGATGAGAGAGAGGGGGGGGGAAGTAGCTTGTGCTGCTTATTCTCTAAACCTCTTTGTAACTACTGGAGACCAGAATAAAGAAGCCCAGTCCTCACCTCCAAGTCTTCAGAAACAAATTTTCCATTGTCCATTGTCTATTCATTCTGCCCTACAATCACAGCAGCAAGAAACATATCCTAAAAACTTTGGTTCTCAGGGTTCTGAGGTGGGCACTAAAATTGTGATAGAAAACTAGATTCCCACTGTCTTACAATCCACACCAAAAGGCCAGGATGGTGACAGCTATAATTTACAAACACCGAAGCTCTCTGTCTGTAGAAAATGCACTTGTTAAAAATGATTAATTAGAATAGGCAAGATGTAGCGGCAGACTCCAGTCAGAAGGGGGAGGCCAAGAACAAGGACTGGTGGTGCATTCAAGTCAAAGGGCCTTTGCAGACCGGAAGGAAGCCAGTTCAACGTCTGTCAGGTGTTAAACCAGAAGGCAGCAGAAGCAGCAGAGTGAGAAAGAGCCAGCACACCAGACAGACAGAGGGGACACACCACAGGCATGGAGGAGGCTTTGACCCTACCTTTCCCCTGAGCAAAATGGAGGATGGATGGTTTTCAGGCCAGAGGTGAAGGAGTGGTACGGTGGTGGAGCTCCATCAGGGAATTTCCTCACCTCAGAGTTCCTGAGCCCCCCGTTGCGAGCTCGGTGCAAGTGGTCAAACATAAGGACCAGTTCTCTAGGGGTGGGTCCAAATAAAAACATGGAGAAATTAAAATGCTTTGAAAAGGGGGAGAGAGAAATAAATAAATAAAATAAAATAAAATATCAATATAACATGCAGAAATTGAAGGGGAGGCATAAAGACGGGGGTGGGATACCCCATAATTCTTTCAGTTGTTTGAGTTGGTCTCTCCAAGGTGTGAATTGGCCAAGGTGGGTTTGTTGAACTGGGGGGGTTACAGATGTTCACCTTTGGTATTTTGCCTTCGAATGACTGATCAAAACCTTGCAGTTTGGGTGAGGCTTCATAGTTGGACCTGGACCTTATAAACTGCTTGGTTCTGCACACAGCTTGAAAACACATTGAAATTACGGGACACAACAAAATATGCCGTCCCTAACCTTCCGATGGCAGCAGAGTGAACTGCATACAAAGCTACTGTATTGTCAAAGCAAGTTATGGCTCAGCTGTGGGGTGCTTTCGCTGCTGATGGAAGACATGCCTGTTCATCCAGGCCAAGGGTAGCAACATGGAGACCTGAGGATGTTATGGTCTGGAGCAGTGTTTCCCAACCTTGGGTCTCCGGCTGTTTTTGGACAGCAACTCCCATCATCCCTAGCTAGAAAGACCAGTAGTCTAGGATGATGAGAACTGTACTCCAAAAACAGCTGGAGACCCAAGGTTGGGAAACACTGGTCTAGAGTTCCCATCACTCTCAGTCAGCCTGGCCAACGGGACGAGACGCTGAGAGTTGTACAACAAAACAACTGACTGGCCCCAGGCTGGCTACCCCAACCCTTCATATTATTAGTAGACTTTGGTGATTGTGGCAATTTTACTGCTTATGAATTTTTATTGGATACTGTTATGCCTTATTATTGCGCAAACCACTGTGGTATTCTTTTTGGTAAATGAAAAGCAGTGTAGAAATATTTTGATAAATAAATAAATAAAAATAAACAAAATAGCACGCAAACAAAATAGGAACTTGCAGCACCTTGCTCTTTAGAGTGCTCTATTTTCATCTTGCTGGAGCAGAGATTGCCCAAGTTGCACCCACCGGCACTAATGTAATCACTTCTTATGGTGCCCACAAAAGCACCAAAGCACAAAAATATCCCCTTAAAAATTGACAATGCATGAACAACTGATAGCTTTTCCCGGTTGGTTCCTGCTTTCACTGATTCAGGCCCTCTTACGTGGGACCTGCTCCCTTGAAATACGCCTGCAATCCATGGGACGCCAGATCTCCCCAACTGTTCTGAGAAGTGCAAAGAGCTTCTTTCTGTGAATGAACATGGGGGCACTTGATGCATATGCCACTTCCCCCACTGACTTGAGGGGGGGTTCTGGGAGGGGGGGAGCTGCCATACCACTTTGGAGCCCTGTTTTCCCCCTGCTATTGTAGATGCGGCAGCAATTTTGTGTTCTGCCACACCCCCGCAGCAGCCATCAAGAGGCAGGCACCCACAGCACTTTCTCAAAATTCCAGATGGGCTTACTGGCCCCAAAGGTTTGGCTGCCTCTGTGACAGACACCACTGAAGACGTTTTCTAAAACCAGGCCATATGAGGTAAGTATGGAAGTCATTCCTTGTACTTTGCAGAATCAGTCATCTTACAACTGCATTGCAGGGGGTTGGACTAGACGACCGGCTCTCCCACTCTATGATCCTGTGGTGCAAACTTGCTGGACTAGGTTGTCATATGACTTCTACTATGGGTTGCTATAGGTCCCTACTTGAGACCCTGAAGAGCCTGTCTAATGAGGCAGAACTTAACGAGATGGATTAACAAGTCTGATTCAGTAAAAGCCAGCGTCGTATGTCCACACCCACCAGTGCATATTCATGTATATATGTGAGTATATATATCAGCACGTAAAAACCAGGGGTCTCCTCCAACATCCACACCACGCTTCCCAGTCTCCACAGAAGTCTTTGCAAACAAAGTCCCGACACTGATTGAGATGGTAAAGTCATGTGTTAAGGGAGAGGGGGATGGAACTGTGATGGAAGTGTGATGTGTTGTGATGAGGGTGTGAGATCTGCACACAATCCCCAGCATGTAGATGTTCTGTTTCACTCCTCCACTGGCTCCAGGGAAAATAGCAGCACAAGAGGCATAAACCACTGCCTCACCTTTAAAAGTCATACCACCACACTCCTGAGGGCACCTGTGTTTTTCCTCTCCCGTGCAATAGAATGGCTGTCATTCACTACTATGGAAGCAAAAGAGCATTGCACAGGGAGAGAGACTGTCCCTTCAACCCAAGTGCCTGCAATGTTCAGGCCCCCTATGCTCTCCCTTCCCATCCTAATGACAGACATCTGACTAGTGCATAGACTGAACAGAGGCAGAAAAAGAACAGTGGATTATTGCTGCGTGGCAACATTTTCCCCAAATTAATTCACCATATAAACTCGCCTTAAGTTAACATAAGAACCCCCCTGATTTGGATCTATCAGACACCAGCTACCCAACACTGGATGAATGCCAGAAAGTCGGTGACACAAAATGTCCCCACCGTTCTTATTTGTTGGGGAACGGATACGTCTGTTATATTGAAAACTGTTACATGAAATGGCAACAATCCACAACGAAAACAGGAAAAAGTGTAACTTTAGTCCAACCGCTGCCATCCTGAACCTGATGTTATTTATCAGCCCCACTGGCTTAGCCATTCTGGCCAACCCTGGCTCTCCACCTCTTGGCTTGCAGAGAGTCTGTGAATTTTAGGGGCCCACCACCAAGTAGGCTCCTCCACCAAGGCAACTTCACACCTACCTAAATGATGGAAGGATGCTGTCGTAATAGCACCAGGTGGCTGTCAGGTAGGCTCGGCTGACATCCGTTGAGTAGAGGCGCCACGCAGCCTGCACCAACCGGGACGAGGGGGTAGGGGTGGGGAAAGAGAAGGGCATGTTCTTTATGCACTGCTTGTTTCCCCCAGTGGCCATCTCGTTATTGTTACTGATTGACACTCTGTCATTTTTAAATCAAGGTGGCTCACGGAGATATCATTATAACAAGATAAACAAGATATATATCTCCCTAATTCCCTTTCTTTCTTTGAATTCATCAATTAACAGCATTAATAACAAATAGAACTTAATGTCTAGTGAAGGATGACAACTGGACATTAAACAAAAGAATATGCGGCTTCGGGAGGAAATGATCGACATATGTTTGCAACAGGAGCTGGAAACCTGATTTTAAGAAATTGTATTAAATTTAAGTAATTTGGTCTGATTTGTAACAATTTGGATTTTTTTTTTTATAGAAAAAATGAATAGCAAATACAATGACTAGAACTAAAAAACCCAGAATTGTGTGTGTTTTTTAACTAAATAGTGCCCCTATATCTATAAGGCAATCAGAAGTGGTCTAATAAGGATGGCCATTTTCAAAAACATGGCCACTTGTGCTGTGGATTATTTACTGGAGCCCTGAAGCTAAGTGATCATGAGAGACTCAAAAAAGCAGCCAGGAAGGGACTGTATAATGGGATATATTAGGTCTTTCCTAGTCCCTTGAGAGAAACTACAGTAAAAAAGACATGCAAGATAAACTCCACCTCAGCATTGTTACAGGGGATAAACAAGATAAGAGCAAAACCACAACAAAATAAGCAGGGGATAAACAAGATAAGAGCAAAACTGCAACAAAATCACAGCAACTATAAAGTGCAACCGGGACCATCTTTGGCTGCATACACCATACATTCAAAGCACACCCAAATCCCAGGAACCATAGTTTGTTAAGGGTACTGGGAATTGTAGATCCCCGAAGGGTAAACCACAATTCCCAGGATTCTGGAGGGGTGTGTGTGGATGTGCTTTGAATGTATGGTGTGTACACTTCTTTTTCTAATACAGTGGTACCTCGGTTTAAGTACACAATTGGTTCTGGAAGTCCGTACTTAACCTGAAGCGTACTTAACCTGAAGCGAACTTTCCCATTGAAAGTAATGGAAAGTGGATTAATCCATTCCAGACGGGTCCGCAGAGTACTTAAACTGAAAGTACTCAAACCGAAGCGTACTTAAACCGAGGTATGACTGTACAGAAGACCAGGTATATTCTCACCCACCAACCCAACCTGATTTTGGCCAGACATTGTTGGGAAAAGGATTCTGAATTTTAAAGGTAAATCTAGAAAAAGCTTCACAGGGGAGGAATTGCACTATTGCTTTGGCAGAAATGGGGCCAAAATCTGCTGCCTTTTACCCCACAGATGTCCCAGGCAGCAATCTTTGCAAATCAAGCCGAAAGATTCCCTCTCCATTCATTCATTCATTCATTCATTCATTCATTCATACTTGCATACTGTAATGTAACACAATCTCTAATTGGTCCACACACAATGCAAGTGCCACTTTCCTCCTTTACTTTCCAGAGCGACTTGCCCTTTCCCTTCACAGAAATATGGTCTCACTTTACACGGGCACCACTGGCAATTGTGGTTCTGTCACAAAACTGAAACGGTTCCCGTGGTTTGAAGCTATGGTTAAGAGGGAATCTGATTTCTGCAAATCACAGAGGGCATCACTGCTCATTTAACATGAAGGTGTGTTTAATGCTGGGAAATGAAGGGAGCGGTGGTGCTGGCCTGCATTCACAAGGCTGGCTTCCGATTTGAAAACCATAGCGAAAGGGGTTCTGCCACATGGGGCAATGGAAAAAGGAGCTCCCCTCCCCATTCCGCATACAGATATGGACCATATTTCACCACACCATGTAGAAACATTGGAAGCTGTCTTGCGCTGTATCAGATTATTGGCCCATCTAGTTCAGAACTGTCTCAGAATTCACAGCAAGTTCTCCAGCCCTACCTGGAGAAGCCGGGGATTGAACCTGGGACTTTTTGCATACCTTAGTGGGTGGGGGGCAAGTCACACAGTGTATTCAGCTCTGTGCTCCACAACAACGGTAGGGCTGGTCACATCTCCCTGTACCATCACATTCTTGTGAACTGGGTTTAGACACTGTACTTCTCAGTCTAACAGAGAGGCTGTGTTTTGTCTCATCACACATTCCAGTATTAATCCGTTTTCATTTGATCAGATGCCTTGAGTATGAGACGCTCAAACCCATAGAGAGGATTTGGGGCAGAGGCAGGGGGACAGGGCAGGCAGTAGGGCTGGGGCCTAAACCAGAGGATGATGAGCCCATAATCTTCTCCCAGGAGTCCTCAAATTACAGCAGCTCAATATTCGGAGATGTTTCTCCCAAATCTTTTCCTATTTATTTCTGGGGTGGGGGAATGCTCTATAGGGAATTATTGTGGGTTGGGCGGAAGAAAGAAAGTGGACGGCCATATCATCATTTTCCATCTGCTCCAGAAAGCAAGGCCTTCTGAATTGGCCGGCGTTATCAGGTGGGGAAGGAGAGAGGAGCCCTTCTCGGGAGCAAAGGGGACAGAGAGCTGTGTCCTTGTGATTGCTTTGTGTGCTGAAACAATGAGTGTGTTCCCCTTTTGTCTGGCTCACTGTCCATTTCCAGCTGTTCCTTGTCAGCCTTTCAGTGAATGAAAGGCAACATGGAGCTGCATTTAGCAGTGGGGCAGCAGGAAAGCTGACAGGAGGAGATGGGGGGGGCAGGAGGGGTCCCCTTTGTCACAAGAGTCCTCTGAACCAGAGAGATAACGCAGGAGTCAGAAGCATCGCCTTTCCAGCAACAATGGGAGGGGAACAATCTAGGCACATAGCTAGTACATCCGGATTTTTGTTCTTTGCCCCGATGGCAGGTTCTATATTATGAAATGCAGGGCAGATGGAGGGACAGCCAAAGAAAAACTGAATCGGAACTGGGTGTGAGCATGCAACATGGGGAGGGGAAAGGGGGCCAAGAAGGAGGTCACAGATAGAACAAGGATGAATAGGGAAAGGGCCAGACTGCGACACTGGGCTTCTTGGGGAGGCAGGGCAGGATATAAATTTAATGAATGATATTATTGTGCAGGGGAACCAGTCAGGGGCATGCCAGATCTTGTTGGACTCCAAATCCCATCATCCCCCCCACAGGCTGTGCTGGCTGCAAGGGCTGTTGGGAGTTGGGCAGTTGCTGCCAGTCAGTGTAGACAATATTAAGCTAGATGGGCCAATAGGCTAAAGCCTCCAATGTTTCTATGTTTCAAGTAAAAAGCTGCTTCTTATGTGAAAAATAATAATATATGTAACCATGGGAGATAGGCCATCTACACCCAAACCTCTAGGACTTGGAGCAGGTTTCTTGGCTAGCTTTAGCAGTTCTTCTTTCCCCTTTGGATCCCGCTTTGATGGGGTTAACATGCCGAGCTCATAGGAAAACCAGAGTCCTGGGAAAAGCTGAAGGGATTCCCACCCACCACCTTTTCCTATGACATGCCCAGCTATTGTATTTAGGCAAGAGAAGGGGGCCTGGGCTGCATTTTCCTTAAATAGGGCTTCCATTGTTCTTTCAACTGACAGTGGCTCTCTGAGATCTCAGGAAGAGAGAGGGAGTCTTTCTTTCTGAGCCCTAATGAGATATTTTTATCCAGAGAGAGTGGCGACTGAACCTGGGACCTTAGGCACAACATTGTACTGTGAACTGGGACCCCCCCCCCACACTTGACCATTACTCTACTAGCAATGATACTTAGGGCTTGTTCCATGCTTTCTAGGCATGGGTCGGAGTGGTTTTTCATTTGCCCTGCTGCTTTCCCCAGGAAAACCTGCTGTTTACCACTGAATTTGGCAATCTGCAGAAAACCTAATTGCCGTTTGTTCCAATTCAGTGCTAAACCATGGGTTTTCCCAGTGGAAAGCAATGGGACAAGAGGAAATCTGTGTGAGCCCTTGTTCCCACTGTCATCAATTTTCCAAGGCAGGCAGAGTGACGTTTTCCCCAACTGACGGTCCGTTGCCTGGGATGCTTTGCCACTAAGCTGTGCCCCCCTTTTGTGCCAAGAAAAGCTCCACACTGTGATCTATGCAAATTTGCTTACTTTCTCTTATTTTGCATAATGCATTGTCATATTGTTTGTCCTGGGGAGGAGCTATATTGCTTTAAGAAACTGCTGCTCGGCCTTGCTTTCCCCCCCCCCCTCCTTCCCACCCATCCCTCCTTCCTCGTGTGCCATGCCTTTTAGCTGATTTCCATAAGCCTAAAAGAGCAGGGTAAAAATGTTTCAAGGGGATTGTTTATTTGAGATTCCTGCATTGCAGAGGGTTGGACTAGATCAGGCATCCCCAAACTTCGGCCCTCCAGATGTTTTGGACTACAATTCCCATCTTCCCCGACCACTGGTCCTGTTAGCTAGGGATCATGGGAGTTGTAGGCCAAAACATCTGGAGGGCCGCAGTTTGGGGATGCCTGGACTAGATGAATCTTGGGGATCCCTGTAACTCTACCATTCTGTGATTCTAAATAAGTAACACCTGGTTTCTTTTTTGGGGGGGGTTATTCCAGCCATTCCATGAGGCGTTGTCCATACCCTCCCAAGCGTACCTCCACAATTACAAGGGCAAGGATTTGGCTATCACAAATAAAGAAGTGGGGGGAAATCCCAGGATCACAGCCCACCCACAGAGCTGGAGAAGGGCCTTACGCCAAACTCTATCTGCTTTCTATCCACCTGGATCAAGTTAGCCGCCGGTGTCCGTCTCTTCTCAAAATGTTTCTGCCGATGCTGCTCTTGAACTTTGAGAGCAAACCCCGAGCCCAGGATCCCCTGTGTGGAAAAGAGAAATGGAGCAGGAAAATAGAGGTCAAGGTCTAATTTCGGAGGAGGAGCCCCACCAACTGCTTGGGAAAAGCCCATCAGCCCATCTGCTTGTGCTAGACAAGGGCCTTGGTGTCTCCTCACCTCCCCCTACCCACCAGTCTGCCATCCCTGTTAGCCTCTCCCCCAGGTCTCATTGGCACCTACTTACAGCAGGTAGAGCAAAGAAGGAAATGCCCAGGAGGGCAAAGCAGGCTGCCAACACCCGCCCCAGCCATGTCTGTGGGGTCTTGTCCCCGTAGCCAATGGTGGTGAGTGTGATCTGAAAGCAGAAGAGGAGACATCAATACAAATCCTTTGCCATCACCCTTCAGTCAATCTGGCACCTTCCAAAGGTTGTCAAGACAGCAGCCCTCACATTGGCCATGCTGGTTGGTGGGAGATGTAGCCCAACAACATTTGAGAATAGAATAGAATAGAATAGAATAGAATAGAATAGAATAGAATTAAAGAGTTGGAAGGGACCATGAGGGTCATCTAGTCCAAGCCCCTGCAATGCAGGAATCTTTTGCCCAACATGGGTCTCGAACCCACAACCCTGAGATTAAGAGTCTCACTCTCTACTGACTGAGCTATCTCAGTCAGGTTGACTGGCTAGGACTAGGCTGGCATCCTCTCGATTCACGTCAACTTCTGGTTCCTTCACACGTTCAGAGGGTAAAGCTAAGGTACACAACACCTTTCATTTCTTAAGTTCAGTTCATCACAAAACGAACTGAAAATAAAACGTCCAGCACCATAATGCCGTCACAAACATCTACGGAGTCACCACACTTGGAATATGGTGTCCTTTTCTGGTTGCCTCACCTCCAGTTGGAGCTGGGCAAGATTCAGAAGAAGGGGATGGAGCAATTCCCCTATGAGGAAAGGTTACAAACATTTTGAATTTTTCATTTTAAATAAAAGGTGTGTAGGGGGAGGGGGCATGGTGTGGCAAAAGAGAAAATCTCTCTCTCTCTCTCTCTCTCTCTCTCTCTCTCTCTCTCTCTCTCTCTCTCTCTCCTAGAACTCAGGAATATTCAATTACCGGTAAGCTGAATGTTGGAAGATTCAGGACAAGCAAAAAGAAACCACTTCTTCACACATTACATAGTAAGACAATGGAATGTGCTCCTACAAGAGGTTGTGATGTCCACCAACTTGGATGGCTTTAAAAGGGAATTAGACAATTCCATGGAGGATAAGGCTATCAATGGCTACTAAGCATGTAGGCGATACACTAGTAGTAGTACACTACTTTCTGTGCTGGAGGGTGTTATGCCTCCCAACGCCAGTTGCTGGAAGCTCACATGGGGAGAGTTGCGGCTGTTGCTTTCAGGCCCTCCTTGCAGGTTTTCCATTGGGGTATCTGGTTGGCCATTCTTAGAAAAAGATGTTGGACCCCTCTGGTCTTTATCAAACACAGTTGTACCTTGGAAGTCGAACGGAATCCATTCCAGAAGTCCGTTTGACTTCCAAAATGTTCAAAAACCAAAGGTGGCTTCTGATTGGCTGCAGGAAACTCCTGTAGGGCTCTTTTATGTTCTTATTTCCTCATCAGTATGTTTTTCTTTTTAGCAAAGTCCTCACTCTATCTATCTATCTATCTATCTATCTATCTAATTTCGAATACATACATTTTTGTATGCAGCTTTGCCTAATGCACAGATTTTGCCAGCAGTTTTCCTTAACATAGTTTTTTAAAAAAATTAACAAGATTTATATACTGCTTAAACTAAAAAAAGCTCTAAGCTGCTTTCATAAATAGCATAAAATATTCATAATAATAAAAGTACACATCTGGGTAGGCTTGCCTAAATTAAAGTGCTTCTAGCAGGCTTAAAAAAAAAATACAAGGACACCTGCCTGATATTAACATGAAAGGAGTCTCAGAAATTAAGTACTACCGCACTATATGATGGGTTCCTTGTAAGTGCAAGGATGAGCATTGAACAGTACATGTAAAAGGGCAAGCTCAGCATTTTGCTACATTCATGTATATTTTTATGCACACTTTCCCTTAATATATGCATTTTTGCACCCATGTCTTTGGTTGGAGAAGGGCATTACAAAATTCAAAGAAGTGTGAATTTCAAAGGATGGTTGCAATTCGCTTTGTTATGGGAAGCACGAATGAAGCAGCTTCACATTAAATGGCAAATTGAAGTCAATTTCTTCCCCCTCCCTAGACTATGGAGGATATTCTCTGCACTCAGTCATACCCACCCCCTGCATTTTAAGAACATAAAATGGACCTTTCTGGACCAGACCAATGGCCCCTCTAATCCAGCATCCTGCTCTCACAGTGGCCAACCAGATGCCTATGGGAAACCCACAAACAGGAGCTGAGCACAACAACACTCTCCCCACTTGTGATTCCAGCAATTCCTAGCATACTGTCTCTGACAGTGGAGGGAGAGCATTGCCTGGTCCTCCACATCTTCTAAGCACCCAGTTTGCTCTCAACAGGTCAGTTGAACATCCCCCAACAAACTTAACTTCTTCTCCCTCCCTGCCCATCCCAAGACGAAAGAGCAGGCCAGATCAAAAAGATGTCTAACTTACCGTACCCCACCAGAGTGAGTCTGCATAGGTGAGAAAATCTTTGTTGGTATCTTTCTCTGCCAGGTAGACGAGGAAGGAGGCAAAGATGAGGACCAGGAAACCGATGTACCAAGCTGTGATCAGCTCCTGCACACACACACACACACACACGAACATCAGCAAGTAACCTGAAAAGGAACTTGGAGCAAAGCAGTTCTAGCTGAAGACATAAAAAGCTAGCTAGCAAACCAAAGGAATAGGACACAGAAACCTAAGTCATGGGACAGAGTTCAAGATTCGGGGGCTCTTCTACTAAGGTATGAACATACTCAAAAGTACCAAGAAAGAAAGACCTTCCTAAACTACAAAAGCCGCAACATGACTGGTGATTCTCTGGAGTCATTCAACATTTCTCTGGGGGGCTCTGAAATCCACACAAGGAGATAGCAGCATGCTTAGGGGAATCTTGGGCTTTGTAGAAGTACAGTTTTAAGAAAAACAGCCTCCCAAAGAGACACACCCACACCCCAAACCAGCCTAATGATGACTGAGCATACTAAGTGTCCACAGAAAGTTGAATGTCACTTAAAAAGGAAAACTGAAAACTGGGCAGATGGTGAGTGGAATGTCCTGCTTGAGTTTCTAATAGAGGGGTTCTAATGGAAGGGTTGGCTAGCTGGCTTGGAGACCACACATAATCATTCCCACTAGAAGATGAGAAGGACACTCTGGTATAGTCCATGCCAGTTCTCTCTATTTAGTTCTGTCCCATTTGGAATTATCTTACTTTTTTTCCTAATTGCAACATTTTTATCTGTTTTTATAATTGTGCACTATATTTTTGGTGACTTGCCCTGGGATCTTACAGTGAAGGACAGGTGAGAAATATTGTGAACAAAAAAACAAAAACAAATAAATATTGATCTTATTAAGAGACCACGTGGTCTCCTGGAACTTCGTATGAGCTTTGCTGCTTTATATCATTGATTACCCAGAGAGGAAGCAGATGTGTTGAGAGGAGAGAAGGAGAAGAAATTTAATCTCTGCAACTGACAGACCCAGTTTCCTGTCGCCAAAATTTCTTGTGGAGCAGAATGCAGCTATCACTCAGATTATGCCCTTCTCCAGATTTTGCAATGCCCCAAAAATGTGCACACAAAAGATGTACTATGTACATTTTCTTAAAAGGGAGGAAAGAGAGCATATATTTTATGCATTGGAAACCATACAAAAAATGTGCATTTTAGGGGAAGAAGAATACATGTACAATGCAGAATATATACAATTTAAATGTAGAACTTTTTGCCCTTTCTGTTTTTTAAAATCTGAAAAACCTGAGATGGGAAAGACCTTTAGGCAACAGCAAAATGCCATAGAATGGAAACAGGTTTATCCATCTGCCTCTAGCTGAGAACCCCTGATTTTCCAAAAGTTGATGATTCAATTTTCTTTCAGTCTTATCATCATCCTCAAAAGGATTTAAAACCACTTTCCGCATTGGAAGCAGGATGCCTCTGAATACCAGTTGCTGGCAACCACGGTTGGGAGAGTGCTGTTGAATTCAGGTGCTTCTTGTGGGTTTGCTCTCTGCATGTGGATGGCTACTGTGAGAAGACGGTGATGGACTGGATAGGCCTTTGGCCTAATCTGGCAGTAATACTCTTCTTGAAGACAAATGAGAGGCTGGAAGGTCTTTGCAGTGCTGGAACGGAGCCTCCTTCTTCCCCCACCTCAAACATGCCCCCCACCCCCCAGAGCGTGCTTTGTACCTTCTACTTTTGCCTCAGGCTGCCAACTCACCTTGCTGTGCGCATAAACCACCGAGCCCAGGAGCTTCCAGGTGCCACCGCGGCGGTCCATGCGCACCATGCGCAAGATCTGTAGGAAGCGCATGCTGCGCAGTGCCGAGGTAGCAAAGATGTTCCCCTGGGTGCCAGCAGCGATGACGGCCAGAGAAGCAATGCAGACGATGAAATCTGGAACAGAAGAAGAGAAGGGGAAAGCAAGCATGATCCAGGGCCCAAGGGGTGGGCCGGTCCCCTGTGTGTTCAGGAAAAACCCTCTGCCTAAGCACAGAAGCTGGTCACCTGAAGCACCACCAAGGATTTGCAACTGGGCCAAAATTGCACACAGAGAGAGATTCATAGGATGTTTATGTTCTAATGGGGCGACAGGGAAGCACACATCCCTGAACTATGAAAAGTCTTTAAATTATCTGTATAAAAATGTGTCCTTGGGGCATAGGAAGCCGCCTTATTTTGAGCCAGATCACTGGTCCATCTAGCTCCATACTGTTGACACTGACTGGCAGTGGCTCTCCAGAGGCCTCTCCCAGCTCTGCCTGGAGATGTGGAGGACTGAACCAGGTATCTTCTGTATGCAAATAAGATGCTCTGCCACTGAACTGCAAGAGCAATTGAAAGCACCTTGCAAAATATTTAAAAAAACAGACATAACAATAACAATAATCCAGTATAACTGTCTAACTAAAAGCTGCATCGATAAACAAGAACCCAAACAGCCAAAGGTCAAAAGCAATTACTCAAACTGAACCATGGAATCAAAAGCTTGTTTTAAAAACAGCATCTTCAGTTGTAGGCAGACTAGAAAGGAGGAAGATAACATAACCTCTTGGGGCAAGGCGTGCTGTGCAGTGACACTGCTGCGAGACTGGGGCAACGGAACTGTCTTAAAAGTTCTCTTTTCAAAGGGCTGCATCAGAGCTCCTGTGGCAAAGCAAGTAAGACTATGTAATGTGCGCAGTGCTCAGGACTTCCAGTAGGTGGCATTCAAGGCCACCCCTGGTTAAGAGAACTTGATAGCTCAGCAAAAATTAAGAAAAATGTGGGTCTCTAAAGGACAAAGCAGGGCTTGAGATAAAGGCCACCCAGAGCTCTTTAAGAACTGCAGTAAAACAACTTGGATGTCTTTATTCAAATCATGAAGAAGGTATTGAAAACCTTCTGTGAAAGGGGAGCATAAGGTCTATATGGCTTAAGATCACCTGTATCTTGGATCTCACTGTTTCTGGGTCCTATTAAGCTTTGGAGCCCTTAGTAGCTTGAGACCAAGATCCCTGAAAAAACATATTCTCTTATATATACCTGATGTAAGCCCTAGATCTTCAGAGGCCTTTTCCAGGTGCCCCCACAAAGGGAAGCGGCAGACTCAGGGGCTTTTCAGTGGTAGCAGCTGAGCCGTGGGACACCCTCTTAAAAAAGGAACATCTGGTGCCTGCCTTGCTGTCCTTTCAGAACATTTTAATTCTCTTTTAACAACCTGCCTTTTTATTTTTTTAATATATACAACTTTAGCATTTTCAGCCACTGTTTACGAGCTGCAATGCGCACATTTGAATTGTCTATTTTGATTCTCCTTTCTTCCAGAAAAAGAATTTTATGTTGCAAGTTGGGTTTTTGAAAAAATAAAATAAAATATGAAATTGTCTTTTTAAATTGTATGTTGCCGTTCTATGCACACTACCCCAAGAACAATGCTGCTGGCTAGCCTTGTATCAGAGGGGCATTAGATACAGGGAGAGAGCCACATCCAGAACTGGTTCACCCTCTGTGGAGCATTTTTGATGGGCAGATTGGGGCCACCTATCTGTCAATTACCTGATGGCATCCCCTGGCTCAAAGTTCATGCCACAGCAGCAGGTACAGGCTTATATCTGATCTCAGCACTATGCAGCCACATCACTAAGATCGGAGAAAGGCAGCAGGCAAAGAATTATCTCCTGATCTTAGTGTAGTGCATATCTGAGTGCTTAAATCAAAGATATTAGACTGCTCCTCCTGATGTCTGGTGGCTAACAGGTGGGTGTGGTTTACACAATCGGTGCAAAGATGTGGTCCACCTGTGCACACCTTGTCCCATTGCTATGTCTCTTCCTGTGACTCCTCCTTCTCTCCTGGCTGCTATAGGGCAAAACAAAAGGCGTACCTATGACACAGAAAGGTTTCCGGGCAAATCGAAAGCGTCCCTGCCAACCTCTGTAGCGGCAGCAGCAGCCGGCTGACCAGACCCTGATGATGTATTCCATGCCAAAAACCACAATCATGACAAATTCCTGCAAAGGAGGAGAGAGGAACAGAAAAAATAATAATCAGGTGTGGGGTTTTGGAGAGGGGGGGGGGCGGAGAGGGGGAAACCAGGCAGGAGAAAGCTACCAAACACTTTTGAAATCACACTCCATTAACAGTAATAGTAAGAACCTGCCCCCCCCCGTGTGTGTGTGTGTGTGTGTGTGTGTGTGTGTGTGTGTGTGTGTGTGTGTTGAAAGTCACCCAAATAAACAGACATGTGGCTAAGTTTAACATCAATAAAGGAACATGCTTCTTCACACTCATATACTATATTTAATAAAATATTTACACCTCACCTTTCAGGACAACTGTACTATAAGACAGGCTACACCTCCTCCCACAAAAGACATATTAAAGGCAGCTATTGAACCCCTATTAAAAAAGGAAAAATAAAACCAGAGCGAAGCAACCATCTTTCATAATGCACAGTTAACTTACAAAATTTGCTGCCGTAAAAATTAAGAGACAGCTGTTAATTTGGAAGACTTTAACAAACTCGTGATAATGTGTTTTATGACTGTGGCTGCTGCGTGTTATAATTCAATATTGCATTGTTGTAACCTTAATTTGTCACCATGGTTGTAACCTGGTATTATCCTTGTAATCTAATATTTTATTGTTTTAACCTGGGACCTCACAGTAAAGGATGGGCAAGGAATCTAATAAATAAATACCTCTTTGATTACTCATGACAACTAAAATGGAGCCTCCATGTTCAAGAGACATTCAGCATAATCTCTGAATGTCAGGCCCAGGGAATGAGCCACAGGAAGAGGCTGCCGCATAATGAGATTCCCAGAGGCATCTTAACAGGCTGCCTGAAATGGGACACTGGACCAGGTGGGGCTTGGATCAGACCAGAAGTCCAACAGAGCGATTCTTCCTTATGCGACTACCAAATGTCAGTTCAAGCCATGCAGAACGAGACCTCTCTCCCCCCACCCTCTGCACTTTCCGCCGCAGCCCAGTGACCAGGCCATCTCGGCAGGCCCCCGTGGACCCCACAAGCAGAAATTAGAAGCCGGAAAGGGCAGGGTGGCATTGGGACCTGCTTTCTAAATATAAATGTCCTCATTGCAAATCATTGATCCCTCTCCCAAGCAAAGGCCAGACCTCAGAAAGCAAAGGATCTCTTCTGGAGAAGGTGGAGGAAGTTGGTTTTTACCAATGCCGGGAATTCACTTTTGAATAGATATTTGGGGGACGTATTATGAGAGCCCCCAGAGAACTTCAGCTGCAAAGCCACTTGTGAGCACCAGCCTGGTTGGCCTTTTCATAGGAACACAGGAAGCTGCCTTATACAGAGTTGGACTATTGGACCATCTAGCTCAGTATTGTCAACACTGACTGGCAGCTGCTCTCCAGGAGGAAAAAGGTCTCTCCCATCCCCACCTGGTGATGCCTGCAAAGCAGAGGCTGTCACTGAGCTACAGGGGCGTCTGCTCCAGAACACCCTTGTTTCAAGCCAAGGAATTGCGGCAGCCGTTTCCATGTACAGCTGAGGTATAGAACCATGGTTTCTCATATAACTGAAGAAACCCAACCTTTTATCCGTAAAGTTAATCACTGCAGCGGGGACATAGGAATCTGCCTTACACTTAGCTAATCTGCCTTATAGCAAGCCAGACCCTTGGTCCACCCAGCGTATTGTCTGCACTGACTGCCAGCAGCTCTCTCCAGGGTTTCTGATGCGGAACATTACCAGCCCTACCTGCATATACCAGGGACTGAACCTGGGGCATTCTGTGCACAAAGCGGGGGCTCTGGCACTGAGCTATGGCCCTTCCCTTTTGCTAAAGTAAGATTCCAGCCCTCATGGTTCCAGATAAAGGAAGATCCCTTCTACTGAGTCAGACTATTGCTCCATCTAGCTCAGTACTGTCCACACTGACTGGCAGCAGTTCTCCAGGGTTTTGTTGTTGTTTAGTCGTTTAGTCGTGTCCGACTCTTCGCGACCCCATGGACCAGAGCACGCCAGGCACTCCTGTCTTGCACTGCCTCCCGCAGTTTGGTCAAACTCATGTTCGTAGCTTCGAGAACACTGTCCAACCATCTCATCCTCTGTCATCCCCTTCTCCTAGTGCCCTCAATCTTTCCCAACATCAGGGTCTTTTACAAGGATTCTTCTCTTCTCATGAGGTGGCCAAAGTATTGGAGCCTCAGCTTCACGATCTGTCCTTCCAGTGAGCACTCGGGGCTGATTTCCTTAAGAATTGATAGGTTTGATCTTCTTGCAGTCCATGGGACTCTCAAGAGTCTCCTCCAGCACCATAATCCAGGGTTTTAGCTGGGGGAAGATATTGCCAGACTGGACATGCCAGGGATTGAACCTGAGCCCTTCTGCATGGAAGGCAGATGCTCTGCCAATGAATTATAACCCTTCCCTCAGAGATGGCAGCTTCACAAGCCTCTCCGTCTTTCCTGGTCTGACTGGAAAGCCAGTGTGGCGCTTCAGCACCCTTGCCCAGGAAGCCCATATGAGCAGCCCACTTGCATCCCTTTCCTGCACCCTTGGAGGAAAGTCAATAAGGGCAGGTTTTCCCGCCATGTCAGCTTTGTCCTGCCTCGTCGCCTCCCTTTCCTTTCTTTCCTTTTTCACAAACAAGCCCCTATTTTGCTTACTAGAGGGAAAGTCACACGGACCTTCTTAATTTAGTCTCCATCTCAGTCGGGAGAATTCCAGCGTCAGCCGTTTCTGACAGTTTGGGGGAAAGTTGCTTTTTTTAGAGATTCTTCTCGCCCACCCCCTCCCCCTGGGTTTGGTCGTCCTTCCCCCTTTCCCAAGTTTTCACCCGCCTTTTCCATACGGATAAAGTTCACCACCAAGACTGCCGGCTATGAGAAGACAAATCCTGCTACCGAATTGCACCATAAGATCCAGCTGAGCTAGCATTATGCACCCAGAGTCCTCCAGGAATCCCACAAGCAAAGCATCTGACAGGTACCGGCCCTACCATTAGGCCAAGCGAGACAGCTGCCTCTATTAGCAGAGGTTGGGGGCAGTAGAGGCCACTCCCTGGCTGTCCTTCCAAGTCCTTTGGTCGTATCCCTCTGTTGGAGGGTAGACTTGCAAACAGCAATGGTGGCTGGTGCTCACTGGGGTGGAAGGCAAGGAGGCCAACAGCAGGTGGCGCCAGAGGCAGTGCCAGGCAATTGTCTCCATCCTCCTGCTGCTCCCTGCTGCTGAGTTCTGCAAGGGCAACACTGAGACCCAGGAGGAGGAATCTGACAGCCACTGCTGCCGCCACCTGCAATGGTTGCAAGGCAGGAGGCAGGAAAGTGGATGTAAGCTGAGGTTGGGGAGGGGGATAGTGCTCCCCAGCTGCCCTAAACGACCAGCCTCCATTGCTACACAGCCTGTCCCAGCCCCCTCCTAAACTGGTCTGTGGCCTCAGGGGAAGCAGAAGATACTGTTCTAGTCGCCAGGGTGGAATCAAGGTTCAGTTATTAGGCCAGCCAGCTGCTGTAGGTGGAATGGAGAGGGGCGGCCTCATTTATATATTTGCTTCTTGGATTTACATCCCATGCAAGGAGCTGAAGGTGACACCAGTGAGCTTCTTGGCTAAGCAGGGATTTGAACCTTGGTCTCCCAGGTCGTAATCTGGTACTCTAACCACTACACCACCCTGGATCTCCTTGGCACCTGCTCCTCCCCACCTCCTCATTCCTTCCACTGCTTGTTTGCTGAGAGTGGAGGAGAAGGAGCAGCAGCAGCAGCAGCAAGGAAAAGAGCCTTCCAGGGCTTAGAACGCCTGCCCTACTGAGCCATGGCCTTTGGAAGGTGAGGAATGATGCCAACCCCTGGTTCCTTTCCTGGGGCAAGCAAACAGAGAATGGTGGGGAGGAGCCGCTACCACCCTCTTGGAGGGAAGGGAATGGGGGTCCCTAAGTCCCTTACTTACTTACAAACTTGGAGCTGGCCCTGTAGCAAAGCCTCCTGAAGAGAAAAGGATTGCAAGACCAAGGGCAAGGAGAAGGGATTTGCAAGAATGAAGAACAGACTTAAGATGGGCAGACAGGAGAGCAAGACAGATGAGGAGGGGGCCAGAGGAGCCCCCCTTACCAGGATGAAGAGACACTGGTTGGCGAATTTGTGATGCTCTGGGATGGTTGAAAACACAGACAGGACCAGACAGCTGAAGACCAGGAGAAATCTGGAACAACAAGAGGAGGGGAACACAGATTAGCCCGGGCTGGCAATTGTACATACCTCTGACATGGTTTTCTTTCTCTTTCATAAAATCATAGAACTGGAGAGCTGGAAGGGACCCCCGAGGGTCCTCTAGTCCAACCCCCTGCAATGCAGGAATCGCAGCTAAAGCATCCTGACAGATGGCCACCCAACCTCTGTTTAAAAACCTCCAAGGAAGGAGAATCCACCACCTTCCAAGGTAGGCAGTTCCACCGTCAAACAGCTGCTACTGTCAGAATGTTCAGTCTAAATCAACTCACTGAACCAGTCAGCAGATCCCACAACACATCCTGTACGTACGTACTATAAGAAAATAAGATACAAGATCAAATAACTCTATGGACAGGGAAAGAAATGCGGCAGTGTTTATTTGGCAAAGACTTTCTTCACTGTTTCAACACAGATTTAGAAAGTTGATGTAATTTTAATCTGTTTTGGTATTTTAACTTTTGTATGTTTTAAGTTAAGGTTGCAATTTTTTCTCGATTTTCTCGTCTTTTCTTTTTGTAAATAGCTTTGGGGGTTGTTGTTTTTTACAATCAAGTGTATAAATCATATGAAATAATATTTTTTTAAAAAAATCTCCTGGGCTGGGTTTTTTTAAAAAAAATTCTCAAAAAAAAACCCTCTAAATGTACCGTTTTTATTATATTTTACTGGTTTGCTCTGTTTTATCAATATTGTTTTATTGTGCTGATATATTTTTAATCCACCACTGTAAACCACTTTGGGATTTCTAAAAGGATGTGGTTTTTTAAAAAGATAGATAGATAGATAGATTAGATACAACCATAATATATAAATGTTATATATTTTTTTAAAAGTGTGCATTTAGGACTACATTTATGCCTTGGCTTTCCTCCAAGGATATGAGAGTGGTGTACCTGGCTCTCCGCCTCCCCACTTTATCCTCTTCTTAGCACCCCTGTGAGGTAGGGCGGGCAGAGGGAGCTTCATGATGGAGAGGGTTGTTTGAACCCTCGCTTTCCCCCTCCACAGGTTGTAGTCTAACCACTACACCACACAGCCAAACACCACAGAGCAAGTGTGAGGCCCTCTTTGGACCGGCCTATGGAGAGGGATCGTAGCTCAGGTTCCTTACCCAATGCCTACAATTAAAAGGGTCAGGTGGCAGAGGCACTGGTGGAGGAATGGGAGTGCGGAGGGAGTGGACCGCCCCTGGTACCACTATTGTGGTAGAGTGCCATCAAGGTGGACCCCCCGGACATGCACCGTGTACCCGCTCGCGCGCCCACAGGCAGCGCATCATGCCCCCAGAACACGCGCCACTGGGCAGAGGGAACCAGGAAGGCCTTCTTTTAGCCTATTCAATTTAGCCTATCCTTTCTTTGGAAAAGGAGGGCACAGGCTCACCAGGGAGCAGTGGAGCCCCAAGGCAGGCCATGCTCAAAGGGGGGTGGACATAACTCACACTGGAGCTGCCGTGTTTGAGAGCGGGAGAGTATGTTTAGCGCTTGGCCATCTCTTGGTCCAGCCAGGCTTGGAGTCTGATCCAACACAGACGAGGTGGAAACTTGGAAGTGGAATCTAAAACCCTGCATTCTCAGCAACCCTCTCCTCGGAAGGACTTCTCGCTGGGTCACAGCCCATGGAAGACAGCTGAAGTTTCCACCTCAGGCACCAACAATTCAGTTTTAGAGAACCCTCAAGAACTTGCCACCAGTGCATCTGACCAAGCTGCAGGTGGGAGGCATGGCCGATAGGTGGCAGCATGGAGCAGCTGACGGAGCCTGGGAAGTCTCAGAAACCAGAGCTAGAGGCACAATACGTTTTTGTTGCAAAATCTGGGGGATGAGCCATTGAACCTCCTAGCCACACATGCACCCCAAATGCCAATCCTATCTTAGCTTATTGAATTTGAAGCCTCTCAGCTTCCTTAAGAGAAATGAAGGTGATGGAGACTTGAATTTGCAAGCTTGAAAAGTTTTCTTCTGTCAGCGGGAGGCGCCACGTTGGAGCGACCTCCCTGCAAGAGTAAAATCTCCCTGCAAGTAGAAGGTTAGCACATCAGCGGGGAGACGTTTTAGCCCACACCACCTTCTGGGCTAGCTTTCTAAGTGCAGGGATGTTTAACTATAGCCAGGGAAGTGTTCTAATATGCGATCCTTGCCCAGCCCCCAGCACTCTACCACCTCAGAACTTCATCACTTCCCCTCCCTTTCTGTGCAAACCAGGTCCAAGAGAAGAGAGACAATTACCTAATGACCAGCAGAAATCTCTGTTGCATCCAACAAACAACCTCACAGATTTTTTAAAGGATTTTTTGGGGGGTGGGGGCAGTGAGCAATAGCTTAGTGGAAGAGCTTTGCATACAAGAAGGTTCCAGGTTTGATTTTTGGCACCTCTCAGTGGGGTTGGGAAAGAGCCCCAACTGAAACACTAGAGAGCTGCTGCCAGTCAGTGTAGATAATATTGAGCTGGGTGGACCAACAGTCTGACTCAGGCAGCTTCCTACATTCCTAAGTATCTAGCCTACAAAGATAGGTTAGAAGTCTGGGAGCAATGCATGGTAAAATCTCCAAAACTAGTCAGTGTCTCAGTAGGAATTCCAGCAGTTGTGGAGGCTGGCACCAGAGCTCATTGCTCTTTCCCATGCGTAAGAGGGAAAAGAGCAAGCGAATGAAATATCTTCAAATGCCCATAATTGAGCTCTCATTTATTAAGGTGAAGTACTGCATGCTGTAAAGTTTGCTTGCCTCTTCCTTGCTTGCACGACTTTGCCCCTTTGAAAAATAAAAAAAATAAATGAACGAGAGCTTCACCTATTTAACTAGAAGAAAATGCTGTATCCTTGCGAATGAACTTACTACATTATGCAGACATTGTTAGCGGCATTGTAACTTCCTTGTTCAGAAGGCTAAAGCTCTAGGTTTGCTCAGGGAAAACCCACTGCCAGCAAGCTCAGGACAGACAAAAGGAAATGCTTATTCACACAACACACAACCCAGGTGGAATTCATCGCTACAGAGTGTGGCATAAGCTACCAGCATATGTGACATTAAAGAGGAGGGTCCTGAGGGCCAGGCAGAGAGGTCTTGGGGACCGCTTTTGGTTCCTGAGCCTGAGTGGCCCCTCCCCACTCAATTCAGCCACAGGGAGCCAAACCCTTCTGGTTGGTCCATTTCCCAGCTACCCAAGGGGAAGCAACAAAACCATTTTTACACATTGTCTTTCTTTCCCAAACAGCAACCAGGGAAAATGCTGATCTCAAACAAGCAGAACAAGAGACGCACACAGCTTGTAATATTCTGAGCACTATCAGAGTTGAGCCAGAATTTTAAATATTTAATCACTTATAAAAAGAAAAGTGGGGGGGGACACACACTTTGTAGCCATTCTCTGGGGACTGGTGAAAGGAAGCACTTGTCTGGTGACAAGGGGCTCAGAATCCCATTATCGTACTAATAACTGGCATGGCCAGGAATGTGTGTGTTTTTTTTGGGGGGGGGTCAGTCATGGCCCCTGAGGTCACAGCTGTGAATAAAGCCAGCACTCCATGGACTGTGGCAACTACCGTATTCCCCATGCATGTCTTTCTGAATCATGCCAGATTTGCCCTTAGAGAGACCTGCAGTCTTTCATCTATTCAGAATTCCCCCATTAAGCTCAAAGCTCTCTGTTATCAACCCCTCCTTGGTCAGTTTCTCCATCAGTTCTCTGCCATGCTTCAGCTTCAAGCTTCTAGTCCTTATGGCAAGTCGGCAGTAGACTCACAGACCAAACTGCTCATCAGCCATGCACAAACAGTCCAGCGGGAGTACTACAAGTCTTTTCTTTTCGGCTGCCTGCTTGAAACTGGAGTGTGTGGGGAAATACAGCCGTGTCCAGCCAGGAGGCCACAATAGAGTTTGCTGTTCATGTAGTCTCTCTCTCTAGTGTGGGTGGGTCGCATGGGCGTACCCAGCGAGGGGCGGGGGGCAGCTGTCCCCCCAGAAGCAAAAAAAAATTAACGTATTTTACGGACCATAACCCACACTTTTTCCCTCCGAAAACTGAAGGGGAAAAGTTGCTGCGGGTTATGGAAATCGGGCTGT
This sequence comes from Zootoca vivipara, assembly GCF_963506605.1. NCBI lineage: Eukaryota > Metazoa > Chordata > Lepidosauria > Squamata > Lacertidae > Zootoca > Zootoca vivipara. The sequence continues at coordinate 40,604,393 of NC_083281.1, read as the reverse complement.
TTCCGCCCCCTCTGCAGCTGCAGCCAGCGACAGGAACGTGGGGAGGGCGAGAAGCAGCCTGAGCTTGGGGGGGGTGGATGGGAGCACCATCCTTCCTTCCATCCTTCCTTCCCCCCTCTTTCTTTCTTCCTTTTTTTCTCTCTCTCCCTCCCTTTTCTCTCTCTCACCCCTTCTTTCCTTCCTTCCTTCCTTCTCTCTCTTCCCTCCCTCCCTCCTTCCTTCCCTCTCTCTTCCACTCTCTTGCCCCCCAAGTTTTGATCTTGGGTACGCTCCTGGGTGGGTGGTCATTTTATTCTTGTTTTCTTAGCTTCTTTGGGTACTTTTTGAAGACAACACGGGATATAGGTTGCAAAACAAGCCAACAGCATTAAACTCCACAGAGCACCAGAGGCATCCTTTTGGTTCCAAACAAATGATCTATAGCAGAAAAGTCTCCCAAGCACTTCACACTTCAAGCTGTTGCTATTATTTCTATTTAAACACAACAACAGTATCTTTCACTCACAATTTCTGACAACTCTGCTACAGAGGACAGGTTAAGTACAATCAGCAAAGTTAGGAAGTAAAACTTTTGCAGGCTGGGGGCAGAAAAGCCAGCTGTGTGTTTGAATCCTCTCCCAAGTACAAATCTCTCTGCATATAGAGGGAGGGAGGGAAAGCTAGGATGAACACTTCTCCAATGCATGCTAGATTTCTCCATGCAGGGAGATTTCTTCTTGGGACGAGGATTCAGACTCCTCTACAGCTGCAGCCTGAGATGGCACAGTCCACAAAACACCTTCGCTGCAGGACTCTGCAGGCTGCATGAACTCAGGAGCAGAGTTTGTGTTGTTGGAAACACGTGAGAGATACTAAAAGAATAATGAAAACAGTGAGCCCCATCCTTTTGGCCTTTTGGAAAACTTCTCAAGTTGGGCTGGAAAACTGGAGCTTGGGTACAAAAGGCATGCAGCAAAGGATGTGAAACTCTCGCCCTGCTGCAGTCCGAGAGCAGGCGCCTGAAATGAGAAACCCACCGGATCTCAATACTGCCGATTCTGGCGGTTTCTAAAAACTGAATGAATGAAAAGAGAGAAGGAGCAAACAAGACCCAGTTGCCAGCCAAACATATCAATGTCTTCCAATCCCTTCTGAGGAAGTAGGGCTCTGTGGTCACAGAATCCACACTCCTGGGGTGTGTGGGGAGAAGAGATGGCTCGTGCTGAAATTTGCCTGGCTTGGCCTCGGGAGGAAGATGTGTCAGGCCACAGGGTGTACCAGGCAGCAAAGGCTCCCTCCGAGCTTTCTTTTAAAGAGTGCTGCAAGACCCACAGAACCTTTAAAGCTTGCAATGCTTGGCTCAGGTCAATGTAAGGGGATGTCCGCTGCCGCACATGCTTTACAAAATTCCCTTGCTCCTCCCTCGCTCTCTTCCGGCCACAAGCACCAGGCCCTAGCCCTTGCAACTGGCTGACAGCACAAAGCCCTTGAATTGCCAGCGAGAGGGATGAATGTGGAAAACTTGGCCTCCCACTCCGGGTCAATGAACAGTAGTGGCTAAAGTCCATTGGTAGGGTGGGAAGCAGGGAGCGCAACAGTAGGTGGCGCTAGAGCTATTGACTGGTAGAGCTAATTAATTCTGGTTCTGTCTCCCTCCTCCTCCCTGCTGTGTTCTGCAAGGGCAACACAAAGACTAAGGAGGAAGAGGAAGCTGGGAAGCAGGGCTACCTCTTGGACTGGTTTTAAGTAAGAAGGAAGGCAAATGGGGGCTAGTTGAGAGTGGAATGAGGTTGGTGGAACTGAACAGACGCCACTGCTTTCTACACTTCATGCTTCAGTTATAGACTGCAGGAACCCCGGGTTGAAGAATAACCACCTGGAGGTCAGACAAGTGGCTGTCAGAAAAAGAACAGACTTTTTGGTGGTGGCACCCAAATTATGCACCTCCCATTTTTTAGGTGCTGCAACAAGTTCATCATGTTCTCACATGCATATTAATGACTTTAAATGGTACTATGTATCTTTTCAATTGCCTTTTATGCTGCCTTTTGTTTGGGCTTTTAATTGTTGGCTCTTGTTTTATCTGCCATTTATATCCACTGTTTCTACTGCTGCTGTTTCGTCTTTGGTATATTAGCGTTTTACATTGCAAGCTGCGCCAATGCCATTTGATGAACGGTGGAACGTCAATGCCAGATATTAGAAGAAAAACAAAGAAACTCCAGATGTGGACTGAGAGTTTCACAAGCCATCCAAAGCCGTGGGGTTGGGCTGACACAGTGGCTTGTGACAATCAAGAACACTTGCACTTTTTTGTGGTGAACCAGAGAAAATGTTACCATTTCGTCTCTGAATCATGGCCAGTTGTTACATTGCAAAGTGACTTTGATAATCACTAATTAGCGGGGTAGAAATCTCCAAAGAGAAACATTATACTGTCTGAAAGAACTGTTTCCCTCACCAGTGCAGCTATATCCTCCAAAAATGGACCGATTAAGAGTGTAAGCTAAGCTATTTCAAATCTTCCTCCATTCTTTTATCCAAGCATCCTTAAAAGAAAAGAAAAGGGGGGGGGACTGGCACAATTAGTGAAGAAATGAATAAAAGGGGAAACAAAGATTGCTGAAGACAAAGGAATGGGAACTGTGCAAAAATATTTTTCCCCGATCCAGCAATTCTAAATATGGCACATGGAAAGACTGGCCCACAAGCTTGCGTAACCGCATGCAGAGACCATCCATCTCCCAGGGCAGCGCACTGCCCCCAAGACCCACAGGCAGCAACACTAGGTACATGCGTGTACGTGACAATTTGACAGCACTAGGTTTAAAGAAACATCGGGGGGGGGGAGAACTCTCAGCTCCTACAAGTCAGTATGTCAGTTACCAGCTACACTTCAGAATCGTATCGGTTAATGCACGGCCAAGTAGCATTAGAGGACTGTCTCCTCTTGACGGCACCCAGTTCTCCTTTGCTGCACAACAGGACACAAAAATATGTTTATTAAATTGTGTTCAGTGCGAGGAATGTGTGCAGACATATAACTAGAACTCAAGATCGTCCAATGAAACTGAGCAGCAGCAGAACAGCTGGAACATGGAAGCTGTCTCCTATCAGATCAGACCTCTGGTCCTTGCAGTGCAGTATTCTCTACCCCAGGGGTGGAGGGTAGAGATTCTGGCCTTCCAGAAGCTCAAGGATGATACAAGTTTTACTCCAGCAAAATCTGGAGGGTCACAACTTCCCCAGCACTGCGCTATACTAATCAGATACCTGATTTCTTTAGCTGGAGATGCCAGCATGGAACCTAGCAGCTCCATCCTGCAAGACAAGAGCTTTACCAAAGAGTTAAATTGGCAATTAAGGCACAAGAACACAGACAGCTGTCTTATGCCAACTCAAGCCATTGAGTTCTATACTGTCTACACCCACTGGCAAGGGAGAGGAGAAGATATCAAAGACAGGAGAGGAATTAGAGAGGTGAGAGCAAGGAGGTGCAAATTAGGAGTAAATACAGTCAGTAGCTGTTGCATGGATCTCAACTTTGTTTTGGTTATGGCTGAGGGGTTAAGGCAGGGAGCTTCTGGGTAAGATTCCATCACAAATGAGCAAATTCAGGTTGTGCAATGGAGCTCTTAAACAACAAATCCGACCCTCACCCCCAAAACTGGACTTTTTCTGATAAGGAAAGTGATGGGAAACTGTCTTTGCCTGAAACAATGCTGTCTAATTTCCTCACAGAATAAATACTCAGCAAACAGCACCTATTGTCTAGCCTCCCTGCAAGCAAATCAGAACAAATGTTCAATAAACAGGTTGTCTGGAAGTAACTCCAGATGATTTGTCGAAGAAGGGGATTTTAAGCTGGGATTTAAAAAGAGGAAGGCAGGAGGGGGGGGAGAGAATCATGTGTGTGTTTGGGGGATGGAGTTCCAAACATAAAGGGAAGGTAGGCAGAATTAATTTAAGATAATTTCCATAAATGTGTGTGTTCAAAACAAAACTTCTGAGTATCATGCATTGCTTGTTAAAAGTAAAAAAGAGCAGGATGTCAGGTTCTTTCAAACATTTTTGGATCTGCTAAATATGTTAGCTTGCTGATCTGCAACTGAACTCTGGCAAGATCTCAACTTTCAGCAATTTAATGGAGATGACCCCTTACACAGCTTCAAATCTAGGAACTCGCTGCGCTTGGGCAAATGTGTTACACTGCCTGGAGAATCACAAACCAGATTCCTCAACAAGGCAGGTACCATCTCCAGTCAAGGAGGCGAGGCAGGTGAGCGTGGGGAGCAGATCAGAAGCTTAAAAGTTAGTGCACAGTGGTGGGGCAGTAACCCTCTAGGACCTCTATGGAGTTCTCCATGCAAACCCTTTCCCGAGTTCAGCAGAGAGATGCAGTTCCAAAACAGCTTCTCCAACAAAAGAGCCCCGCCAAGATGAATCAATCAACTTGCTAAATATAGCAAAGGGGGGGAGCTGTGATCACAGACACCCCTCCACCAAGGGAAAGACTGAGCCCGCCCAGTACTGACATTGAGTTTCTCTTCTTTTGTTGCTGATGTGAAGCATTACAGTTGAATCAGCTGTAACAGGAGTCTTTGGGACCTGAAACTAATCCTCAGAAAGCAAGTCAGAGTGGAAAAACCCTCAAGTGGTGGCTTCCTAGCTTTCCTGATCTCTTCTCTGCCTACTCCTGCACCTTCCCATTCCAACCTCAGACAATTTATCCAACCATTGGCAGAAACCCTGATTCGCCTGCAAGAGTGCACTCCCCAGCAACTCTCAGTTGGAGTATTTTGGCACTTTTAAGCCAATGGTCTGTTCTTCTTTCAACTGTGTGGTCCTTGGGACAGGAATCTGACCTTTGGGGTTATGCTGCAAAGTGCCACGTACAGCAGAAAGGGCTGCATAAAGAATTAAATAATGGCAACAGACGCTTCTCTCTTCCTCAACCACTTTGTCATCATGAGTTGGCAGCAGAGACGCCATCTGAAAGCTAAAACAGAGGGGGGTAACTGACAACTTGGGGGACCTGCAACCTTTGACCTGGATGAGAGCCCCTACCAGTCCTTCACCCTAGCCTAGAGACAGCACAAAATATCTTTAAGAAGCATCAACAACCGTTCTACCAATATCCACTCTCATCTCAAACCTATTTGCATGCTTAGCAACCAGCAGAAATCTGTTTAAAATGGCCATAGCTAAAAACAAACCTGGAGGCAAAATATAACACAAAACAAATCAGTTCTTCCACTTACATGTCCACCTTTTGATGAGCATTATGTTAGTAACAGAAATCTTCTCTGGCCTCTTTCTACCCAACAGTGTACTGGCCTCTGTATGTCAGTGTACTGACATGTATCTGAGCATCTGTCATGGATGCTTTAGTTGAGATCCCTGCATTGCAGGGGGTTGGACTAGATTATCCTTGGGGGTCCCTTCCAACTCTACAATTCCATGATTCTATCTCACAGTCCCCACTATTTCATAAAAGAAGCAGCTATATGAAGATACTAACCAAATAAAGGTTAAAAAAGGTAAATATGTTTAATCAATTGGGCTAAACATTTCTCTAATTCAGGGATGGGGACCTCAGGCCCAGGGGCCAATGCGGCCCTCCAGGCCATTCTATTTGGCCCTCAGGCCACACCCCTCACTGTCCCTGCTTTCCACCCTGAGTGTTTTTGCCCTTTGAACTCTGATAAGGCCATTTTGCTTCCTTGGATGGAGGGCAGAGAGGGGTGTATGAGTGTATGTAGAAATTAGCCTGCTGTACAAAGGCAAAATGTACATTTCTTATTCCTCCGTCCTGTTTTGCCTCTGGTCCTTCTCACCACTGGAATATGGCCCTCTGGAGAAAATATGCCGATGGGCTTATGCAATTGTCTAAAATACCCCTTGATGGGTTCGTGTTGCTTTTCAATGTTTTTATGCAGTTGCCTGCCTCCCTGAAGTTTTGTGAGAGGCAAGATGCAAATACTTTTAGAAATAAATATGCCCCTAGGCTGAAAAATGTGCTCCATCCTTGCTTTAACTGGTTAACAGTATGGCAATTTTGTACATGAATGTGTGTGCCCCCTCTCCCGCCCCCCCCCCCCGCCCCCACTGTTTTACAAGCATCAGCAACAAGACTGCTTTGATCCAGGCAGAAACTGTCTCATCAACTCATGGCTCCACCCTTAGGGGATGGGACTTTCTTTTCCTTCCCTTTTCCTTCCCGGAGTATTCGATTTCATGACAAGGGATTCCAGCCCTTGACAAAGGGTAAAGAAGCGGGGTTGCATTTCCCCCGCTTGTCCTCCCTCCTCTGACTTCCTTGCCTCTGTAGCCAGACTGCCTCAAACTTGCGAAAGAACGGAGGGAGGCGAGAGAATTGCTGTGCTCACTTTTTCCTAGCCTGTCAGCAGAACATGAGAGAAACGGATTCAGGTAACAGGGTGGCATGTGTGAACAGAGGAAGGAGAGCTGGTAAAGGGAAATGGATGCAGGGTGGGAAATGGAACCTAGAAAAAAATCATTTAAAACGGTGTGTGTGTGTGTGTGTGTGTGTGTGTGTGTGTGTGTGTGTTCTATTAAAACCATATAAACAATTATAATAAAAACAGCACAGCACAAGCCCTTTCATTAAAACCAGTTAGTTCCCGAATGCCTGTTGGAACAGCACAGTAGTCACCCACTGGCAGAGAGACAACAAGGAGGGAGCCAGTCTAGCTTGACTAGGGAGGGAGTTCCAAGGTCTGGGAGCAGCCACCAAAAAGGCCCTGTCTTTGGGCCCCTCCAGGTATCCTTTTTACTGTGCATTCATGATTATCTGTGGTCATGATGTTATATGGGGCAGTTATATCATATGATCCTGCTTTCAATACCGTTTGCTCCTGCAAAGGTTTCAGGGCAGACACACTGCTTCGTTTCCAAGCAGTACCATGCCCTGCAGTTTCCTGCTGAAATCCTGTATCGTGTCGTACCACAAATGTTCAGATTGGGAGAGTTGTTTTGTGGCAGAATAGCACAAGAGGCATAGCTGTCAACCCTCCCTTTTTTGCGGGAAACTCCCTTATTCCAAGCCACAACTGTCAACCTTCCCTTTTTTTGCTGGAAATTCCCTCATTCCAGCGCCGTTTCCCGCTGCTATCCTGGATTGTTAGATATAACCGTAGACCAGGGGGCAGCAACTTTTTCCAGCCATGGGCCATCCACCATCCCTCAGACCATGTAGTGGGCTGGACTATATTTGGGGGGTGGGGAAAGGAACAAATTCCTATGCCCCACAAATAACCCAGAGATGCATTTTAAATAAAAGGACACATTCTACTCATGTAAAAACAGGCCGATTCCTGGACCGTCCGTGGGCCACATTGAGAAGGCAATTGGGCCGCATCCGGCCCATGGGCCTTAGGTTGCCTACCCCTGCCGTAGACTGTCCCCGGGACAGGTGAGGCTGCTGATCCCTCATTTTCAAATCCGAAAATTGACACTATGACAAGAGGGCCCCTCCGGATTGCATTAATGCAATCACATTCAGGAAGCACTGCAGAACAATTGATAAAAAGGAATGACATGTGGATGGTCAAGTTTAAACCCAATAATACACAAATATTGCATTAATGGTGTTGCAGAATAAACCCATGCACAAAAACCCGGTCCAGGGTGCCCTTGTATGGGGTGCAGACCCACCCCTTCTTCCCCACGAGGTAAAACAGCTTCGGAGTGTTTCTGTGTGGCTGGGTGGGTATGTGACCAGAGACTGGCTGATCCTTCTGCATTTCAAGGGGAGGATTAAACTATCCTGCAGCTTAGGCCAAGATCTAGCAATGATGATGATGATGTACAATTACCATCTTGCCTTCTCCAGCAGTGCAAGGGAAAACTCTCTCCCCTCCTGAATTATTAACAAGCCCCCTTCCTTCTTCCCATTCAGCATTTCTGATGTTAACTCTTTCCAAACAGGAGCCCAGAGGGAGTCTGGGGAGGATGAAGGATTAACAAAGAGTTAATTTCACCAACAGCAGGTTCTTTCTTGTTTTATTGCTAACCTACCCCTGACTCCAGCACCTGACAGCGGAGGGGTCTTAGAGGCAACCTGGGCTAACCCCTTGCTCAGTACAGGAAATTGGAGATCGAGAGCATCCCCTGCAGAACGCTGCCCTGCCTGTGCTTGAAGACCTCAAGGAAGGGTCTTCCCACACCCCACAGGACCCAGCCCTGCCCTCTTCCAGCTGCAAAGCTGGAATCTGCCTTACGCCAACTCAGACCATTGGTCAGTACTGTCTACAGTGGCTGTCCAGAATTTCAGCCTTTCTGAGCTCTGCCTGGAAACATCAAGGCTTTGAGCAAGGAACCTTCTGCATGTGCTACAGATGTTTGGGAATGCAACTCCCATCAGCTCCAGCCACAGCTGGGGCAGAAGGGAATTCAAACATTGCAGCTGACGTTCAGGGTTGGTGGTCATGTGACAGCACCCACCTAGAGTGTAATAAGGAATGAGAGGTTGGGGGGGGGCTCATTGAATCTCACTGTAAACAAGTGGTACAGTGACAATAAAGTATTTCTATTTCAATTTCAAAACATCTGGACAGGCAGTTTTTTTATACTGTAGTCATAGGAGCTGAGTAGGGCTTCCATGTGCAAAGGCACTATACCCCAGGGTCAGGAAAGAATGAAGAAGAGAGAAGGCCATTGCCGTTATGCTTGTGAGCTTCCATAGAAGTTGGCTCCCTTCCGACGGAAACAGCCCATTTGTCTGATGCATCCTGGCTCTTCATATGCTCATTTCTACCAAGAGAGAACATAATGCCCAGACCATTTGCCATTAGGAAAAGGGTTTCAAGAACAAGGTATGGGGCTTCCAGAAAGATTTTAGCACCACCGTCCTGTTTCTTTTGCTTGTTTTCAGAACTTAACTATTCTAGAGAGCTCTAGACATCACTCTGCACAATTCTGACAGTTTTTTTAAAAAAAATTAAATCCGCACCAGGAAAAAGCCAGGGTAAGCCTACCATTTATAGTTAAGTTTAAGTGGCAAAAATAATTTCATCTAACGGCAGCCCAGATCCTTAATCAGATGAGCTCAACGCCTCCTATCACCGGCAGCAAAGATTATCAAAAATCAAAATGTTGCAAGCGATTTCAGAGGGGATGGGGGTGCAACAAAGCAGAAAGTAATTCAGCCGTCATTCAGCTACCAAGAATTTGGGCACTGCATGGCGATCCAAAGTCAAGTGGGTAAGCATGAAACTGCAACACGCAAAGTTCCCTTGAGGTCTGGGTTGGGGGGGGGGTTGAAACAAAACACTCTGCATGCAAAAGAACCCAGTTTCAATCTGTGGCATCTCCAGGTAGGGTTGGGAAAGACCCGAGTCTGTGTCGCTGGAAAGCTGCTGCCAGTCAGTGTCGACAATAGTGAGCTCGATGGAACTATGGTTTGGCATGGTATAAGGCAGAATCCTGTTTCATTTTCCCCCATGGGGAAACAACTCTTTAGCGCTTAATCAGAGCAAACAGCAATTTAGGCTTTCTCCAGATTGGCGTTTGCTCCAATTTAGCGCTAAAGAGCAGGTTTTCCTTGGGAAAGGAGAGGGGTAAAGGGGAAATCACTCAGACCCATGCCTAGAAAACTGCTTGGATCTGTGCTTGCTAGGCACGGGACAAGTGGAAGTGTGGAAGAGCCCTTTATTTTGTTTTGTAAAACCACTTAGGGAATATGGTACAGTATTAGGTTGCTCAGAAGCTGCTGGAAAAAATAATAAATTCCTCTCCATGCTCAAGACCAACATCAAGGGATGATCTGGTCAGGCACCCACCAAGGGACCTGCTGCAGTGAAGAAGTAGGCTGAGAGGCAGGGGACGGGGCGTGGAGGGTACCTCACACAAGGGCCTTAAAAAACTTTATCAGACACTGCTAGATACCATAGCATTCTGCCTCCAGTGCACCTGCACAGGTGACATCCAAAGCTGAATGATGGAAGATTCAGGACAGGCAAAAGGTACGGCACATAGTTAAACTATGGAACTCGCTCCTACAGGAGGCAATGATAGCCACCTGGGCAGCTCTAAAAGAGAAGCAGACAAATCAGTCACATTGCTTATGTTTATGCATCCATGTGCATATAATTTCAAAAGGACTTTGCCAAGAACAGACAGACAGACAAACAAACAAACAAGGGTGAGAAGCTATGAGAGGATGCAGGTCCAAAAGTCCAAGTGTGAATCCAAAGCAGGACCAAGTCCCTGAAAGAACAGTCCATAATGGAAGCGTCGCCAGCCCAACTCCATGCTAAAAAAAAACAACCCACCTGGCCTTGAGCCCAGGGTGCAGAACAAAAAGGGACTTTTTACATTGGACAAGGAGCACCTGAAGGCTGCTTGAAGGAGCTTAATTGTTTTAATATCTGCACTAAGGGAAGCATGAATTGTTTATAGTAGTGATGACTCCTTGATACTTGGGAGCTGGGAGGAGCAGAGGGAAGAAAGAGAAAGGCCGAATATTATGGGTGAGTGCCTTGTTCAAAAGACTCTCTGTCTCTCTTTCCAGTAGAGTGCACAGCACAGACCACCCCAACTTGATACCCCCTCTGAATCTTTTCCCTACAACTCCTATCAATGCCAACCAGCAACGCTAGTGGTAAGGGATGATGGGAATTGCAGCCCAACACCTGGAGGGAAGCAGGTTGGAAACACCTGGTGCAGGGACTGCAATGTCCATCTCCCTTTGACAACAATAAGCTGTATTGGAGGCCACCTGCAATATTCTCTTGAGTTCTGGGACCAGCTTGGTAGGGGGGAGATCAGTAGCACTGTTGCTTGCACAGCAGAATCCATCAGAAATACTTTGGAATTGCTACCCTAAAGATTTTCTATGCAGTTCCATTTGCCACAGAAAGCAACTGCTGCAAATCAACTGTGAAAAACCCACTGGTGGTGTGTGGCACACTGGGCAAATGATATGTGGCAATTAAGCTGACAGGGAATAGATTCACGTCAGGCCAAAAAAGGAGGAGTGAATAATATGCACACAATTTACAGAATTCACTTCAAGATTTATACAGCACTTCATGGAAAGGAAGGGGGAGTAAACAAAAAATACACATTTCAGTTATTGTTATTATTATTATTTTTTAAAATAGATTTTATTAATTTCTTTAAAAACATAGACACACAACATGTATACATACATTTGATTTTCTTCTCCTATCTCATAACATTTTACAAAACGGAAATAGAAAAGGAAAAAGTTAAAGTAAAGGAAGAAAAAAGATAAGAAAGAGAGAAAAAATACTATTACAGAAAAAACGAAACACTCCGACAATCTGTATACAAAAAAGAACAACAAAAAACCATTAACATCTTCTTTGTTATGACTTCCAATTATTCTCTCTGTAATCTATATATTAACCTTATTTTATCACACAATTCTGGATTTCTGTTTACATTTATTTTTCTTTAAATTCAAATTAGGTTCAGCTTTAGTCTGCCATTAGGATTTTGGGTATACCATTACTTTTTATATACTCATCAAATATCCTCCATTCCTTCTGTGTTTTTTTTGTTTCGTTTGTCCTCTTATTCTTCCAGTGGTTTTTGCTAACTGTGAATATTCTATCATTAAGGTTTGCCAATCAGTTATTATTTGTGGTTGTCACAGATCCCTCGCTCCTGCTGCCACCAGCCTGGTTCACACATAACACTGAGCCAAACTAAGGGTGAACAAGATAATGGCTGCTTCACTCCTCTGCCAGTCCTGCTATTGCCACTCTACCAAGAGCAAAGCCATAGTTTGGCATAGCTTGACATCTGAACCCAGGCAGACCACAGGCTGCAGGCAGGCCTTCTTTGAATGTTAATACCAAGCCAGACCAGACTTCACTCCATGCAGAACAGCAGCATTTATCTGGCCCCCATACAAATGTTTGGCATGCGCCTCCCTCCCCCCCACCCCACCATACTCCCTTGCCTGTGGGGGGGGGAGTAGAGGGCTTTAGCTGCTTTGGGTCTCTTTGTCTAAATTCCTTACATTCCTAGCTGTCTGACTTGTATTTACTGCCAGCAGTATGACTTGGATGTACGTAAACTGCCCACAAGTGACAAATGCCCTTTATAGCAGCCTTCACCACCCTGGTGCCCTCAAAATGGTTTGGATCCCAACTTCCAATGTTGGCTGGAGCTGATGGGCATTGTGTCGGATGTCTCGGTTTTTCCAGGGCAGTTGACAGGTATGGGAGTGTGTGCCTTAGGGGATGAAGTCAAACTGTCGGAAGGTTGCAGCGCCTGCTGTGGCTGTAGAAGACCTAGGGTCTCAGTTAGATACCCAACAACCACATCTAATATATCCACCACTAATACACTATTTAGGCACCAGGCGAAAATGTTTCTTTTCAACCAGGCCTTTGGCTTATTAACATCCATTTTAAATGTGTTGTGGCAGGGGGTGATTATTGGTTTGGTTTGGTTTGGTTCTTATTTTTATTACGTATTTTGTGTTTTTATATTGTAATTTTATGTTGTGAACTTCCTAGAGATCTACGGATGAAGGGTGGTATACCAAACAAACAACAAACAAATACTGCATCAACAACATATTGCACACACAACACAACCACACAACCAGTCTGGAGGGACTCATTAGTAAGTACTTATCAGCATGCAGTGAAACACTGCAAAGCACTGCAAAAAGTTGGGCCTACTTGCATCTAGTTCAATCGTACTGCACCCTTTCTCATGAAAGGAATACATACAGTATACCGTAAGCGAAACCCCACACTCCCTGATTCTTTCCACCCTTCTTTCCACTTCTGCCTAATAATCCCTAAATGGGATTAGCATCCCACGAAAAGGGTCATGCAAAGTACAGAGTATGAGAAGAATACTTCGTAAACTGGATCACCTGCTAGGCATTAATGTCTAAAACCTTTGCTGAAAGTTTCTCCCCTCCCCTTTTTTTTTTTAAAAAAATGTGCACTTCTATGCAGACACACACTAGAAAGGGGCTTTCTTAAGCTGCTTAGTAGAGAGCGAGTCACATGTGGCTAAGGGCGACTATTGGGAAATTTGCCTTAAAATGGAAAAAAAGGCAGCAGAGCTGGAAGGCTGAGGAGGTGAACTGTGCAAAGAGAAGCTGCAGATGTTGCAAATATGGATGCCAGGAGAGCAGGCAGGATTCTCCCCCTCCCCAGGGTGCAAAGGAAACAGTCGATGCTGCTGATAAGAGTCCTGGAGCAGGCAGCAGGTTTGAGACCAGGACTGTCAGATCCATGAAACAAGAGAAAGAAAGAAAGAAAGAAAGAAAGAAAGAAAGAAAGAAAGAAAGAAAGAAAGAAAGAAAGAAAGAAAGAGCAGAAGAGAAAAGCCATGGTTCTATATACAGTGTGATATGCAGTTAAACTGCAAATAGTACCAGCTAAAAGATGTGCAATGAGGACTCAGATCTACATTGGAAAAAACATCCTGAAACTGCTACTTCATGACACAGCACCAATAGGGTGCATTAACAGAGGACTGCCAGCCTTTGGGGGCCCATGTGCACATCTGCAAAGTGGGGAAACTGCCGTGGGCACCTCACACAAACTGCAACCAATCACATGCTGCAACCTAGTCTTCTGGCTACAACAGAATGTTTCCTTCAAGTCTACTTTGAGCAGGGGGTGGGGATGCTTCAGGCACCAGGGAAAGCCTCTGTGGGAGTATGTGCAATGGATGCCACACTGGCAGTCCCTGCTTAAAAATGTTGAAAGGCTCTGCATGCATAACCACAATATGTCTTCTGGCAACCCTACAAAGTGGGCTGATGTGTTTGCCACAGATCTTTTTCTAGTAACCATATCTGTTTTCATTGCTGGGGTCCAAACATGTGGGGTACACTTTATGCAGGGTGCAAGTCCACCATGAGGAGACAGAAAGTGGCTTGGGCTGATGGCTGCCATAGTCCAAAACATCTGGAGGGCACCAGGCTTGGGGAAGACTGGACTGATGCATCCTTTTTCTGCCCTCTCCCTATATCAAGCCCAGGGTAATGTACAGCCACCCCAATTTTATTATGGATTTCACAAGAACCCTATAAGGTAGGTTAGGTCGAGAGATAGTGCTTCCCCAAGCTTACTCTGAGCTTCACAGCTGAGTGAGGAATTGAACCCAGGTCTCTCTGGTCCTGGTCTACTCTCCCCCTTACACAATGGCCTTTGCTGCTGACAACTTGCTTGTGCTCTGGTTCGCAGATGCCCACAGGTATTCCTTGGAGATTCATTTTTGTGATGCTGTTGGGTTTATGCCTGACCATTGTAGGGCAAGATTCTCTCCCTCCCTCCTGCCCTTACTAACAAATGGGCCCTGTCATGAAATTTAAGAAGGTAAGCTGCCATATTCTGCACAGTGGCATTCTTGGAATAATTGGCCGTGGTCGAGCAACAGACGGTCAACTGACAATATCTGATCGATCAATTGTCCTGCATGCCTGACAACCCGAATTACTAAAATAGTATCCGATGAATTTGGATATAGCAAGACATGGTAACGCAACAGTTGCGCAGAAGAGCAACAGTGCTCTCCCTCCTAAAAAAACAAATAATGCCCCATTTCTCAGTATATTAATTTAAGAGCGGGATTCTAAAACTCTTACAGCAATGCTTCTCGTGCAAGGATGAAGAGCCACGAGTCCTCCAAACAGCATTGGACCCCAACTCCCAGCAGCCTCTGTAAGCATGGCAATGGCAAGGGATGAAGGAATTTGGAGTCCAACACCATCTGGAGGGCTACAGGTTTCTACTCCTGCAATAAAATAAGAGTCCATAGCAGCAAATCTGGTGGTGAAGAGAGCTCTTCCTTGCCACCAGCACACTTGTCTGGGCTCAAGTGAGAGAGGCAGGTGAGCAAGGAAATTGTCATGGCAAAGAGGAGCAGGCGGTCCAGGAAGGCCCTTGGCAGTGGGCCCCTTGGTTAGTGGGCCAACACAAAATGCCCAGTTATGCCAACCCATGGAGCAAGTCCTGGGTTAGTGTGTAGGAAGAAATAATCAGAAGAACTGACTCAATTGTAGGAAGAATTTTTTATTTTAGCAGACTATCTCTTTACAGTTGATAGAATAACATTGTGTGGAGGTTGGTGGCTGGGAGAGAAATGGAGATTACAACATTTCCCAGGCCAATTGAAATGGATGATCACCATTTTGGGCTATCCTGTATCTCAGATGTGGAAATACCTGAGGCCTGGGGACCAAATATGGCCCTCTCGATTTGTCCCTCAAGACTCTGCCCAGGCTAGACCCTCTCTTCCCAGCTACACCTCTCACTGGTCTTGCTCCATACTCTTTTTGAGTCCTTGAAGACTGGAAAGTAGCCAATGCAACACCAATTTTCAAAAAGTGATCCAGGGGAGATCCTGGAAATTACAGGCAGTTAGTTTAACATCTGCCCTGGGAAACTGCAGAAAAATATTCTTAAGGATAACATAATTGGGCATATAGAAGAACAAGCCATGCCAGAGCAGAGCTAGCATGGCTTCTGTAAGGATAAGTCATGAACCTCTTAGAGGTCATTGAGAGTGCCGACAAACACACAAATAGAGGTAATAGAGGTTGACATAGTATACTTGAACTTTCAAAAAAAATTAATAAGGTCTGTGTGGTGTGTAGAAACCTCCAACTTTTGCATAGCTGAGTGTACAAAAAGAGTCTCACCCACTGCGTCACCCATGTTTTGCCTGTGGCCACCCCTAGTACTAGCACACAGCCCTCAGAAGGGTCACCCAAAAGGGAATGGAGCCCTTCAGCTGATAAAAGTTCCCCACCACCTATGTATATGAATAAACTCCCATGTTACATATCAGTCTATGGCACCCTCCAGCTGTTTTGGAATATGCACCATCAGCTCCATCTCCCAACTGATGGGAGCTGCAGGGGGAAAGAGCTTCAGAGCACCAGGATGTCAAAGTCTAATGTACATATACACCAAAACAGGCCAGCAAGGCAAGCATTGATGGAAATTTGGCATGCCTTTCATAACTTTTGGAATAGTTTGAGAAAAGACATAAATATACTTAATTGTGTGTTTTATTTATATAACTTCACAACAAAACTTGAACTATGTTCTCTTCTGCCCCTTCTGTTAATAGAAACCATAATTTAGTTTTTTAGACAGCAGGCAATGCGTAGACGGAGTTCATTCATTTTAACGTGATTCTTGTACACAACACCTAACCATTGAACCATTTTATTGATATACTATATATTTTGGAAAGCTGTTTGTTCACTATGCAACTGGACACCTCTTAAGATACCACAACCATATCTTCTGAGTGAGAGGCAGGGGAGGGAAGGCCTCCTAGGGTGAGAGACCAGGAGAAGAAAGGAAAGCTCCCTGGTGAGTGCTCACTGGAAGGACAGATCCTGAAGCTGAGGCTCCAAAACTTTGGCCACCTCATGAGAAGAGAAGACTCCCTGGAAAAGACCCTGATGTTGGGAAAGATTGAGGGCACTAGGAGAAGGGGACGACAGAGGACGAGATGGTTGGACAGTGTTCTCGAAGCTACGAACATGAGTTTGACCAAACTGCAGGAGGCAGTGGAAGACAGGAGTGCTTGGCGTACTCTGGTCCATGGGGTCACGAAGAGTCGGACATGACTAAACGACTAAACAACAACAACAACAACAACAAGAGTTAGAAGGGTCCACCACTTTCTGTGTGAGACAAGGGTTAAGAGCTACATTTGAAAGAGGAATCCATGTTTTCTTTTCTCTTTCTTTCTCTGTTTCTGCCTTTATCTGGATTAGTTTCTTTTATCCTACTGTATCACGAAGAAGCTCTAACAAAATCTTATCAACAACCACCACCACCAAATCCTCAAGGAGTAGGTATTTGTCCATGTTTGGACACAGTTGCATGCCACTTTGAATCAAGATGCCAGACTGAACCTTTCACCACTGCACCGATTATAACCACTGATTTCAAAACTGTGCTGATATTTTTTTCCTTTGAATTCCCAAGCAATGCCAGGGACAAGGCTGCTAGTAATATGTAAATATTCTGATAAAGTTTATCAGATTTGCAAAGTGGTAATGTCAAATAAAGCAATGCCATCACCTGTTCATGCATCTAGCATGTTTGCACAGCTGCTCCAAGCACACTGGCTTGGGAGTGAGTCTCAAAGAACGGAGGAAGGCTTTGCTTGCAAACAAATGTGGCACAAGATTGAGCTGTCCATCTGCAGAGGACATCTGTACCTTTGGGGGGGGCTCACAGTCACCCTAGGGTGACTAAAACCATTACATAGGTGAGGAAAGTTGTGGCCAAGAAAGCAATTTGTCCTGAACCAGGTATCACAAACACATAAGTGCCAGTGAGTCCACCAGAACTTCCTATGGAACCTGCAAAAAGTTTCAGTAATTGCCACCACCACCCCCAAAAAAAGCCTTTCCCTGCTCATTTCAGCTCAGCAAGAACTTGAACCCAGGCCATGTTCTGCTTTAATGCATCTGCATTGCATGCCTCTCTACATATACCACTTAAACAGGAGGAGAAGGATACTTATGGACTAATGTGTGTACATGGTGGGGGCAGAGGAGAGAACTCAAATACAAGCAGAGTCTGCTATTTTTATTTGTGGGTGAGTGGGAGGAAAGATAGCTAATACTACCTCCAGCCATTAAAAAGTCCAGCTGTGTCACTTATCCACTCCACACAAAATAAAGTAAGTTGTTGGGGAGACAGGAAAGCGCTGCACTTTTCAGAGACGTTCCTGCTGTGTTCTCAGCTGACAGAGCCCTTGCTCCCTTGCCTTTCCCACCCAGATTAAAGTATTTTCAAGGCTTTAATCTCATGAGTCTGGTCTCAGGTCCTCCTTGTTCACAGCTTAGCATCTGAAGTCAGAAAGTGCTGGTGGCAAGAAGGGAAGAGAGCTGGGAGACTGGGACAGGATGGGTCGAGTGATCGACCTTAGCACAAATCGTCCCTGTGCAGGCAGGGGCATTCCTCTCTTACAAATAGCTCATCAGCTCAGCAAACTGTGACAAAGGGAGACCAAAGATTAGGAGGCCATCTCATAAGCCTCCTAGGGACCTGCAGCCCACCGGCCAGGCAATTATATTGCTACTGCTGCCTTTATTCCTCGCATTCTGCAAGGAAATGTGTCAAAGCGATTTACAGATCCCTAAATTACAAATGAGCTTGGCAAAAGTTTAAAAGCCAAATTCACAGGGCAAAAAACTACCATAAAACAATAGGCCTAAAAGTGCCCCAACAACTATAAATATAAAAACGATGCACCCTTAACGCCACACCACTAAAAGATGACAACCAGAAAACAGGCCAGAGACAAAAGGATGAGCGCCCTGCTCCAGGATGACGAGGGCAGCACTGTTGTGCAGCAGGACAATGCAACCTATTTTGGGCACCACCACAAGCGGGATCCATGAAAGGCAAGAAACTGATGGGTGCAGATGATGCAGCAATGCTTTCTAAAGCAAGGGTGGGGACCTTTTTCAGTCCAAGGCCTATGTTTCCGTCTAGGCAACCTGCTGGGGACCACATGCTAGTGGTGGGTGAGGCAAGCAGCAAAAGTGGGTGAAACAATGAATGCAATTTAATAATACAGTAATAATAATAACAACAACAACAACAACAACAATACTCCACCCATCTGGCTGGTTTCCCCCAACCACTCTGGGCAGCTTACAGCATATACCCTGTTTCTCATATTTTAAGACATACCCATAAAATAAGCCATAGCAGGATTTTTAAGCATTCAAGAAATATAAGCCATACCCCGAAAATAAGACAGTGATAGGCACAGCAGCAATGCTGGCCATGGCAGGAGGAGGAAGAAAAAAATAAGACATCCCTTGAAAATAAGCCATAGTGTGTTTTTTTGAGGAAAAAATAAATATAAGACATGTCTTATAATATGAGAAACACGGTATTGAAACATAATATCTGGAGTTACACAGTGCGTATTTAAAGTATGCAATCCAAATTAACCCTGATATTCATATTAAATCATCCAGTTTATACAGAAGGCTAGTTTCTGCATTCACACACCGCTCTCTATCCACCCAGGCAAGCAAGAGGCATTATCAAGACTTCAAGGACATATTTCAGTCCAGCCAGGTAAAAGCACTCAAGAAGGGTGCAAAGCAGGACTGGAGAAGGCCATGGCCTGGGGAGAAGGGGTATGGCTTGAGGAGGGTCCTGAGTGAGGCTTGGGGCCACACTTGGCCCCTAGGCCTAAGGTTCCCAACCCCTGGCCTAATTAAACATAGTTTTTTCCAGCACCTAAGCCCAAGGTTCCGCACTGCTTAAAGGGTTGGTGGTCCTGGTGTGGGGCAGGAGGAAGGAGCAATGTTTGGGCTGCGCTTCAGGGAGGAAAATGTCCCACACTAGCTGCTAACACCATTGATTTCACCCAACAACAGCTCAAGCAAAAGAGTGTAAGAACGGCAAAGGGTCATGAAGGGATTTCGGTAGAACTCAGAGACAGATCTCAGAGGGTTTCTAACATCCCAACCCAAGAGAAAAATATTAATGCAGGCTGTTCGCCAAGCTGTATCCCATGCTATCATTTGCTTCCCACCAAAACCAGATGAGTGAGTGAAGAAGAAGAAAACACTCTATCCAGAAACATGACGAGAGCCAGGAGCAGAGTCCCCGTGGATGAAACAGAGAGATATAAACCCTGTAAAGGAGGGGAATAAATGACTGCACCTTAGCAGTCAAAGGCTAACTTAATGTTTATCTCTATTGTTTTGAGTTACGTGCACACTGCTTAAAGACAATTGCAATTAAGTAACACACATTATCTCAATAAATAAGCACAAAAAGAAATGTGTCTTCAGTACAAAGGAAAAAAAATTTGTACAACCAAGATGCTAAGTGCACTACTGTGGGGAGGAAGTTCTGCATTCGAGGGGCTGCCACAGAAAAAGCCCTCTCCCCTCTTGGGCCACCATCTCCCAACTTCCTGAGGGTGGCAGAACTACCAAGGAAGTGTTGTCCTCGTCCTCCCGAACAGATCTTGACATCCAAGAAGGTTGAGAGGGATGGAGATGGTTGGTGGGCAAATTGAGATGGCCACCTTAGGTTGCTGATGCTGGAGGAATGCACTCCTCGACTGTTTCTCCCAAGCCTCGCCTCCCCTCCCCCAGCCATTTCCCTCTGCTGCACAGTCTGTCCTGGCCCCTTCCCCACTACAAAAACTAGCCTGCTGCCCATCACTGGTGCTGAAGTAAGATTCAGCAGGCAGCTGTTTACATGGGGGTAAGAAGTGGGGGGGGGAGAGAGACATCTTATTCACCTCAGGCTGCAAAATGTGTTGGGTCAGGCAGCCAGGCCAAAACCCAACCCACAGCCATCATGTTAAATTCTCAAGCCAGAAATGGGGGGCGGGGGGGCGGGTTCCTGCTGGCTGTCTCCAAGCCAGCACTCAGCTCCCAGGAGGACTTGAAGGGCCGCCTGCCTCTTATATAAACAGCATGTCGTATAAATCCACCCATCCCTCGTTCTGCCGACCTTTATGGAGAGTGAGAGAAGGGAGAGAAGGCATCCGATCTACTCCGAAGGATATAAATACCCTTCTGTGGAGCAGCGTTTGTTTCCAGCTGTCACCATGGCGAGGGCCGCTGCTGTTGTTTATCTTGCTGCATGTTACACTGCAGGCCTCTCCACCCTGCCTGCCAGGGCACCCAGGACTCCTAGACAGCAGTGAGAAAACCCGCTCCCACTGGCCGGGGCCCAGAGTAGGCCATCAAACCTTCTTCCTGCCCCGCAACCCGCTCTGTAAAGGGCCAAAAGGGTCAATCTTAAATCTTATTCTGCTAACTTTAAACCAATTACATTTAGACCTTGTCCCAACAGGGCAGAAGTGCTAAAAGCACCACATTTTGCAGTAATTTTATTTCTCCTTGCGTCTGTTGAATAGGAACAATCAAAGCTATTAATGTAAAGCTGTTGAGGGGTAAGGGTGTGAAAGAGACAGCCAATTAGCAAACAGGGAAAGAAAACCCACTAGGTAAGGTAAAAGTAAAGGACCTCTGGACAGTTAAGTCCAGTCAAAGGCGACTGAGGTTGCGGCGCTCATCTCGCTTTGCAGGCTGGGGGAGCTGGCATTTGTCCACAGACAGCTTTCTGGGTCAGCATGACTAAACTCCTTCTGGTGCAATAGAACACCGTGACGGAAACCAGAGTGCACAAAAACACCATTTACCTTCCCGCTGCAGTGGTACCTATTTATCTACTTGTACTGGCATGCTTTCGAACTGCTTGGTTGGCAGGAGCTGGGACAGAGCAACGGGAGTTCACTCCGTCGCAGGGATTCAAACCGCTGACCTTCTGATCAGCAAGCCCGAGAGGCTCAGTGGTTTAGACCACTACACCCTTGTCATCCATTATGTCAAAGTAGTTTCATACAGTCATTAAATCTTTATAAAGTTAAGGTAGCGCAAAGCCTTTGCCCATCACACTTGGCCAGAACAATGGAAGGTGGAAGATTGTTTACCCCCAGCTTTGCCATTGAACAAAATACCACCAATCGTATCCTCAGTTACACCTCTGTAAGTAAAAGGGCAGCAGAGGCTTTTTGGAAAAACTGAGCTGAAAATTCATAAAGGACATTGCTGACAGGGCTGGCCTCCACAGACTGAGTGTGTGCCTGCTGTTCCAACTTAAATGATCTCTATGGTTAACATTTAGCCTTATAATCCTCTGGTTTTAAAATGAAAGTTCTTCTCTAGATTACAAATCTCAGCTGTGGTGGATGCCCTTCTTCATGCCTACTTCAGGATGTCAGTGGTGCTTCAAGCAGTTCTTTCCAGACTCCTGGCATTCAGAAATGGTACGAACTGGATGGAACAGCAACCACTTGACAGGGGATGGATTGATGGACCATCTGCCACTGTGATGGATGAGGAGAGGCTTCCAGGGGAGAGTTGTAGTGAGTGATGGGCAAGGGGGCTTGGCAGGGGGACATTTTGGACAGCAGCACGTGGGCTCCTCCTTCAACCAAACAGCTCTATTCATTTAAAATAGATGGTTCCCAAACAGCCAGATTCTATTTCTTCTCAAGGCAGCAGCTAACTTTTTTTTAAGGAATAGTCCCCCTTTGGGCAGCTGTGGCTGAAGAGCACCACTGCTTTGTTTATTTTGCAAAAATTATATATCACTTAATCAAAAGTATCTCTCTTGAGTGCCTTGCCAAAGAATATAAAATATTCATTTTAAAAAGTGATACAAACAAACTTTAAGAAAAGTTTCCTCCACCTCATCACCAATTCACATATTCCATACGGCTGCACCAGAAAACAGAAGGAGCCCCCCTTGGCTATGTAGACCTGACAAAGAACAGCTCACTATGGACCAACAGTGGCCTGGAGACCACAGTTTAAGAATCAGCAATCCATTAGGACAGGCATAGGCAAACTCGGCCCTCCAGATGTTTTGGGACTACAACTCCCATCATCCCTGACCACTGGTCCTGTTAGCTAGGGATGATGGGAGTTGTAGTCCCAAAACATCTGGAGGGCTGAGTTTGCCTATGCCTGCTTTAGGATGTGGTGCAGTGGAGGAGGCAGCTTGCGAGATCCAGGGGTAAAAGCCAACTCAAATTTAGGAGCACTTGGCCAATTCTTTGTCCTCAGTGTCAGGAGAGAGGCCAATCAGGAGGCTCCAGCATCAGCCTCTCAGGAGGTCTTCAAGAGCATGTTTGGGAATCCTGGACAGCTCCAAGATTCCCAAACACAAACCTCAAGGTTGAACCTTCAAACCAGAACTATGGGATGGGCAAAAGCTTTTTACATACCATCCAGTAGTGAAAGGATCCCTAACACAGCAGCATGCATGCTGAGGGGAACCAGGTCCAGAGAATGCCATGGGGCTATTTCTACAGGTGGAAACACAGCCCTGCCTTAGAATCAGCCCCAGCCCCTTGGCAGAGCATAAATACATTAATAAATTGACCTTTCTTTCAGCAGCCGAGCAGTACAGATGAGCATCCTGCCCATCGATCCATCCATCATCCCGCAACACCCCACGACAGAAGCCCAGTTGGAAAAGGATGGCAAAACTCAGTCCCTGGCGCTAGAGCAACTGGATGTAAATATTTCATGTTGAGTGTTCTGTGCGACGCTTCGGCTCACCTCTACCTTATCCATCAAACAGCCAGCCCCATAAAGCAAGGGAAATTTTATCAAAGCTAAGGGCACACACTTATATTTTGTTATGCTTAGCTGAAACAGCATCTTTGCAGCATTGATGCCGAGGGAGGAACAGAAATACAGCACTGAGAAGGAGAAGGTCACCACCCTCTACCTGAAAGTTGGCCTTTTTGTTCGCAAAAAAAAAAAACCTCCTAGAAAACAAGCAGGTCATAGGGTCTGAAAGGGGAAGCTTCCATTCCAAGGTCACCATTGGTGGTAATTGAATGGAGGGAGAAAGGGGTCACTATTCCCATCCCAAGCTCCGAAAAGAATTTAAGCAGGTGGAAATCAAGATGGATAAGACCTATTGTAGAACATTAACCTAAAATTCAAAGAAGGGAACTAGAAGCAGCACTATCCATACAATTGGCAATTGCCTGAATGTGTTTTCTAAAATTGCAGGTGCCAGGTGGATGGGGGGGGTAGATGTTCTGGACTGACTGCTTTAAACCTTTGCTACCTGCTGTGGCCTCAGTCCAGGTCCCCTTTGTACCAATGGAAACTCATGCTACTGATGGGAATCCCTGACAATGCAAAATTGCATGTGAGGGGGAACAGCAAATGGGATTGGGACCACAGCAGGGGACAAAGGCCTCCCCCATCTTGGTCCTGAAAGTAAACATTCATTCTGTTGCAGGGGGGTAGAGAGTCATGAATTTGGGAACTGAACAGAAAGAGTGTGTAATGCAAAGTACAAGATCATTGAGATGGGTGCAATAGAGAATCCTGGTCAGATACAGGATGACACATCCAGAATTGTAGCAAGCAGCCCCTGGGTCCAGAAAGAAGTGACCAAACTATATGATCTATTCCAATATCTGCCAACCTGGGGCTCTCCAGAAGTTTTAGACTACAACTCCCATCAGCCCTGTGCTGTGCAGTCACCAGGTTGGCAAAGGCTGACCTACTGTGTCATGTTTGCAAAACTTGACCTTGAGTGTCGCATATTTCCCCCGTGCTATACATTCTTTTACATAAAAAGCAGACATAACTCATGTCGTCAACAGAGAGCAATGGATCCAGACTAAAACAAACATGCCTGCATTGAATATTGGATTATAAAACCAAGTTATTTTTTTTAAAGAAACACCATTGTTGAAACCTTTATTTTTAAAATTGCATCTATTTTTTAAAAGAAAAACCAATTCTTTAAAATTAAAGAAAAACCAATTCTCCTCGCAATATTTTAAACTACTTGTAGGACCAGCCCATTCTTTGCATGAATCTATCTCCTTTTGCTTCCTTTGACACCAGCCAGTTGGTTCCCACACATGCTTGTTCTTTTGGCTCCTCTCTTTGGTTGCAACTACATCCATGTCTGCATGGACAGCAGCCCTCCCCAACCCAGTGTCCTCCAGACAATTTGAACTCCCATCAGTTTCAACATCATTCAGCCATGCTGAGTAGAGCTGATGGTATTTGGCAGGGATGGAACCAGGTTAGGGAATTCTGGCCAAGGAGATGAAAGCAGACCAGGGCAGCTTTTAGAGAGGCTGAGATTCCTGGGCAATTGCTAAGGCCCCAGAAACCTGGAAGGGCTAAATATTGACACCTCACCTGCTGCCACTCCACCTACTCAGGCAGGTGATGATGGTGATGAGCAGCACGAGAGGGCAGGTGTTTTCTCACTTGCCAGCCACAGAGCCACTGTGTAGTAAAGAGTGTCTCCAGGCTCAAATTCCCACTCAGCCACAAAACTCCTTGGGTGACCTTGGGTCCAGATTCTTTCTTCTAAGAATAAAGGTGGTGCAGTGGAGAAAGAAAACCATGTGAGCCCCTTGGAGGAAAGGTGAGGCAAGACTAAAGAAAAGAAACTCTCAGAGGTAATGGGAAGCAGTATGGAAGAAAAATGCTGTCAATGAGGAAAGGAGAGGAGAACCCACTGAGGGCACCTTTGTGGTGGTAGGAGCTTCCAAGCCTTGCACCTTGGTGGTTTACAGCTCCGTGTAGGACACTGACCTCTGCAATCCTGACAACAGGATGCCACAGTGACTTATAGGCTATGTTCCACAAGAGCCACCAAATCCAAAACTGACCACAGAATTCAACTTCCTGAGATTTTCAACTTCCATATCTTTGTTCATTTTTGTTGTTGTTTTTAAAAAAAAAACACCAAGTTTCTAGCCCTCATGGTGATGAAAGGGAACATATGCTGGAACCTCCAAAGCAAGATAAGAATTTATGGGGTTTCACTGCACTGCCCCGCCCCATGACCCGGAAGAGCAGAATAAATTGTGTAGAAGAAGGAAATTCATTTATACAGGTTGTAAAATCTAGCTTTTCACACTGGAAGCTTTTGATCCATTTTAAAATGTAGAGTACATATCAGCCCATTTTTTTAAGCTGCAATCCCACCCTCTGGCCCAACTGCATGTTCTATAGACACAACACTCCACCCTTCCACATCTTGGCTCTGCTCAAAGTAGACCCTACCAATTTCCCAAGCAGGAGAAGAGGAGGCAATGTTTCTTCTGCAAGATCAACCTGGTTGTTATGAAGACATAAGGTTGCCTTCTACCAAGTCAAGGCCACAGGGGAACACAGCTCAGCAGCAATCCAAGATCTCCAGCTGGAGGACTTTCTTAGTTCTGCTGCCCCAGGCGATTCTAACTGTAGACAACCAAGGGCAGAATTGGGGACCTTCTGCAAGCCAAGCATGTGCTCCAGCGCTGAGCTCTGCACACCCACACATTGCCTTCACCATCCTCCTTCCCTGTCCTCACTGTCTTGTATTAAGTTACAACAATGGGACAACTGCTTTGCGAGAGATCTCCCCAACGTGTAGGAGAACAAGGGTTTTTATAGCTATTTCAGAAGGGATTTCAAGTGCCATTTGTCATCTTTTTGGCAGCCCTGCTGCCAGGTGGCTCTTTATAATTAAGCATTGTGCTATTATTGTAACACACACCGGCCCACTGCAACTCCGCTCAGCACCTTTACGCCCTTCTCCTCAAGGCGCTCGCCGGCACCTCCCTGTAGATGTGGCGGGAAAGGTGGGGAGCTGCTCCATTTCGGAGGCAATTCTGCTGACAAAGCTGGCTTTTATTTTAGCTTCCTGGGGAACAAGTGCGCGCAGATGCTCAAAGGCCCACTTCCTCCCACTGCTGCGCATTCCCTGCGCGGTGTTCAAACCTGTGGCCTGCTGAAGCTATTCTGCGGCGTCTTCCTCCCTTCCCACACCCCCAAAATGTCTCATCACCACCCCGTCCCTTTACAGCTGCTTTCCACCAGTATCAAAGCGAGATGCAAATATCAAGTCTCAAAAGATGGGAGGGGGGGGCATTGTACAGGGCTGTCCTTTTCACTAAGAACCAGTGTGGACGTCAGATTCCAGCTGCAAGATCACTTGGCAGGTGGCAACGTTGTGTCTTTCACCACCACAGCCTTCACACAAAAAGAGCGTTATCTGCTTGTTTTCTACATCCATCAATCCACAGCCATTTTTACCACTTGATTCTAGTTATGGTATTCTTACAAACATAGTTTGCCTTGCACCAAGTCAGACGACTTGTCTGGGTGGTGCTGTGGTCTAAACCACTGAGCCTCTTGGGCTTGCTGATCGGAAGGTCAGCGGTTCAAATCCCCTTGATGGGGTGAGCTCCCATTGCTCTGTCCCAGCTACTGACAATCTATGCCAGAGGTGGGGAAACTCATGCACAAAGGACAAATGCAACCCCTAAGACCTCTCTCTCCAGCCCTTGGGATTCTGCCTGGGCCATCCCCCTTCTCCACAGCCACACCTCTCACTGGCCCTGCCCCCTCCATTCCTAACAGGAATCTGTCTTTGAACTGTGATAATGCCTCTTGCATGTGTAGAAGGGGGGAATAGAGGGATTGGCAGAGGAGGGCTATAAAAGCGTGTGAAGAATTCTTGACTTTTGTAGGCCTGGAATGTAGCCTGCTGTACAAAGTCACCAGTCACATCTGTTTCTGCACTCAGGGTTTGTCCACATTTCTGCTTGTGTGCTGTGCCAAGAAAGCACGAGTCCTGGCTCTTTAGCGAAAGATCACAACAAATGGAAATCTGAATTGCCTTTTGCTCTAACTGAGTTCTAAAGATTGGCATTCCTGGAATGGGAAAAAGCAGCAGGACAAGACACAGGGTTTGAAATTAGCAGGACGCCAGGTGCATTTTGTGCCTAAAGATTCTCTGTTTGCGAGCACTTCAAAAAGTCTGGGTGCCATTTTTTGTGCTTGGCTGACACTCAAGGATTACAGAAATGCATGTGCTTTGAAGCCTTGAAGTATATGTTAAGGATAAACAATATGTTAAGAAGTTTAACAATAAAGCGTAAACTGTTTTGAAAACTGAAGTATGGTACCAATACAGTCGTACCTTGGTTGCCGAACGCCTTGGTACTTGTATGTTTCAGCTCCTGAACGATCAAAAACCAGAAGTGAGTGTTCCAGTTTTTGAACGATTTTTGGAAGCCAAACGTCCGGTGCAGCTTCCGCGGCTTGGTTTTCAAATGGTTCCAGGAGTTGAACAGACTCCCAGAATGCATTCTGTTCGAGAACCAAGGTACGACTGTATTCTTATTATAAACACTAAGTTAAACATGAATTATCAATTTCTGATAAAAATGTGAAATTAACAATGTGTCTCTTATGCAAATTACATATTAGTTTATGCTTACCAAAAGAATAAATAAAAAGTGTTGCTGACCCACCCATCCCCCGTGCCCGTGGCGACGAGACATTCTGTTTTGGCTCCTAGCTTTTCTCTCCCAGTTTCTAACACTGCACAAGAGGAAGTGTGGATAAGCCCTTACTTTTGCCTCTGTTCCTGCCCACTTTTCTGTCTCTGGCTCCACTCAACTCTGGAGCACATGCACATACACAAATAAGCTTTGCCTAGAAGGGAATACAGCAGTCTGAAATGTGGTTCCCCGCTCCTACAGGTTTTGAGAAAGACATTTTGCCAGCAGAAGCAGACAGGGCCATCTTAAGCCCATCCAGCACCCCCCTCCAGAGCCTCTCCAAGGGAGTGCCAAGGGGACCGTGGCAGCAGCGGGAGGCCACCTCCGAGGACTCCGCGCTGCGCCTCCTTCTCGTTTCCCCAGCACTAGGTTCGGCTCAGTCGAGCTTCGCCACCAGCGCGCGCACCATCTCCCACAAGAGCTGCTTGGGCGCTGTGCGTGCGCTGGTGGTGAAGCTCGACTGAGCGGAACCCAGTGCTGGGAAACGAGAAGGAGGCGCAGCACGGAGTCCTCAGAGAAGGAGAGAGACGCGTCGCAGCCTCTCAGCTCGTGGAGCACAGTCCTGGTCAGATCGCCGGAACCCTGCGCTCACTTGGCACCCTCCAGCGCCCGGTGCCGTGGTTCTCCGCGCCACTAGCCTCTATGGCTAGGACAGGCCTGGAAGCAGACAATCTGACAGGGTGCCCTCCATCTCCCACAGATTCACATGGTGTACAAACCAAACAGGAAGTTCTACTGCTCAGGGCTTGAGACCTTCCTCCTGGATTGTGTCCATTAAACAGAACCGTCCCATTTCCCACTACCAATTGTACCTAGAATTCGCTACCCAGGCAGTCACATCTGTCCATGGGCAGCACCGTTTCCCCAACACACATATCCCCCCCCCAAAAAAAAAATGGGAGAGGGAAAAATGCTGAATTGGTTGTTTATGCCATTCAGGGCCGAATTAATCTCTCGAGCCCCCGGGTGTGCAGGCAAAGCTTGCCGGGGTGTGCAGCTTTCATTAAGCAGCATAACAGATGTGCCAATAAAGCCAACACAATTCCCCCGTGGCCACCAATTTGCTTGCTCCTGTCTCATCATACCCTGAACTCAGAGTCCAAAAGGTGAGGTTTTTAACAAGGGGTCCTCTAAACAAGTATGCATCAAATAACTGTTAACAAGGGAAAGGAGAGGCACAAACAGGCCTCCAAACTGTAGCTGAGGAGGGAGGGAGGAACAAATTCCAATTTCTAAGGAAATAGTGGATGTGTTGTCTGGGCAGGGGGGCGGTGCAGGATAGGGAAAAATCTCTCTCTTCTCTCTCTTCTCTCTCTCTCTCTCTCTCTCTCTCTCTCTCTCTCTCTCTCTCTCTCTCTCTCTCTCTCTCTCTCTCCATAATTTGCTTCTGGTCAAATTGCTCTTTTTAATGAAATGGTCCTCCAGGAAAACGGGAAAATTCTGCTGAGCCAACTGTTCCATCCCCATCCCACCCCCAGCTGATTTAGAGGCATTAAGAGCAAAGCCTGGTACATACTTTTCAAGAGAGTAAATTGGGAAATCAACAGGTGAAGAAACCCCACCCAAAAGGGGGGTGTCATGAGAAAGGGAGGGCAAATGGCAAGGGTGAGTTGCATAAATGAGGTAGTCATGACTGGCACAGGAAAGGGCAAATCTGTCAAATTTTCTTTTGCTCAGTTTTGCATTTTTCTAACCTTAAGACTACATTTCTGCATCAGTTTGTGATTTTGTTTTTTAAGTCCTCATGAAAATTCACCAGCATTTTAGTGCAAGCTTCTAATTTGTAGGTGATTTTGCCTAATATACACATTTCTGCAAGAATTTTCCCCAATATAATGCATGTTTACAGCTTATTTACTCTAATACACACATTTTTGCAAGCAACTTCAGCACTGTGCTGATAATGCCAAGATTGCAAGTTTAATCCCCATATGAGACTGCTGCATATTCCTACATTGCGGGGGGTTTGACTTGATGATCCTCAGGGTCCATTCCAACTCTAGAATTCTATGATTCTTCAATAAAATGCAACTCTACTATGCTATCTAGAGCAGTAGTTCCCTCATTAGATTTATAATGGCGATGGTGATGGTGATGGTGATGATTTAAACTGTGGTCTGCAGACTACTAATGGTCCATGAGTTTCATTCAGGTCACCTGCAGCATACCTGTGAATTTGTGTCTGAAGTTGGGGGGTGGCACATCCATTACATCAAATATTTCTATTTACCTTTAATAGTATTTTTGTTGCTTCTCTTATTTCTTATACTGTCTTTTATCATATTCAAATTTAAATTCTGGTGGAATCACATTTACTATGACAGGCAAAAACAATCAGTAATTTTCAAGTGGTTTGTATGTTTAAAAAAAGAAGGTTTGGAACCAGTGGTCTATAGCAGGCATAGGCAAATTCCATCCCTCCAGATGTTTGGGACTACAACTCCCACCACCCCTAGCTAACAGGACCAGTGGTCAGGGATGATGGGAATTGTAGTCCCCAAACAAGTGGAGGGCCGGAGTTTGCCTATGCCTGGTCTATAGAACCAGAAATTCTCCACCCCTGCCTTAAAGCATGGTTGTCAAATCCAATTTGAGCCACAATATTTTATTTTATTTTATTTTTTATAAAATAAAATTCCACAAAAGATTAAGTACCCTGTCTGTTTGCTATTTGTGGCCCGAAGGAGTGTGGGGTGGGGAAGTAACCCATTCTGCTCAAACAGCCATCTCTAGCCTGGTGCTCTCCAGATGTCTTGGACTATAATCCCCATTGGCCCCAGCCTTCCTGGTCATGTTCCATCAGCCTGAACATTCTGAGGCCATGCTGGCTGCAGCTAATGGGAGCTGCACTACATAGCAGCTGGAGAGCCCCACCTGGGCAATCCCTGCTATAGAACATCCTAGCACCATTTGCCACGAAAGCGCTCCTGTTTATGAGCTCCCTCCAGACTGGTGCTCTGTGTGTGCATGTGCGCGTGTGCTGTGTAATGCATCCTCGATGCAATAATAGTTCATTAGTGGTGGGCATAAACTGGATCATTCCCACATCATTCCACTTTATTGGTTGTTCTGTGATGCTCCCCCAATGTCACCACATCATTGGCATCTGGAGGAAAACTATAGCACAACAAAAGCAGAATGGTGGTGGTGGAGGGGAACCCTAAACATTTGCTGTACAAAAAGTTACCAAATTTCAGCAGGAAGATAAAGGGAACTGGAATCCAAGCAGTAAATGTTCACCTTTACAGGCACAAACAGTTTGGAGAATGAGACTGCCCTAATTCCATCATGAGCACAAATCATCGTTAACGCTCAACAAAAGGAACCCTATGCCTTTGGGGCAGGTATGCTGAAACACACTCGCTTCATCCCGGTTCATATCTGCAGGTGCAGATAACTCAGTGAAGGCTTTTTCAACCCTTCTCCTCAAGTATCACTAGTAAGAAATATCACACTCTTTAATCCACATTAACTCCCATGCACAGAGGTCTGCAGGGAGGGTACCCCGTTGCGTCTCCTCCAAGATCAAGGAGAACAGCAGTAACGGGAGGCGTCGGCTGGTGTTATTGATTCCCAAATGGCAATGGTATTTTTAGAAAGGTTGCCACCCTGGAAAGGAGAACAGAGCTTCTGTAGCAGGGCATGGATGCCACATTCCTGCTTGTTAGTGACGCACTCAAAAAAAAAAAAAGGATACTACAGGTCCCCGGTGTTTAACTGCTGATCACCCAAGGAGCTGGTTAGAGAGGAACACGATCTCACCAGTGAGGAAGTCATCAACACCTCAAGAAAAAGTGCCACAATTAAGGGAAGACTGTGAGTGAGGACTGGCTGGCAACAACACTTTCCCCACTGAAAGCGTTTTTGCAGGAAAGGGGATTTTCAAAGCAAGTGGTCCAAATTCTGCTGCGTTCATTGCAATGGTTATGAGAGGAGGCTAAGAGGCCAAGCTAAGCCGGGGGGGGGGGGGGAAACATGCCTGGTAGGGGTGGGGTGTGTAACTCAGTGGTAGAGCATCTGCTCTGCATTCAGAAGGTGCCAGGTTCAACCCCCGACATCTCCAGTTATGACTGCAAAGGTCCAAGACCCTTTGGGAGAACAGCCCATTCTGACCTACCTTGGATCATTGTTTTAAAGGTTGGGCCCCTAAGAATGGCTCTGCTGATCAGACCAAAGGTCCCTCTACAAGTCCAGCAGACTGATGCTGTACAACAGCAGGCCACATGCTTCTAGGAAGCCCACAAGCACAAAGTCAGCTTTAAAAAAGAGGACTGGACTAATTCAAGGAAGGTAAAGCTATTGCTGCTGGCTACTAACCATGATAGCTATGTGTCCCCACCTTCATTTGTCAAGGCAGGAAAAACCTATGCAATGTGATATTTACACTATAAGGAATTGTTTGGGGTGACTTTTAGGAAGTAAATTGCAATCCCACAGTTGCTAGAAGCCTCAAGTAGGGGCAGCGCTGTTGCCCTCAGGTGCTGCTTGTGGGTTCCCCATAGGCTGGCCACTGTGAGAACAGGATGCAGGACTTCATGTCCTATGGTCTGATCTGGAAGCCAGAACCGTCTTATGCTCTTCAGCGAAACAAGAGGGTAATAGCCCTCTCTCCCTGCTGGAGATAATGTACATAGCCATGATAGTCTTATTCATCATGGATTTGTCTAATGATAATCCTCATTTAAAGCCGTTTAAGTCTTCTGGTAGTGAACTCCACGGATGATGCATTGTGTGAAGAAATGCTGCCTTTTGTGTCTGTACTGAGTCTGCTGCAATGACCTAAAATTATGGCAAAGCTCTGTCAACTTTCCTACACAGTGTATGCTTCTATAAAACTCAGTCCTGACCCCCACTTACTCACCTTCCCCAGCAAAATAAAAGAGCCCCAGATGTTGAAGCCATTCCTCATAAGGGAGTTGTTGTTCCAGCACCTTAATCAGAGCTGCCTATTTATTCCTACTTTTCACTTTCACTTTCTATTACGTATTTAATCAGTTACAAATCCATAAGAGAACCTGTGTTCTCACATCATTACTGCTAAGTTGACTGTGGAGATAACTTCTATTAAGCAATCTGAATTTAAGAAAGCACTATTTTAAAATGCATTTTTAATATTAAATACTAAAATATATAAGGGACGCAGGTGGCGCTGTGGGTTAAACCACAGAGCCTAGGGCTTGCTGATCAGAAGGTCGGCGGTTCGAATCCCGCAACGGGGTGAGCTCCCGTTGCTCGGTCCCAGCTCCTGCCAACCTAGAGTTCGAAAGCACGTCAAAGTGCAAGTAGATAAATAGGTACCGTTACAGCGGGAAGGTAAACGGCGTATCAGTGTGCTGCTCTGGTTTGCCAGAAGTGGCTTAGTCATGCTGGCCACATGACCTGGAAGTTGTACACTGGCTCCCTCGGCCAATAATGTGAGATGAGCTCCGCAACCCCAGAGCCGGTCACAACTGGACCTAATGGTCAGGGGTCCCTTTACCTTTACTAAAATATATACAGTACCATCTTAGCTGTACTAAGTGCAGCTCATTTCTGATTATGACACATATTTTGTCACTGATTTGCCCCAACCTGCAACACAAGTTTTACCTTTTCTGTTTTTTAACTAAATGTACAGCTTCATCGTTTGTTTGTTTGGTCTCAGACTTTCTACTTGTTGCACTGTGGTCTAAACCACTGAGCCTCTTGGGCTTGCCGATCGGAAGGTTGGCATTTCGAACAGGGCCGTCTTAAGCATATCCGGTGCCATGGTGCCCCGCAGAATTCAGCGCCTGCAGGCTAAAAGGAAAAAAATGAGCCGACGCTCGGCGGGAGCAGCACACGCACCCTCGCTCACTCAGTGCGCTCGTTCGGTGTTCCCCGGACTCTCACCTGGCGCCCTCCAGAACTTGGCACCCTGGTGCCCTGTGCCACTAGCCTCTATGGGTAAGATGGGCCTGAGTTCGAATCCCCACGATGGGATGAGCTCCCGTTGCTCTGTCCCAGCTCCTGCCAACCTAGCAGTTCACAAGCACGCCAGTGCAAGTCGATAAATAGGTACTGCTGTGGCAGGAAGGTAAAGAGAGTTTCCATGCACTCTGGTTTCCGTCACAGTGTTCCATTGCACCAGAAGTGGTTTAGTCATGCTGGCCACATGACCCGGAAAGCTGTCTGTGGACAAACACCGGCTCCCTCGGCCTGAAAGTGAGATGAGCGCCACAACCCCATAGTCACCTTTGACTGGACTTAACCGTACAGGGGTCCTTTACCCTTTTACCTTTTTTTTTTAACCTACTTGTTGCTTTCATCCTCTGTAAGGATGTGCCATGTGCTGGCCCAGGAGCAGTAGGGATTCAGAAGTGAAGATTCAAAAGAGGAAGTCCAAAAAAGAAAGGAAGATGGCTGTGTGGCTTTTACATGGTCAGCTAGGGTCACGCTCATCCACCTGGTCACACACAAGGGGAGGAGGCTCCAGAGCAGGTATGACAGGAAGTCCTCCCTGTCTGGAGGCACATTCCCCTGTGTGTCCATTCTAGGCAACAGGAAAATGTTATTCTTGACTGCTCTAGCAAATAATACAGTGGTGCCTCGCTAGACGAATGCCCTGTAAGACAAATTTTTCGCTTAACGAAGAGATTTTTCGAGCGGAGGTTGCCTCGCAAGATGAATTCGTTTTGTGAAAAATTCATCTAGCGAATTGCGGTTTCCCATAGGAATGCATTGAAATTCAATTAATGCGTTCCTATGGGCAAAAAAGAAAAAGAAAATTCAATGCATTCCTATGGGATCCGCTAGACGAATTTTTCGTTATACGAATTGACCCGTGGAACGAATTAAATTTGTCTAGCGAGGCACCACTGTACATCCCACAGATATGACCTCTTATTGAACATGGGAACAGTTTCCATAGATTTATTTGGCGTTAATGATCGCACAAGCTCACGTTGCCAATCTTTTGCTAGCAGCTAGGATTTTAGTGCCTTCTAAAGCGGGAAATAACAAACACATCACCCATAACTGAATGGTTAAACAAAGTATGGCATGTGGCTGAAATGGAAAGACTGACATCATACATTAAATTAAGAGAACACAGAATAAGAAAGCTTTCACTCAGTATAGGGCCTTTTACATGATTCTGGACAGCACAGCACAATTCATCAGATTTCAATATATATTTGTTCGGAATTCTGTCAATCACTGTTCCACTCCCAGCTTGCAACAAGGACAGTGAAGCTGGGCAAGTCATGCCTGCTCAGCCCAATGCGATGTGCCTGTGGAATTCAGCAACCCCCTCCCGTATGATCCTAGCCACCAGGGATAGAGCCCCAAGGCCTGAGCTTCTAACTTCCACAAACTGCCAGGGTACCAGTTCAGTAGCAATGAGACTCCTTCTCCGAACAACAGAACTGGATAAGAAGACAACTCTCCATTGAGAGCTTCTCTCCATGACATTCAAGGAGTTAAGGCAACATTCTGCACTGGGCTGAATTTTTTTGCTGTGCTTTGGAAGTTCACTGCCATCCCTCCCACCCTGCTAAATCCCTTGCTGGGATTTCTCATTTTCTAGCACAATATTTGCAAACAAGCAACTAAACAACTTCTGAACCCTTGGAACTTACAAACAATGCAATCTCTCACTTCTATCTCATTTTTGGGGACCGAGAAAGAAAGCATTTTCTAATGCAACAGCAAGGATATCACAGTGAAACAAACACAACTCCACTAAGTGGCATTTTGGGGATCTATTTCTTAACCTTTTACTATAGGTTTGCATGGTGGTAGAGCTCTTGCTGTGACCTACCTTGGGTCAGGCCATGACCTACACTATTGAGTCCCAAACCACCAGGTGAAGACCAGTGGTGTAGACAATACTGATCTAAAGGGATCAATGGACGGACTCAGTAGAAGCTGAGTCCAGAACAGTTGCTGCTACCAACTAAGACTGATTCTTTACAACAGCTCCCCCATATTTCCGTCTTGGCAGTTGGCACAGGAACTCAGTTGCAGGAAGCTCTGTCAATTGTAGAGACCAGCAGGTGAGTAGGCAGGCAATAATGCACACCAAAAGATATGATGAGGGCTAGAAACCTGGAAGATTACAATGAAAAGCCAAGATTGTCAAAAGCCCGAATTCTGCATTGGCACCAAGCTCCATGTGGACTTTTCTGCACTACACAGCATGCACTGGGGGCCACAGCAGCTGTAGAAACTGGTGCAGAAACTGGTTTAGGGGGCAGAGAAGAACCAAATCTACAACACACACCATGAGGGCTAGAGACCTGATGAAAAGGGTTAAAATGAAAACCATGCCTTTTACGAATCTGAACACTACACCAGGCTTCAAAAGTGGGGTTGGGGTGCATGGCTAATAGGAAAAGATCAGTAATAATCATCAGACACACCACTTCTCCCCTTTTGCACATTGATATTTTTCTCTATCTATCCATCCTGTTAAAATAACCCAGTTAAGAGAGACTGGGGGGGGAGGGGAGGGAGCAAGATCCCCAGCACAGGAGAATCGTAACACCTGCTCTCTGATTTATAGCTTTCCTGCTTTCTCGAAACCCTGCTGCAACCCTGATGCTCAAAGAAGATGAGCTATCTAATTAGGTGGAAAAGAGGGGAAGTCATTTCCGATATCACAAGGCAGCCCCACCTCTGAACCCTCCAGAATTAACACTGCCTCTTTGTGCCCAGCACAGGAGTCGATGCAAAGTTTCATGGCCTGCCACTCCTCCTTTTGTTTTGCATAATTACCCTTTGTGCTGAACCCAAGAAACATCGCCACCCAGTGCTATTAACTCATAGATCATTAATGCTTTTGTGGGCTTTACAAAACAATTAGAGGCAAGGCGGTCCTCCGCCGCTTGCCGCTAACCCAATCACTCTTCATTCCGAGGCTCCCCGGTGCACGGACTCGTGAGGCTGTCTCCCTTCCGAAGCCCACATTTGATGAATTGCACTGTCTTTTCTGCTGTTGCTGAGAGTGAGTTTGTTAATGAAATTAACAAATTCAAATGTGTGTTTTACGTGGCCCGCGTTGGCAAAGGGAGGGAGCGGAGGGGAGGGAGGGCAAACCTGCTTTTAACAAACGCTTAGCTTTTATTCAAAACGCAGTTCAAAAACATCACCCATGCATCATCTTAATTATCTCTACAACAGTTCTGCAAAGTAGGCCACTATTAACACACCCAGATGGCGGAGACAAAGCTATAAACAACAGCCAGCCCAAAGCTGTCCTATTTGTACCAGGAACTTCCACCTCATGCAATTAGCTCCCATTTATTTATAAATAGGGTCACTTATGACAACTCAAGTTTCCTGATAATGCTGATTTTTTTTAAAAAAAAAGCACAAATAAATCATGTTTTTGTAAGTTAAAGACTATAACTTGCTGAATCAAACCAAATGTCCATCTAGTCAAGAGCTAAGCTGAATTTTCTCAAAATACTTTACCGAGAAAATGTCTCATCTTTTTCTCACACATTCCCCTGCCTCAAAGAAGACCACATGGCAATTCCCATCCTGCAGTTCTGCACCATTTTTTGATGATGGTTACCACTCAGGTCCCCACCCCATTAGGCATTGCGGAGAATTCAAAATAGTGACCAGACTGTCAACACAAAAGCAGCAGCAGCAGCAAATAATATTTCTTAGAGGGGGGGGAAGGGCTATGTGGCTACAACTGCTTAATAGGGTACCACACCGACTGGAGGCTGCTGGGAGAATTGTGACTTACAAATAGAGAATTTTGAGAGGACATTTGAGTACAACTCTAGTTAAGTCCAGCATTCTGTTCCATACGCTAGACAACAGTACATCTCCAGGAATTCACAAGCAGGGTGTGAAAATAATAGCACCCCACCCTTCAATACTGCCTGTTCCCCAGAAACCTACATTCAGAGGTAGACTGCCCCTGAAGCTGGAGGGTCCTCTTAGCTCATTGTTGTTGCTAAAAACCCTCCCTCTGTGAATTGTCTGCCCTGCTTTTGAAACCGTTTGGCCACTGCCACATCTTGCAGAAGCAACTTCCAGGGGTTAACCACAACACACATACAAAAATTGTTTGTAAAACACTCTGAATTTTTTTAATGAATACTGGTATATAAATATTTTTACAAATCAAAATAAATAAATCTGCAGGTTTCAAAGCCAACCTTAAAAAGATATAAATATTCCATTTATTCTGCTTAGGGATGGGGTTCTTATTCTCCACATTGTGGAGCTAGCTGATATATTTCCATCTCAATTAAAAAAGAAAAGAAAAATATTGCTAGCTACCTTGAGCTTTCAGATGTAGGGAGAGATAGAAGCCAAATACGGAAAGCAGCACCCAGGCAATTCAGAACGAGCAAGAGAATTCCAAAGAAGTGTATTCAACAAGAGCAAATACAAAGCCTTGTTCTGAAGGAGGAGAAAATATAGGGAGCTGCCTTATACCGTGTTTCCCCTTTTTTAAGACACCGTCTTATAACTTTTTTCCCTCAAAAAAACACACAGTGGCTTATTTTCAGGGGGTGTCTTTTTTTAAAAAAAAAAAGTGCTGGTACAACTGGGACCCACTGGCTCAGGATGCTCGGTGCTCTCTTCTGCACATTGCTGGGCGCGTTGTTGGCGCTGCCAGTTCCGAGCGCCTGCAGGGTGGGGTGGGGGTGGCAGTGCTTTAAACCCCCAACCCTGTAGAAAGCAATGGAAGTTATGGACTGTAACAATCCTTAAGAGGCGCAGGTCTTAAAAAACCCCTGGTATCACCCTTGAAGCACAGCCTTCCAAAGTCAGGGGGGAATAGGTCTGTTTAGACAAAGGAAAGGATCGGGGGTGATTCTGTGCCCTGGGACCCACAGAA
Organism: Zootoca vivipara; assembly: GCF_963506605.1. Classification (NCBI taxonomy): domain Eukaryota; kingdom Metazoa; phylum Chordata; class Lepidosauria; order Squamata; family Lacertidae; genus Zootoca; species Zootoca vivipara. Next base: position 40,565,719 of record NC_083281.1, on the reverse strand, counting down.
CTACTTTAAAAATCCCAACCTGGGGGGGGGGTCAAATAGTGAAGCCCCATAGCCCTGTAGCAACAGAAGGCACATTCTGAAGCACCCGAGCTGTTCGGTTCCATAAAAAATCCAGGAATTGTAAAATTAACAACAATAATGGGGGGGCACTCTATCCAAAGAGTTAAGAAGGAATGGGAAAGTGTTGAGTTATATATGGAAAAATATGGAAAGGAAAGTTAGTTAAAGATAAAAAATAAATAATTATCGCAAGGGGAAAAATAACATCATAAAGGGTAATAATATTAAATATAAAATAGACAACACAACAGAAAAAGCAAGTATATGACTAAATGAGATCGCACAGGAGTGAGGGAAGTGGGGAGAGAGGGAGGGGGGTAAGGAATGGAAGGAGGCAATGGTTGGAGGAGGGTATAGGGGGATGAATTAAAGGAAAATTAAGACTGAGAAGCGCATGGTTTTTGTTTTTTAAAGATGCAAAGGCTTGCAATCAGCCAAAGTATAGAGCCCAACTTCTAGGAGACTGCGATCTACTTGCGGATTTATAAACTGGAGGTGATCTACCCCCGTTATATTGGTGTTCAGGTCAGAGTTGTTTTTAGAGAGAGGAAATATCCCATTTTTGAGGTTAAAGTAAAAGTTCCTGACCTTTTTTTTATAATGAGGAAATGCTGCTAAAACTCCGTTCTTCATTCCACGAAGGGGAGAGGGGGCGGGGCCGGGTGCTCAAAGACAAAAGAAATGGAAAAGGAGATAGCGATCAAATCCAGCCTCGCATTCATGCAGCCGTCGGGAGAGGCAGGGGCTGCAGCCGAGTGCTGCTTCACAAACAAACGGGGGAAAGTGCTTAGAACCCAGAGAATCCAGCTGAAAAACACGAAGCAGCAACAGCAATTGCACACACACCATCCCAAGCCAGCACAGTAACCAAGTCCCAAAAGCAAGAAAGGACTCAGCAAACACTGCTGCGGCCGGCGTTGCTGCTGCTGACTCGGGGAGCTCAGTGATCTCTTCCGCACAGCGCCTATCACTATGGCTTATTTTCGGGGTACGGTTTATATTTCTCAAATGCTTAGAAATGCTGCTATGGCTTATTTTATGACTACGCCTTAAAAAGGGGGAAACACGGTAGTATACAGTAAGTACATTGAGTAAATTGGTCCATCTAGCTCAGTGTTGTCTGCACTGACTGGCAGCAGCTCTCCAGGGTGTCCGGCAGGGACATCTCTCAGCCCTACTTGGAGGTGCCAGGGACTGACTCTGGTCCCTGGGGCCTCTTGCATGCAAGGCAGATTCTGTACTGCTGAGCTATGGCCCAAAGCAATTTACGGCAACCCGTTGCCAAATGAAAGATGGATTTATAGATATGTCTTCATCTTGCATTATGCCTGAAATCAAATTGAAGCTGCTATACAATTGGGACGATGCAATAATAAGCATTTATAAAGCACAACCCTTTTATACATGTCTCCTCGGAAGTCCACCCCATTGAGTTTAATGGGATTGCAATCTAAATGTTCAAAATGCTTTACATCCTGCTGCAAATCAGATTATCTCCATACTTCAGATGGGACAACTGAAACTGAGAAAGTACCTAGCTTGCTTAAGTGCCCCTTCTGAGTTTACAGCAATGGTGAAATTAGAACTAGGGATTATTCTTTCTTTTTTTATAAATAATTTTTATTTCGTGTTACAAATTCATTCATATTCATCCATAGTAAAAAAAAAAAAATGCACGAGATTCTTCAGAATCTCAAGACTTCTCCCCTCCCCTCCATGGGTTCTTTGAGTAACTTTTTAACAGTATATTCTAAGTCCTAGAACTAGGAATTTTTCAATGTGCAGCTCAGCCTCTCACCCGTTATGCTACACCAACTCTTCACAACATGTAGCCCAAAACTTCTAACACTAAGGAAACCCAAAATTTAGTGAAATCCATGACATTTTGATGTATCTCCCACGGTCAGGAGATATAGAAGGATGATAAGCCGCACCAACAGGTTAAAGAACAGTTTCTACCCATGGGCCGTAAGGCTGCTGAATGGAAAACAGCAACTTTGCAGCCGACATTCGGGGTTGGTGGTTGTACGACAGCACCCAGAGTGTAACAAGGACTGAGAGATTGGGGGGGATTACAGTTTAATTTCACTGTAAACAAGTGGTACAGTGACAATAAATTATTTCTATTCTATTCATATAGTCCAGGGGTCCCAAACTAAGGCCCGGGGGGCGGATGCGGCCCAACTGCCTTCTAAATCCGGCCCGCGGACGGTCTGGGAATCAGCATGTTTTTACATGAGTAGAAGGTGTCATTTTATTTAAAATGCATCTCTGAGTTATTTGTGGGGCCTGCCTGGTTTTTTTTACAAGAGTAGAATGAGTCCTTTTATTTAAAATGCATCTCTGAGTTATTAGTGTGCCATAGGAATTCATTCTTCTTTTTTTTTCAAAATATAGTCCAGACCCCCCCCAAGGTCTGAGGGACAGTGGACCGGCCCCCTGCTGGAAAAGTTTGCTGACCCCTGATATAGTCCTTTAAGTTCCAAAAGCAAGCAGATACAACATTTACAAATATGCCCATCTCTCTCTCACCATGTAGCCACAAACTTGCTTTTAAAATCATACCCTGCCATTACCAAATTCCATACTGGGAACCAGCATAGCACAGCCCTTAGAGAATTGAATAAAACACAGGTAATATATGTGCTTTGACCACAGAGATGGGTCAATGATGTGGGGCAATGTGAGTGGGACCTTCATCTGAATTTTATTCTACTATTACCTGCCTCCTCCAAGGTTCTGGGGAAGAAACAGGCAGTAAAGGACATGATCCAGGGAAGTTTTAGAACCAAGTCATCTGCATTCTCATGACTACCAATATAGAGACTACCAGAGAATCCCACGCTTGCAACATCCAGTTCTTTGGGTACAATTGCAAAATGACCATCTAAATACGGTGTCAAGAAGGATTTTTTTCTTTTCTTAGTTTTTGCTTTTAAATGTTTTAAAGTGTTTTCAGTACTGCTTTTAATTACAGTATTTAATTTTTAACAATATCTATATTGATTGTGTGGATTTAGCTGTATTTGTTTTCATTTATGCTCGGAGCTGCCTTGCATCCTGACCGAGAAAAAGGCAGAAGCTAAATTAATTAAGTAAATGGGAACTATAGGGTTGCGGTGCTCATCTCGCTTTCAGGCCAAGGGAGCTGGCGTTTGTCCACAGACAGCTTTCCAAGTCATGTGGCCAGCATGACTAAACCGCTTCTGGCACAACAGGGCACTGTCAGCGACGTAAGAAGATAGTGGCGGTGGGAGCGGGCCGCCCCAAGCGGCGGGCTCCAAGGGGCGCCATCGCGGGTGCCGCCCCACCCCAAAATGTGTGTCACGCCCCTCCGGGAGGCGCCCCCACCCCTGGAATGCATGCCACACCGCTCTGGGAGGCACGCCGTGCCCCCGGGAGGCGTGCCACGGCCCTCCGGGAGACACACCCCACCCCCGGAACGCATGCCATGCCCCTCCGGGAGGCGCACCGAGGCCCTGGAACATGCACCCCACCCCCAGAACATGCGTCCCTCCCCTCCGGGAGGTGCGCCTCACCCCCAGAACAGGCGCCAGCCCCGCCCCCGCCCCCGGTGCCAGAGCATGAAACTCCGCCACTGGGCACTGTGACGGAAATCAGAGCACACTGAAACACCGTCTATCTTCCCACCTATTTATCTACTTGCACTGGTGTGCTTTCAAACTGCTAGGCTGGCAGGAGCTGGGACAGAGCAACGGGAGCTCTCCCCATCACGCAGATTCTAACCACCGACCTTCCGATCGGAAAGCCCGAGAGGCTTAGTGGTTTAGACCACAATGCCACCTGCGTCCCAATTTAATAAATATCTGTAAATAACAGGATCATCTTTAATATGCAATTGTAAAATATTCTTCTACTATTGTGGGTACCACAGCAGGAGAACAAACAGTAGCTTCTCCCTGGCATTTATTAGCCTGAGTGTTTATCGTAAGTCTGAAAGCAGAGGGGCAATCTGTTACAGAAATATATTTCCACTTGCTTCTCAAGTTGCTATGTAATTCAACTGAGTCCCCATTGCCCTCTAGATCCTGGCCAAAGGAACTTTTAAGGCCGCAGTCCTAAGTGTGCTTACCCCCTGGCAAGTCTCACGGAAGATACCGGTAGCTCACAGCAAACCTGCATAAAGCCAAACTGAACAACATACACAGTCAAATGAAGTCTTCACTCAAGACAGCCTTGTCGGGCAGCAAGAAAGAGATTAAGATTTTAATCTTTGTTTCCTCCAATGTAATTAAACTAAGCAGCCTCTCTCCGAAAGTCCATTGCCGGCTATAACATAAATAACATTTCCTCAAGTACTAAGTAGACTTTTCACCAATTGCCTCTTTAGTTGATGCTCACAGCCGGGGTGTTTTTTTTTAAAACAGTTTGTAATGCCAAGAGAGTTTTACGCACAGGAAAAAGAGACCCACAAACGAATGGTTTTGGCTCTGGGTCCTTTCCAATCCGGGAAAGCCTATGAGCCTGTTAAACCAGCTTATTTAAACATTCAAACAATTTTTCAAATTCAAAGCAGGAAAGCACACCCTCTCTCCCTTGAACTTGGGAGTGGAAGGGAAGAGACTGGAAAAGCCAGTACTGTATGTATGAAATTCACAAAAAGAAAAAGAAAACTTTTTCTTTCTTAGATGAAAAATAATGTGTTGTTGCTGTTGTTGTTCACCCTAAGATTTCAGAGTGATTTACAACAATTTAAAAGCCAACATTAAAAACAATTTCAAAAATTAAAAAGGGTATCAGCAGAACAGAAAAGTTCGTGCTGCTAAGCTGCAGAACAAGGTAGGGGTGAGAAATTAACCTTTAAAAGTGACATACACCGCTTGATTGCAAAAACCTCAAAGTGGTTTACAAAATGAATAAAACCACAGAATTATCATCAAAAACAACTACTTAAAACATTGAAAGAAACGATAAACTGAAAACAGATTAAAGCACACATCAACAGGACTGATCGGTCTCGCAGGGCTTTTTATGTTTATATTGTTTAAAATATTTAAATTCCACCTTTTTTGACCAAATCCCACTTTTTTAAAAAGAAAGGAGATTCCGACTAAACATCAAGAAGAACTTTCTGATGTTAAGGGCTGTTCAACAGTGAAACAGGTCTCCCTCAGGACGATGTGGACTCCTCTTCATTGGAGGTTTTCATTGGAGGTCTGTCATGGATGCTTTTGTTGACATTCCTGCATTGTAGGACTAGATTACCCTCAGGATCCCTTGCAACTCTACGATTCTATGAAAGTTCTCAGGCAGCTCAAAACAAGAATTTTATTTTAAAAAATTCTTTAACAATGAAAGTATAGCTACAGTAACAAAGCGTGTCAAGGTTCTTTTTCTTTTCTTTAATAGCCTAAAGCTAAAACCAATTTAAAATGCCTAGGCATCAGGCCATAGCTATTGTATCATGATTGTCTATACAAAACACACCTTCCCAAAGAAACAAAAAGCCTCAGTCAAAGTTTCCAGTGCAGAGAACAGCTGCTTGTGTCTTCCAGGGCACACAAAACTAACATCTTCCACCCTCCCTGACTCAGTGCAAAGAAATATGGAATAGTTACCTATCTAGTTCCTGTTTGGAGACAAAGACAGATAAGAGGAACAGCCAAAACTGAATCCCTATTCAGACGGTAATATGATCAGTGGAGAAGCAAATAATTGTATTGTCAAAATTAAGCGGGGAATAAAGGACTGCTCCTTTAAAAAGGTGAACAGGGAGGCAAATGCCCAGGGTGTTGGAGGAGGGCAGGATTGCCAAGACAGCCTGATGGTCTTACACACCAATCAAGAAGAGATTCTGTTCCACTTTACAGCTCTGCTAGCTTTTGCTCATAAAGAAGGCTGGTCGCCGAAGAATTGATGCTTTTGAATTATGGTGCTGGAGGAGACTCTTGAGAGTCCCATGGACTGCAAGAAGATCAAACCTATCCATTCTTAAGGAAATCAGCCCTGAGTGCTCCCTGGAAGGACAGATCGTGAAGCTGAGGCTCCAATACTTTGGCCACCTCATGAGAAGAGAAAAATCCTTGGAAAAGACCCTGATGTTGGGAAAGATTGAGGGCACTAGGAGAAGGGGATGACAGAGGACGAGATGGTTGGACAGTGTTCTTGAAGCTACGAACATGAGTTTGACCAAACTGCGGGAGGCAGGGCAAGACAGGAGTGCCTGGCGTGCTATGGTCCATGGGGTCACGAAGAGTCGGTCACGACTAAACGACTAAACAACAACAACAACAGCTTTGCTCTTTGCAGTGTCTGGGAAGGAGGTAGACACAACTGAGAAGAGATCCAGGTCTAATAGGTGGAGAGATAAATAATGCCACAAGGAGCAGCCAGGTAGGGCAAGACAGAGGCCCAGAGAAATTGCAACACCTGCCTTGCATGTAAAAGGTTCCAGGTTCATTCCCCAGCATCTCCAGGTAGGACCAAGAGAAATAAAGGCTGTCTGAATATCCTGGAGAGTCACTGCCAGCCAGTGCAGGCAATACTGAGCTAGATGGACAAATGGTCTGAGTCAGGATAAAGGAGCTTATCACGTCCATAGTGGGGATCAGATTCTGCAAAAAAGGGAGGCATTTTGGGGTGAATCAGCAGAAAGGGAGCTGGGACAGGAGATGGAGCCCAGTTTCCAACAGCATTGTATACCTATTGAAACAACTATTCTTCTCCCCATGATGGAAGGAAGGAATCCCCTTTGGACCTCATATTCAGCTTTCCTGTTGCAACTCTGCCTTACATCTTCCTGAAGGACCTTGTGTGGACCAGCCTAGAGTAGGGAAATCTAGAGAAGCCTCTCCAGCAGCGGTCCTCCAGGTGTCATTGGACTCATTACAGTATTTAGAGACAACTAAATAAACCACAGAGCCTAGGGCTTGCTGATCAGAAGGTCGGCGGTTCGAATCCCTGCGACGGGGTGAGCTCCCGTTGCTCAGTCCCTGCTGCTACCAACCTAGAAGTTCGAAAGCATGTCAAAGTGCAAGTAGATAAATAGGTACCGCTCCGGCGGGAAGGTAAACGGTGTTTCTGTGCACTGCTCTGGTTCGCCAGAAGCGGCTTAGTCATGCTGGCCACATGACCTGGAAGCTGTCTGCGGACAAACGCTGGCTCCCTCGGCCTATAGAGTGAGATGAGTGCCGCAACCCCGGAGTCATCCGCGAGTGGACCTAACAGTCAGGGGTCCCTTTACCTTTATTTTATGATTAACTAATATACAAATGGTTGAAATAAATAAGGTAAGAATTCCCATCAGTATCAACCAGCATGACCAATGGTCAGAGGTGATGGGAGTTTAGTCCAGCAACAACTGGAGGGATAAAGGTTCCTCATCCTTCATCTACAGACAGAAGTTGCCAACACCTTTCAGGGTTCACAAGCTGGCAGAACACAAAAAGGGTCCTTTTACCTGTTAGCCCCACAATGAAATGGTACCCTAGCCAAGGAGGATCCCCTTAGCTAGTATGGCCAATATAAACTTTTCAGAGATGAAAAGCTCCAGGGCATGGAAGCATCATCATAGACATCTGTTGTTACTCATGTGCAGATTTACCTACTGCCATCTTACAACTTCACATGTTCCAAGGCTTGTTGAAAAATGGGTCCTGGGGCAGAAGAAGAGTGCATTTCTGAGCTGGGAGGAACGTGTCCTGGGTAAGATTAAGCAGGCGGCAGTGAAAAACAGGAAGACCTGCAAGAATTGCTCTGTCCAAACAGCCTGAAATGCCGTTCTATCACCGCAGGGTTCTCTCAGCATCAATAAGGTTAACTTTCATTTGGGAGGGGGGGACTTTTCATACCATTCAAAAACTCCACACCAATGCACCCCCGGCAGCCCGGGAATGGGTTCTGGCTGCTGGCACAATGTTGTGGCTTCACAGCCTGAGATGCACAAGAAGGGGAAAATCTAAGTGCCTGGTTGCCCCCAAAGTTTGGTGCCATCACTTAAGAGATCTGGCTCTCCCTTCCCTCAGTCGGCTCAGGCAACGGAAACCCCTGCTGCCAAGTCTTCCAAGATAATGCCTCTAACTTATTGTTCCATATAAAAGAAGCAGAATTAAAGAACACTTTAAAATCCAGCCCTCCTTCCAAAATGGAAACTGAACTTTGAGTCCAGGCAACCTGCTTTTGCTCAGAATCCATCCCTTCCTACCCTTGTCTCTTCCTCAGCTGCTTCTGCTGATGGAAAATTTGAACTGTAAGCTCCTGCTCTATTTTGCTGTGCTGCTCTGAAAAGTACTGGATATATGGTGCCCTCAATGTCTGAACAACAGGGGCACAGTCAGAGTTGAACCTCAATTTTAGATCTAGCCAGTCCCAACCCCTCACCTGGAAACTGATTACTTACATGAAAGAGGGAGTGGGAAGAGTAATCCTATGCTATGGCTTTAGCCAGGGTTTTATCCAAAAGTAAGTAGTCATCAAATCACAGCCAATCACTCCCCTTCCAGGTGAGTTATCTACCTGGCTTCATATCCACAATCACCAAGGCAAAAAACACAAACAAAAAAACCCCAAGCCCCTTTGTTCAATCTGCAGCATGCACAGAAGGAGCAGCACTAATCCTTTTACCACTTATTAACCAGACTAGGAATAGATTTTGTGCACACGTATGCTTAATTGCAAACAGTTACCACTAATTACTGAGTACAGGGAGCAACGCCTAGCCAAATTGGAGGCTACAGCTTCAATGATATCAAGTAAGCGAAGACCTGCCATTCGCTTGAGTTGCCACTAGAAGTTAAGAGCAAAATAATGGCTTCATCATAAAATATATTTTTCAAACTGATTTTTAATCTGCACCCTAAGTCTTGCAGGTGGCAAGGGGGGACCCGAGGAGCCTTCTGTCTATCTGCATCAGCTCAAGTTATTGATCTCTGTGTTGGCCAAAGAAACAAGAGCAGCAAAACAAGCACCACAATAGCTTATCCGGGCTCAAACTTCGATCAGCAAAAGAACATGCAGGCTTCAGAGTTACACAAGGCTCTTTTATCACACCAAATTGCAAAAGAAAAAAAGAAAAACAGCAGAAGCAAGGATTTGCATATGGGAATGGGCCATTGGCCATATAGGAACTCTCTCACAGACACACTCCATCCCTTCCTCCAAAGATATAGATGTGCCAGGCATGAGCATACCAGTAAGGTGGGCATGCACTTTACGAAAAGTTTAAAAAAAAACTGATAAGGGGGGCAGGGGGAGAGCAGGCTACTTTCTCAGACACTCAAAATGTGTATGAACATTTTGCTTCATATCTCAGGTTCTAAAATGCTCCAGATGTGGTCCCTTCCAGCTTCACAATTAATTATATGATTCTATGATATTTCCTCTTTTTAAAGTATGAAAGCTGGGAAACTGGAGGTTAGGATTCATTGGAGGGAAGGCTGGCTCTCCCCCCACCCAGCAGATGCCCAAAGAGTTAGCTTAGTTTGAACACTGGGGATTGGCCCTGTCTGCACCACTTTGCAAGTTTCTTTGGCTAAACAGGAATTGAAACCCAGGTCTCTCCACTCCAATTCTAACATTCTAACCGCTACACTGTGCAACTTTTTTCAGTTTAGCAGCCAGTCAGCAAGAGTGAGAGGGTGGTAAAGTTGGGCATTTGCCCAAGACCAACAGGGGGCCGCTGGACCAACAGTGCTGCCCTTTCCACTTTGCACAAAATATCCAAGCAGCAGCAGATGTAGTCCAAGGGAAACAACAGTTTGCATGTCCTTACTCTTCTAGCAGAGCCCCAGCCCCCACAGCAAATCCTGGAGTCTGCACTGAAGAGTAGAGAAAACCAAATACAAGCCTGCAGGTGCAAAGCGGTTCCCAGATAGGCTGGGACTGTATAGACAGAAAGCAAAGATATTAGCAAAGCAGGCCAGAAGTCAAGGAGGAAATGGATTTCTGAAGGGGAATATGGTCATGATCTGGATTTGGTGACAGAGAAGCAGCTTTGCCCTCCGATTCCAGCAGTCCTTTGTAGGAAGAAGGGACTGGGCCCTTAAGAAAATAGGATGTAGAGGGTAGGCTGTGCAATCAAGGACTGGTCAGGTGAAACTTGCACTTCCCAAATGTCATGTCAAAAGTTGCTTTGCCAAGCGGCATTTAAATCTGGCTTTGCATTTCACAAATGTGCAATTTAAAGAACGCAAGACTGGGATTAGCGGCAGGCTCAGCCCTCTGTTGACTTTCAGGGCCCCGTTCACAAGTGGAGCAGCGCTGGCCTGCTGAGCATCCCTTGCAACAGTGCCCTCAATCTGCTTTGCATGAGCCTGTACATCTACCCAGTCACAGTGCTGTAAACAAGCTATTTACTAACCAGCTCAGGGTAGCAAACCTTGGTCTGCTTTGGACAATGTTGGCCCTCTTGAACATAGTGATCCATTCAGGCCAAGCTCTCACCTGTGTTTACTAGGAAGCAAGCTCCACTAGAACATCTCTCATTTAGTGAGTCCTCTTGCCCCTCACACCATGTTTCCTCCCTAAGCATAAAACTGTGGGAAGCTGTAAGAATAGCTGGAATACATCTTAATACTACGAGGGGAGGAGGAAAGACACAAACAGAGAGGAACATGGTCTTTAGTTCTGGGCCTGTAAAAAGATGGGACAGGGAGAATTGAGGTGTTAAAAGAATTGGGTGCATGGGTGAATGGTGGCAGAGGAGCCAACTCCTAGGGACCATGGGGGCTTCAGCCTCCACAATAAAATATTTGAGGGGGCTGGGCCCCCACAAAGTTGATGGGCATTCCCATTCAAATGGTGTGTGTGCACTGAGTCATGTGATCGATTATGTGGGGCGGGGCCCCCACAATATTTTATTCAAGTTGGCACCCCTGGATGACGGAACCCCATGCAAAGAGGCACCTTTCCTATGCAAAGACCCTTAGGGAAAAGTTTCCGGTTGGCCGGGAAGGGTCTGGGAGGTCCAGTACTCACATGAAGGCGTGATAGATAAACGCCCAACCTCGGGGTCTTTCCAGCACATTGTAGAGACAGTTCTGGAGGCGCCGGTAGCGTTTGTTGGAGGCGGATCGGGCTCCGGAGCCCCCCCGGGGAACCGGCAGCGGCGTCCCGAGGAGCCCCAGGCGCCTGGGGCTGCCGGCGGCAGGGACGTCGTTTTTCTCCGTCTGCACGGCGGTAAGGGCCACGAACTCCACCCGTTGGGCTTCCACGCCGCCGCCGGGGATCGTGGCCGGAGACAGCATGGCACGGTCCCCGCCGGGCGCCCCGGCCATAGCGCTGGCAAGATGGAGAGGGCACCGTCACCGCATGGAGAGGCACCAGCCTCGAAGCCGGTCAGCCCGGCATCATGGCCCGAGGAAGGGGACCGAGAGGGGCTCCGCCGCGACACTTCGACGCTCGCGCCAGGTTAGGGACCTCCGCGCCCTCACTCTCCTCGCTTCTTGCCCGGTCACACTTCGCCCAGCGCCGCGCCTGGGTCTCAAGGGTTGGAGGCGCCCAGGGCGCACGTGCGGGACCCTCTTCGGAAAGTGAGGCGCGCTCTTAGCCTCGGCCGCGCCGTCCCCGCAGCTTCTTCAGCCTATCCAGAAAAGAAGGGGGCGCAGAGAGAGAGAGAAAAGTCCGGAGGAACTGGGATTCTCCCCCTTGCCTCGCTCACCCAATTACTTCTCCGCCTACGCCCAAGTTTAGAAGAGTTGCCGGTTTACATGGCGCTTCGCTTTGGAGAGCTGGACAGCGTCAAAAGCGCAGCCGGCTGGAAACAGGAGCAGCCGCCGCGGCGGGCTCTTTCTCCTCCTCTTGTCTCGGCCCCTCTCCATCCTGCTGGCTTTCCCACCTGCCTTTTGCTTCCCCGACTCACATGGCACCCTCTTCACCCGCCTCCTTCGGCCTCTCTCCGCCCCTCGGCGACTCGCCTTTCCGACGGCGCGGCGGCGCTCAAGAGGCGCGACGCCCGCGACTCAGCCCCGCCCTGCCTCGCCAGCCCAGAGCCGGGGGCGCGTTTCCTCCACCAGGCGGGAGGCTCAAAGCGAGACGGACGCAAAGGAGCGCGGTTTCCTGTTCGGGGCTGGGGGTCCGCCGTCTTCCTTTCCCGCTAAGCCACCCGTCCCAAGCCAGAGACTGAAAAAAGGTGCTGAAAGTCGCCAAACCACACGCTTCCAAAACTCTCACGGATACGTCGGGTTGGCCGCAGTGAGAACCGGATGCTGAACCAGATGGGCCACTGGCGTCATCCAGCAGGCTTTTCTTATGCCTTTTCTCTCGGGGATCTGTGCGACCGTCTGTCTTCCCGCCCAGAAACCCACCACGGAGGCCTCGACCTACGCGCCTTGCTTTCCAAAATACAGGCAGAGAGATACCTTGTTTCCCGAAAAGGGTGAGCACAATGTCGCCAACTGACTGAAAGGAGCTTGCTCTTCATGCCCGAGGTGCAGAAACCAGAAAGTGAAGCTCCACCCCCCCGTCCCGTCCCCACGCTGGAAGACGGACTCATTTCGCACATCATTTTATTGAATATTCATGTTGATTTGTGCTCACGATGCTCTCAGGGTGGTCACACAAAATCTCACTTTCAATACTGTACTGTTTGTGTCTGCAAAAGTTTTTGGGCTGTCACACAGCTTCATTTCCAATCACTGCATATCCCGTAACTTCCTGCTGAAATCGCATAATATTTTATACTGAATGTATGTGGAAGGGTGTTGTTCTGCTGTAGCCCCTCTGGACAGCACCCATGTGGTTTTTCTGGAGAAACGCCACAGAACAAATTAAAGCAGAATAAAGCCACCACTACTGGCACTATGATTACATCAAGAACCTGTTGCAGAGCACTCTCTGAATAAAACATTGGTCCGAAGAAGGGGCCTTAATAATAATAATAATAATAATAATAATAATAATAATAATAATAATAATAATTTATTTATTTATTTATACCTTGCCCATCTGGTTATGTCTCTCCAAAGATTGAGCTTCTTGTGCGAGGCAGAGCTATGGTGGGACGCTGTGAAGTTGGCAACCCTGCTTCCTTGTGGTTTTGCAGAAGCTCTTGGGAAAACATCCAAAGCAGAGTGCTCATTTTAATGGAATGTGCTGAGTAAATTGGTAGATTAATCGACAGCTGACTGGTTTAATCAGCAAAAACAAAGAAAAAAAGGAGAATTTTAATCAGTTGGGCAGGGAGGCTCAATTCACCTGAAAAATTGTTTCTTTTCCAGAATGTGGCAGCTAGACTAGTGACTGGGAGTGGCCACCGAGACCATATTACATTGGTCCTGAAAGACCTACATTGGCTTCTAGTAAGTTTCCAAGCGCAATTCAAAGTGTTGGTGCTGACTTTTAAAGCCCTAAACGGCCTCTGCCCGGTATACCTGAAGGAGTGTCTCCAACCCCATCGTTCTGCCTAGACACTGAGGTCCAGCTCCTAGGGCCTTCTGCCAGTTCCCTCACTGTGAGAATTGAGGTCAGAAGGAACCAGGCAGAGGACCTTCTTGGTAGTGTCACCCTGTGGAATGCCCCCCCCATCAGATGTCAAGGAAATAAACAACTATCTGACTTTTAGAAGACATCTGATGGCAGCCCTGTTCAGGCAAGTTTTTAATGTTTGATGTTTTGTCGCTTCTTTTTTATTATTATTATTATTATTATTATTAATATTTTGTTGGGAGTCACCCAGAGTGGCTGGGAAAACCCAGCCAGATGGGTGGGGTATAAATAATAATAAATTATCATCATAATCATTTTAGCATATGGAAGGGTAAGAATTGCCTGCTTTCAGAGGTACCCTCCCTCCCTAATTATGTTTATCTTTCTTTTCCAGAATGTATCCAAAGTAGGGTCCCACACACAACATGAGGGATGATGACTAAAAACTAAGACTGTTACTAAAACAATTTAGAAACAAAAACAAAAACTTGACTGGGTTTCTATTGTGCCTTTTTGCTTCAGAAGGATCTACAAACTGCTTACAAAATAGCAGCCCTGGGCTGCTTCTGTTCCCTCCCATCAGTCCCAGCACCAGCAGTCAGCCAGGTCAGGCACTGACCAAGGACTCCAGGGGCTTGAAAGGGCTGCTCACCTGGTTGGCGCTGCCCTTCAAAACCCTCCCGCATCAGGCCCTGGGATGTTTTGCCACTTTTGAACGAGAGCCATGCTTAGCTCACTTCCATGGTAGGTGGGTGCCATTGTAAGTTACCAAAATGTAATGACCAGGCTTACAGACCTATGCAACATATTGTTTCCATGGATCTGTGGCAGGCATAGGCAAACTCGGCCCACCAGATGTTTTGGGACCACAACTCCCATCACCCCTAGCTAACAGGAGCAGTGGTCAGGGATGATAGGAGTTGTAGTCCCAAAGTATCAGGAGGGCCAAGTTTGCCTATGTCTGATCTATGGTCTAAATTGGATGATAATTGGAGTTGGTGGGACCATCATCAGTAGCACCATGCCAACACACAGACACACCATGCCCTGAAAGTCTGGAACTGGCCCTCATACTTAGCACTGCTTTATGGTAGGATGCTCTTGCCACCACTGCTCTCATGAGCTTATTGTGGCTCATCCCATCTTCCCCTGGCTATGAGCTTCACTCTCTTCTCCCTGTCCAAGAGCTGAGAGGGAGGACCTTATATGTATGTACATCAGCCAGGCAAAAAGAATGACTGCATGGAAGGGTGTGGGGTCAGGCCTCACCAGCCTTAGGCCCTCATCTTCTGTTTATTGAGTGGGGTGTCATAAGAACATAAGAAAGGCCTGCTGGATCAGGCCAATGGCCCACCTAGTCCAGCATCCTGTTCTCACAGTGCCCAACCCGATCACTGAGGGAAACCTCCAAGCAGGATTTGAACACAAGAGCACTCTCTCTCTCCCTGTGGTTTCCAGCAACTGGTATTCAGAAGCATTTACTGCCTCCATCAACAGCCCTTTCCTCCAATCTCTGAAAAGAAATGCCTATGCCTCCTTGTCCTGATTCTTGTATGTGTGATATATGAGTGAAAAGTGTTAATGTCCCAAGGCACCTGGCTCTCAAGCCAGATTGGTGTGCCCCATGACTGAATGGAGGCAACAGGCTACTCTCCTTACATAGACTCCTGCAGAGATAGATTGCAGACCATAGATCCAGGCAGGGAGGGCATTCTTGAAGCACCAGGAATCATCCAATCATATCTGATGCAGAGAAATAGCAGAATCACCTGATTCCACACACACCCTCCCTAGAGGAAGATGATTGGATGAAGCCAACAAGCCTAGAGAAATCAATCATTCAGAGATGCAACAGGCAGCCTCTACTGTGAGCAGCACTTCTTTGGGCTCTTGGGAGCTTTTAGTTATGTGATGCATCTATTTCTGTTTGGGATTTTGTTGTACTAAGCAGATCAAATCAAATGGGGGAAAACTAAGGAGATCAGTAGGAAATTAGCAGCCACAAAACCACTAAATAAGGACCCAGTATGAACTTTAATTGTCTCAATTTCTGTTAGGAAGACCCAGACATGTTTCCCACCCAATTTTCTGCCCCTTCCCCCCAAAGTTAGTCAAGTGTCTGTGGGCACTCAAGCAAGGGGTACAAATTATATGTTGTTGTTGTTGTTGTTGTTGTTGTTTCCAACCTCACTGTGCTGAATTCTTTTATTTTTGGGGGGGGGAGCAGGAGGGTGCCCCTGTCCCATTGAGGTTATTTTTTGTTCTAAATACTTTTACACTTACGAAAACCTTGGGGTTCCCCCGAGGCTGCTGATATTGCCTGGATGACACTGTTTGGTCAACATAGAGATCCACACTCAGAGAATTCTAGCCTGACAAAAATATTCAGGGTGCCAAGCAAGGTCAGTGAGGGGTGTGGCCTGGGGAGAGTCCCAGGGGCCAGATTTGAAGGCCTGGAGTGCCACGTTCAGACCCCAGGCCTGAATCTCACCAGGCTCAGTTGGTCGAGCATGAGACACTTAATCTCAGGGTTGTGGGTTCAAGCCCCACGTTAGGTGAAATGTTCTTGCATTGCAGAGGGTTGGACTAGATGATCCTCATGGTCCCTTCCAACTCTACAGTTCTATGGTTCTAAGTTGAAAATGAAATAGTTCTAATAAAGAGTCATGCACAACAGGTCTTCTCTCCCTTCAACTGCTTTCCCACTCTGCTTCTAGCCAGGCCTCCTAATCTAGATGTGGGAAATGCCCTTAAAGGTATAGTCACACTTATCCTTACAGAGCAGGGGAGACTGATTGTACTGGGCTTCTGTGATGGAGTTGTCTGCCATCAGAGACCAGCAAATGCAACTTCCTCAGGCCAGAGGTGGGATGAGCAGCGACTCACCTTGCAGACTTGCATCTGGGGCTAGTCCTGTGTGCAAATCCCCTTCTAACTCATTCTTTAACATCATAATGAAGGAGAAGACTCCAACCCCAGGGTCATGGCAGACCAGTTTCATTTTTGTGGCACTGTCAGATTACATCCTGGTTTGCTCCCTTTCATCTTTGCCAACGGAACCACTTCCCCACCTACAGATTAATCCCACAGGAGGTTGGGTCTGTTATGCTTTCAAAACGGGCTTTGGTTCCTCCAAATGCACCCCCGGGATCCCAACGGCTCCAAGCCACAAGGAACAAGAATGAAAATTAAAGGCTCATGCATTAGTGAATTATTTAATGTGTGGTTGAGGGGCTTGGCACCGATGCCCAGTCCTAATGAGCATCGCTGCTTTCGGAAGGCACTTAGAGATGTGGGCCATAAAAGCATCAATAAGTAATACCTCTGCCACCTACATTCTCCTCCCAGCAAAGGGACTTGCTAGGAAAAACTGGAGCAGAAGCAATCTCCCGAGGTCCAGTAAAAGGTGACCAGTCAAGGCACATGCTTCAAATATCCCTATTTATTCCTGGGCCCTCAATAAAAGAGAAGCCTTGCTGTTGGGTCAGGCCAAAAGAGGACCACATCTAGCCTAACAACCTGTTCTCACGGTGGCCAGCCAGGTGTCCATGGGAAGCCTGCAGGCAGAACCTGAAGGCGCCTGCACTGTCTCCCCACAACAACAGAGATTCACTGTTGCTCTGCCTACCTTATGCTAAAGGAGAACCCCAGTTAGCTTTTTTCCTATTTTATTTTAAATATGCTTTATTAATTTTGCACACGCTTTAGAAAACAATAAAGCACAATGGGGGAGAAATGGTGAATCACATTTTGATGGGCAGAAGATACTGTATAAATAATATAGACTGTTTGTGCATCTTGCATTTCACAGAAGCAATACAAACTTATGGATAGAGCCATTTACTTGTAGAGTTGGGAGGGAACATGAGAACCCACCTATCAAAGGCGGCCCACTCCTTTACACATTCAGTTACCCCGGGTTGACAAACTCTGAACTGAACTCATAGGCTTGGCGCCTTGCTGGAACTGAGCAGGTCAGGATATTGTCAGCACCTGGAGGGGAGGCCACCTGAGAACCACATCTATGCTGTGCTGGGTTCCATGATGGAAGAAAGGCAGGAGATAAATTAAGTACAAGATTATATTAATTTTGTTTGCTTACTTAAGGAGGAGGATCAGAGATGCGTGTTGCACTGAGGGTGGGTGACATGTCCTCCAGGATCCCTTCCAACTCCAAATTCTGTGATTCTGTGAAGAAGAACCAGTGGTTCCTTGGTGGTAGCAGCTGGGAACTCTTGCACAAGGGCTGTTAACTATGCATGATGCAGTTCTATAAGAGAATGGAGAAACACAACATTTGGTTTCCAGCTTTCATTTCAAAAGAGAACTAGGTTTTGAGGCCTTATTAGTGTGAGGATATATTTAGGAAAGGCTGCCTGATGACATCTCACTAATTAAAGAATGTGACTGCCTAGTTCTGTGCCTTTCCTCCTAACTAGCATGACCAGAATCAAATATGCAAAAACAACCAAGTTCTCTTCGTTTGCCTAATTTCTACATGCCACAGAAATCACCTTTGCTTGAAGCAGGATTTTTCTTTTTCTAAGAACACACAGAATAGCTTTCAGCCCTTGACTCACCTTGCTTTTTCAGGATAAACAATCATATGCACAAGGGCAGGATGATCTTTTCTGGTGGGCATCTCTGGGGAGACACAGCTGAGCTGTTCCTTTGCCTGCTGATCTGCACAATCAACAGTTCACATGCTTAGTCTGCTTTATGGGATTAGCAACTGGGCCAAAGCTGGTCCTGAGAGGGACATCGCAGCCATTCTCCCAGTTGCCAGGCCAGAGAACTCAGAGTCAGCAGTGCAGTGGTCAGAGCATTGGACTAGCCCCAGGAAGACCCAGGCTCACATCCCCACTCAGCTGAGAAACTCACTGGGTGACCTTGGGCCAGTCACTCTCTCTTAGCCCAGGGGACATGAAGTGCCTTTGGTTCAAAGCCTGCATTTCCATCTGGTCATCCTTCCAGTGGTGGGTGAGGCCAGAGGCAAAAAGGGCGCAGAGCAACCTGTATGATTTTTACCTTTGCACAGTAGCTTCTGCACATACCCCACTCCATCCTCCACCATGGGAAGCAAGAAACATCGCAGTATTACTGTTCAAGGACAAATTCCGGTCAGGCAAATACAATCAAGGATGGTGCAATGCAGGGCTGGTGAGGGGCGTGGCCTGGAGAAAGGGGTGTGGCTCCAAAGCCAGAAAGGAGTACATTTGGCCCATGAGCTTGAGGTTTCACCTTCTGGTCTCAGCCTAGCCTAACTCACAGGATTGAGTGAGTTAGTGTGGCATGTGGGTTAGGGGAACCACGTGCATGGCCTTGAGCTCCTTGGAGAGAGGTTGTATATATAAATGTAGCAGTTAGGGGAGGCAGCAACATCTGTGGCATTGCACTTGCCACTTTGCCAGCAGGCTACATAAATGAGCAGAACCAAGACCTCCATTCTCAAAGCAGGCCTCCAGCATAGCCAGCAGCTGATCAGGAATCTACTCCTGTGAGTGATAAGAATTGAGCAGTATGTGTGCCACAGATCAGTTTCTGCAACCACGGGTTTTCCACATCTGTGTGCCTTTCCTGCAAAGGCTTGCACAAAGTGTGTTGATGGTTATCTTTGGGTTGTTTCCTTTCTCTCCTGAAACTGAAGTAGAAAGGCTCATTTTCTCCTCCATAACAGCCTAAGTGTGTGGTGGTGTTGGACCAAAGGGAATTTGTTTGTGTGCATCCAGGAATCAGTATATGGGTCACCAGTTACCAACCCCTGCATTAAACCACCCCCAGCAGAGCTTCTTTCAGCTCAAGGAAATGGCTCAACGCTCAAGCCTTCCATTGTATTCTGTTGGTGAGATGAGAGCATCTCCTTTATTATGCAGGACACCGAGGTCATAGGAAGAGCCTGGGTCTCTGGGTATTTTGCTGGCCATCAAGACATCTCCAGCCATGTGTCCAAAGGACTGTGGACAACCAGTTCCTCATGATGGTCGGAGGATGGAGGACTTTCCCTTGGCATCAGTCCATGGACACACAAACCACACCCGTGATGAACAATGACAGCTGGGATATCTTTGCTTCTGCTTTTTTGGTGTCTCTTTTGAACCTAGAAACCTCCTCCGATCGATTTCATAGCCGAGAATATATTTTGTTACTTTTTGTCTTGGTCCAAAGCCAGAGAGTCTAAATCAATATGGCACCAACTTATCCATCAGATCTGTCATGGGTTTCGGGAAGCCAGCCTGATCTCTTTTGCTGCCACAATGTTGCCTGGTTGGACTGGGCTTCAGCACTATCCTCCTCCCCTCAATGAAACTTTAAAAAGGCTTTCCAAGGCCTGAGCTAATAAGAACAGGGAGTCCTGAGCGCCTGGAGCCCACTCCACTCCTGGGAACGAGAATTCAGTTCCTGGCATGGCACTAAGGACAGAAATGGCATCCTCAGGGTTTCCTGTAAGAGTAGCTACACACACACACACACACACACACACACACACACACACACACACACACACACCTGGGGTGGCAGGGGGTGAGAATGACCACCTTTGAGGGAAGTGGGATTTACATGGCCGGCACCTCATTCTACAGTCTCCACTGTGTGTGGTGGACTGGACCACATTTGGGTGGTTTCTGAACAGGCCAGAACTGTGGGAGGCAACTCCTGAGTCCAGATCAGGAGGGTCTGCAGTTGAAAGCTGGGGGAGGGGAGCAAACAGTATCATCCCTGGCTGAGGGCCAGGTTCTAATTATTTAAACCAGGACTGCCCAAGCCAGAGGCTTGGTTCTGTCCACCACCAATCCAGAGGTGAGGTGAGGCCCGAAAGCCCCTGCAAGCCATTCCGAGATTCCTAAAGGAAGGGTGTAATGCAGGAGTAGGGAGCCTCAGGCTCTCGATGCCTCTCTATCCAGCCCTCAGAACTGGAGTGTTTTTGCCTGGCTGGGATATACCTCTGATAATACATCTTGCTTGCCTACACAGAGGATGGAAAGGGGTGTGTGTGTGTGTGTGGATAAACTGTATGAAGGTTACAATCACATTTGTTGCTCTGCCTGCTTTTTGCTTCTGGCCCTGCCCACCAGTGGCATATTGGCCCCCAGAAGTTTAATGCAGACCTCGGGCTGAAAAGGGATTCCCCACGCTGCATAATGAATAGAACAGGCCACCCACAAAGCTTGAGTGCAAACCAAATAAAACCGAACACCATGGAGCAGGCATCCCCAAACTTCGGCCCTCCAGATGTTTTGGACTACAATCCCCACCATCCCTGACCACTGATCCTGTTAGCTAGGGATGATGGGAGTTGTAGGCCAAAATATCTGGAGGACCGCAGTTTGGGGATGCCTGCCATGGAGCATCAAGCGCCAAGGGCTGCACTTACATGGCTCACCCTCTGCTAGAGGTGGAATCAAAGCAGCCCCAGGCAGGCCTCTGACCTCCTGAGTGGCTAAAGCTCCATCTGAGGAGTTTGGAGTCCCACCCACTGGAGTCTTCAGCCACAGTGAAAGCAATGCCAAGGAAACCAGTTTTAATATGTGCATTCATCAAATTCCTAAATGCATGCTGAAAGCAAAAACATTAAGTCTTAATGATCAACTTCTGAATGATTAAGCTGTTTCAATAGTCTTTGCTTTTCTGCTTCCTCTGTTTGTCTACTCCAGCATCTCTGACCTTGGGTGATAGTAAACAGGCTACTACTAACACATAAAATTGTCCACGATGCTAAGATTTTGCAGGTTGTGCTTGCAAGACCTTTGATCTTGGTTCACTAGCAGCTCAGGATCAGCCCCATTTAATCTGACAACAGCAGACCCTCCGTGTCCCTTTTTTCCAGGGATGTCCATGATTTAGAGAAGCCGCCCCAGTTTCTGATTTGATCCTAGAATGTCCCACTTTTCCTTAGGATGTCCCTATTTTCATTGGAGAAATGCTGGAGGGTATGGAGTTTTCTGACCCACGAGACGTCTGAAGGCAATCCTCTATAGGGAAGGTGTTTTTTTTTTTTTAATGCAATAGATTTTCAAGGTTCCCATTGCTCCAGCAGTTTAGCTTTAGACAAGGTTTAATCTCATTAGCTGGCAGAAGATATATTTTGCAAAGTGCTTTGCACTGATCCCGCAAGAGCAGCTCTCTGCAATCTTATCTTAATTCATAGCATATATTGTGGTTGAGAGGACCTTAACAAAGAGCAAAGGCAAAGCCCAGAGAGCACATTCTATGCAAGCAGGAGCCAAAAAGCAAACCAAAAAACCGGCCTCGAATCCAGGTAGCCACCACTCAAAATAGTAATCAGCAGGTTCATGTTCATAAGGGATGTTCTTTTGCATATAACAAAGCTGACAAGCACCTGCTTAAGACACTATCGTTTAGGCAAGACATGGTAGATGTAGACATATTATAATTGCTTTGACTATTAATTGTAATTAACTTTAAATGATTTTAATTGTTTTTCACATATTCATTGATATTTCTTGTAAACTCTAGAAATTTAAGAGCTTATACTACTTTCAAGCAGTAAATGCAGGGTGTTTTTTTTCAGCCAGAACTCAGTTCCGGCACCTCTCAGGTGGGCACCATTGCCATGATAAGAGAAAAAGGGAAGTGTTCATGTTGAGTTCGGGCACCTCTTTTTCTAGAAAAATAGCACTGAGTTTATGTGTTTTGTTTAATTAATTAAGAGTATGCTAGCTAAGAGACAACACAGCCCCCTCCCCAGAGAACAGGATCAGCCTACAGCAGTCACCCCCAAACTCAGCCCTCCAGATGTTTTGGGACTACAATTCCCGTCATCCCTGACCATTGGTCCCGTTAGCTAG
This sequence comes from Zootoca vivipara, assembly GCF_963506605.1. Lineage (NCBI taxonomy): Eukaryota > Metazoa > Chordata > Lepidosauria > Squamata > Lacertidae > Zootoca > Zootoca vivipara. Next base: position 40,543,469 of record NC_083281.1, on the reverse strand, counting down.
GGATGATGGGAGTTGTAGTCCCAAAACATCTGGAGGGCCAAGTTTGGGGGTGCCTGGCCTACAGCATTTTATGGCCTGAAGAAAATGGGAACAGAGGAGAAATTCGAATCAGTTCACATTTAAAGGCCAGTTTATCAAACTCACACTTCCTAAAACAACATGCAAACCAAAACACTGCCATCCTCGAAATCCACATTTATCCAAATTGTGTGATGCAGTTCTGCAACAAAAAATGCATGTACTGGGGAAAGATTGTGTAAAAATGAATATCTTAGTGAAAATAGCATACAGAAATGCATCATATTAGGGGAGATTGCTTTGCAAAAATGTATATGTTAGTCAAAGCTGCCTACAATAAATTTGCTATTAGGAAAAATTCTCATTAAAATGTGCATGAATTTTCACGAGGGCTTAAAAAAAGTAAAATAATTGTAAACTGATGTGAAAAATTGGAGAACTGAATTTAACCCTGGAAAAATGAGAAACTGAGAAAATAGCCGAAATTGACAGATCCTTCCATCTATATTGAGGAGAAGGGTTAGACATTGCCATCCATTCCAGATAAAGAAGCCAGCCAAACGGACAGCTGAATTCATACTTCAACACAAGTGGGATAAAATCTGGTCCAAAGCTCTGTTGAAAACAAATATCACCTTGATCAAACTGTCCACTATGCCCCCAAGGTCATATTCCTGGTCAGTCACTGCCAGTTCAGATCCCATGAGTGTATATGCAAAATAAAAACGTTTTGCTCCAACATGCATCCCAAATGGAATTCAACAACCCCACAGCATGCTAAACCTGACAAAATCATAGAAGTATCAATATCACACAGCCAATAGGGTGAAAATGGCATCGTAAATATGCACGAGACTGGCTGGTGCTGAAAGGCAATCAGGGCTGTTACTGAAGTCCTGAGCAATATGGGGAACTTGCGGTTAAAACAAAACCAGCACTTTCTGCGGAATCCAGAAAGGAACAGGAAGCTGTGGGTATATTTGTGTGTTCCTCTTACTGCAGAACTCCCAGCTTTCCTCACCTCTGTAGATGCTGGCCATCCACCAGGGTTGTCATATTTCAAATCTGGACAGAAAAGTTGTTGAGCTTTTTTTGCAAATTTGCCAAAAGTAAATAGGTTTTTGACCTATTTTTAAGAGAAATCACCCCAAATGACACTGCTGACATGGGTTGCCATACATCCAGATTTCCCCGAACATTTTAGCGATTTCCGCCCAGGAACTGCTTCCGACTGCAGTATTCCGGATACGTGCAGGAAATTCCGGACCTATTCCAACCCTACTCAAACTTTTCTTCCTTTCCCTCCTCTCCCGTTTTCTTACTGTCAGGACATTGGGGAGGAGGAATAGGATCCCAGCAAGGGGTTTAGCCAGGACTGGGACACACCAGGACAAGCAGGGGATGGGGAAGGAAGTACTCACAGTGTGGTGGAGGATGGGAAGCGGATGGGGGTCAGTGCACAGGAACCAGAGCAGCAGGACCCATCACCAGAGCCAGAGGAGCCCCTGTCTCCACAAACACAGTGGGCTCTGAGATGCAGGGACCAGCAGCAGGAGGGGCACTCTACAAGGCTGAGGCAAGGACCCACAGCCCAGCTCCCTAGCTGGCCAGGTGGGGCTCAGTAGCTCTGGGAGGAGGTGTGTGATTCCTCAGCTGGAGTAGGAACAGGTGAGGGTCCCATGCCTTGTCAAGCCCAGATGCTGCAACTAGCATGCAAGGTATAAAAGGGCAGCAGAGCGCAGGTGCTGTGTCTGCTCTCAACTGCCCATATTGGATGCTCCAGGATCTCTGTGGGGCTTTGGATATGTGGATTGATCCTGGACTGGGGATTTGACATACTGACTTGCTGCCAGGTAGGCCAGGGGCTCAGGACACTTACCATCACAGGCCCCCAATTTGCATCACATAATAAATCAATACCCACTGGATTGATTGGTTATGTGGAAAGCCCTGCTAGCTCCCTCACCTTTTTTTTCTCCCCTCCCTAGCTCAGGCCCAACCCCAATTTCCTTCTCCTTCTCTTTCCTCCTCTCCATGGGCGACACTCAAGGCCACAGTAGACACAACAAACAATTGTGTGAATGGCATCTGAAAAATTAAATAACAGGTACAAGGGGAGGGTAATGGTTAAAGCCCCAATTTAGACTGGGGGCTCCTCCCACACCTGACATTTACAATACAAGCAGCTATTGAACCAGTCAGGCTAATTTCTGTAGCTGGCCAGTTAAGTGCTCTCTGCAGCATCTCAAAGAGTAAGCTATGGGTCACAGCAACAACTTGGTGACGATGCCGTCCAGGAAAGCAGTAGGCATTTTCCAACCCCACTTGCCTGGCTGGGTGTCCCTGTCACCCTAGGAAGGAGGGAAAAATAGGCCAAGTGAGTTAAATTTTTGGTGTATGAGTTTTGGCTGATGCTGGAAGCTGGATACATAGAGGCACACTTTGCTCTGTGCTGGACCCAAAGCTGTGGCTTCAGACGTCCCTGGAAACCTATTGGGGAAGCAAGGTCTATTGGCATGTTAATGCTGTGAGCCCCTCTATCATACCCTCCAACATTTCTCCGATAAAAATAGGGATGTCTCATCCCATAATGATAATTTTACTATATACTGTACACCCCACACATCTTATTGGGTTGCCCCAGCACTCTGGACAACTTCCAACATATATAAAAACTTAAGAAAACATTTTTTTTAAAAAAAAAACCCTTCCCTATACAGGATTGCCTTCAGATGGCTTGGGGGTTAGAGAACTCCATACCCTCCAACATTTCTCCAATAAAAATAGGGACATCGGGAAAAGTAAGACATTTCGGGATCAAATCAGAAATCGGAACAGCTTCTCTAAATCAGGGATGTCCCAGGAAAACAGGGACATTTGAAAGGTCTGCCTCTATCCTATACACGGTGTGTGTGTGTGTGTGTGTGTGTGTGTGTGTGTGTGTGTGTGTGTGTGTGTGTGTGTGTAAATAAAACAATATACCCTAGACACCACAGTCTCCACTGACCTTCAATCCAAGGAAACCAAACCTTGAAGTGCTGTAACCCCTGGAGGCTCCAGCTGCTCAGTTAGTGGCAGACTTTGGGCTCTCAAATTTCAGTGGCATGCTGTGTAACACTAAAATTCAGTGCTCCCCCCACCTTTCATGCACCATTCTACAGCATTGTTGTGGTGCCCCCTGCAGCATGGCCCCAATGCGGCCAAACCAGTTATGCTACCCTAAAACCGCCTCTGCCAGAGGCTGGGGATTTTGCAGAAACATGCTATTCTTTCCTACAACAAAATGGTTGTTATGCCCAGGTAAATGTGCTGGGCATCAGGGCAGCAGAAGCTGACATCCTTTTGTGAAAAGACGATAGTATTTCTTTGGAGCTTATCGGGGAGATGGAGTGACTGTCCTGTGAGGAAACGTTGCAAGTGTATGTGACTTTTTAGTTTAGAGGAAAGGTGAGGAAGAGGTAATGCAATAGACATTTATAAAATTATGCATGGCATGGAGAAACTGGATGGAGGAAAGATTTTTCTCCCTTTCTCACAACTCATGAACATCCAAAGAAGCTGAATGTTGGAAGATACAGGACAGATGAAAGAAAGTACAGCACATAAACTACAGAATTTGCTCCTGTGCATAGGTGCCAAGTTCCAGATTGAAAAATCCAGGATCAGCAGCGCCGCGGCACCGGAAGTCACTTCTACGCACTTCGCTTCCGGCCATGCGTAGAAGCGACTTCTGGCGCTGCGGACATTTTGGAAATGGGCAGAGCGGCATCAGAAGTCGCTTCTATGCATGTCCGGAAGTGCATGGAAGCGACTTCCGGTGCCGCCGCGGCACCGGAAGAACATGGCCGCTGGCAGGAGCTCCGTAATCTGGGGGAATACGGGGTATTTTGCCATTCTGGACACCTGCGGAAAACGGTAAGAAAATACGGGGGGTTTCCCGGGGAAAACGGGGTACTTGGCAGCTATGCTCCTGTGGAAGGCAGTGATGGCTACCAACTAGGATGGCTTTAAAAGAGGATTAGGCAAATTAATGGAGGAGAGGGCTACCAACAGCGACTAGTCATTATGGCTGTGCTCTGCCTCCATAGTCAGAGGCATACATTGCTGGAAACCACAGCTCTTGTGCTGAGGTCCTGCTTGAGAACAGGATGAGAACAGGATGAGGAACTAGATGGAGCACTGGCCTCATCCAGTAGGCTCTTATGCATCTATTTCACAACACTTTCTCTCTTCACCCCCCTCTTTGCAACTCTATAACCTTCCTGGAGGCCTACGGTAGAAATAGTCCAAGCTTCACATCTGAAACCAGCAGAGACAACTTTGGGCTCCAGCCTTCCTTCTGCACATGGTTGCTTCCCTTCCCCTGCCCCAAACCCACCGTTCTGGAGACATCACAGAGGCAGGATCTGCAGCAGCAGCCGTGCTCTTAGTGCTAAAGTCGGGCATTCCTCGGCCTGCTGCTTTGGGAACCGAGAAACGTTTGTGAAAGTTCTTTACCACACAGATTTTGCTCTTTTTAAATGCTGCGCCAGCGAGAGCTTAAGAGTGCTGATCACCCGTTAAAGCTACAATCTCATCTCGAGGGAAAATCCGATCACTTAATCGTTTGGCTGGCTCCTTCCGCGCCGCCCCCGCCCCCTGCCTGCAATCCTCCTTCTCCTCAATTTGGCACAAATCTTTTTCCTTGTTTTTCCCCCCATTCCAATTATATATATAAACCTTTTGTTTTTACAAGCACTGCCAGAGGAATTAGCTGTTGTGTCCCTGAGATATCCTATTTATCACTGTGTAGGCGCAGCCAATGGAGCGGACAAATGATCCCAGGGGAGGTTTTAACATGTGGGAAGCTGTGCACAGGGTGTGACCAGGGGAAAGGGCCATAGCTCAGTGGTAGAGCATCTGCTTTGAATGCAGAAGGTCTCAGTCCCCAGTGACCTATCCAGGTATGGTGGGGAGAGACCCAGGTCCGATCCCTAGAGCGCTGCTGCCAGTCAGTGTAGCCACTATTGAAGTAGAGGGGCCAATGGTCAGACTTGGTATAAGGCAGCTGAATTGACTGGGGGAGGCAGAGTACACAGTCAGTCCCAGGTTCAAACTCCAGCATAGAACCCCTGCTTGAAAGCCTGGAAAGGAACTGCCAGTCAGTACAGTACAGTACAGTACAGTACAGTACAGGACAGTAGAATACCAAGCTAGCCAGACCAGTGGTCTAACTTGGTATGAGGCACCCCCCTATATGATCACCCAATACAGCCAAGTGAAATGCAGACCTTCCACGTGTCCCTATTTTCCAGGGACATCCCTGATTTAGAGAAGACACCCCGGTTTCTGATTTCATCCTGGAATGTCCCACTTTTCCTTAGGATGTCCCTATTTTCATTGGTGAAAAGTTGGAGTGTATGCAAATAGACTCCCAGAACTGTAGAGTTGGAAGGGACCCCTAAGGGCCACCCAGTCCAACCCTTTGCAGTGCAGGAACAGAACCCCGTGCAGATTTCCTATTGAAGTTTCTGAATTTGAAACAACCTCGCAGGGTTGTTCTGAGGAGGATGAAGCAGGGAGGGGAGAACCATGCATGCCATGTTGCACTCCCTGGAGGAAAGGCTGGGTAGAAAAGTTAAACAAACAAAACGAATTAGCATGCATAGGTTTGCTGGCTTGGAGTTTAGCAACAAAGTTTACATATGCTTCATAGCAGTTTAGCTAATTGCAACGCACCTCAAAGAATTATCGGTAGGTGTGGGAAGAACTGAGAATTCTTCCTAAGAGATCTCTTTCCCTCTTTCCCCTCACAAGCTACAGTTCCCAGGCTTCCCTTGGGAGAGAATTACTGCTGGAGCTATTTAAATCTGTGGCACACATAAACTAGAGAAGAGAGGATGCAAACTGAGGAAAGAGCAGCTAGTGCCCGGGAAGCAGGTGGGGGGGGGGGAGGAACAGGGAGAAGGAATTATTATTAGAGGTCCCTCCAAATTTCATCCAGAGGCAACATTGATTCTGGATTTGGAGGGCCCTGTTGAGGCAAAACAGCTGCAGGATTTAGAGTGGAGTGAAATGAATTTCAGTAAGATTAGGAAAAGGTCTTTCATCATTTTATCGTCACTGGATTTGGCACAAAGTTGACATTGCAACCTGAATTTGGAAGACCCAACCCAAGGAGGACTTTTTAAGGTTCACAGGAAGGGTTGAAAGGCAAGGCATTGTCTTAGAGACTACCTTGGCCAGCCTGATCCGAGATGCTGCTGGACAACAGGGCGGCAGATAGATCAGAACTATCCCCAATCTGTCTCTCTGGTGCAACACCAGGTGCAGAGCCTCTAAGCCCTTCCTAAGGTAAAGAGGTTTTCTGGTCAAGGAGGTGGTGCTTTTATGGACAAGAGCAACCCACTCACTCCCAGTCTAATTTGATGTACCAAGCAGTGGCGGAGCTTCATGCTCCCGCACAGGGGGTGGAGAGCAGGCAGGCGCATGGTTGGCGCATATCCCGGGGGGGGGGCATGGCATGCTGCCGGCAGGGATGTGGTCTGTGTCCTAGGGGGTGTGACGTGCTTCCCAGGGGTGTGCCACGCTGCCCGCAGGGGTGTGGCATGCCGCCTGCGGGGGCGTGACACCCAGCGCGCGGGAGAGGGGAGCCTCGATTGCACCCCACCGGGATCGTGGTGCCGGGGGCAGTGCGCTCCCCCCCACCCCCTCTTCCTCCGCCAGTGGTACCAAGTACCCAGGTAGGCACAGTTGGGTAAGGTGAGGACCGGCCAGCTCACTCACCTATCTCTCCCAGAGGAGCGTGTGCACAAAAACACACATAGTAGTGAAAATGCCTTATAGTAGGGAAGGTAGCTTGCCAAAAATGTGTATATTGGGCAGGAAATGAATTCCAAAACACGTTTATTAGGCAGAATTCACATTAACATGCTGACAAAGTTTCATGAGGATTTATTTTATTTTATTTTTTTAAAAAACCATTGCAAATTGCTTCAGAAATGTGGAAAACTGAATTTAAGATTGGGAAAATGAGAAACGGAGAGAAAACAAAATGGACAGTGCCACCCGTACTCTAGGGATAGGTGCAAATTCCCCTGTGGTGATCTCAAAGAACGGTGTGCCTGACGAAACGGGGGGGGGGGGGTTTAAAGGAGAGATTTGAAGGGAAAGGAAGCGCTGAGGTGTTCAGGGAGGGAGTTCTGTGCAAGGCAACCAGAGAGAAGCAGCGAGGCCTCTGAGGAGTAATGGTGGTAATGTTATTGGTTTGTTTGTTTATTTGAATTTATATACCGCCCTATACCTGGAGGTCTCTGCGTTGGAGTAGCAAATGCCAAGAGCAGGTTCTCCTGCCTGAAAAATGGATTGAGTACAGCACAGCCACTGAGGGATGGCACCCAGGTGACCTCCCACAGTAACAGTATCCCAAGCTTTCTGCTGAGTGGAGACACTCGCTTCCTTTTAGCAGAGCTTAAAAAATCCTGCCCTTGCGTGCGTCAGAACGTCCCCTTGATCTCAGCCGAGAAGCGGAGACACCTCCATCCCCGTACAACTGAAACATCATTCCACTTGGCAACACCTTCCGTCATCTTGCTTCCGCCAAAGTCATCCTTTCGATAGGATATAATTTCACATGGCAAAGGAGGCACATTCAGCAATGGGTGCTCTGGGAGAGAGACAGCCTGCCGCTCGGGCATCTTAGCAGAGGGTCCTTGATTTATCGTTTGGAGCTGTGACGTCCACAGGGCTGCCCATTCCCACGGTGGGCCTGGACCGTCTTCCCTCAGAGGTTGTTACTCCTGAGTCCAGACTATTTTTAGCAGCCTCTGCTTCCTGGCAATATAAATACACCCGGCATCACTTTACCTTTGTGCTGGTTCCCAAGTTTACCTTTCTCTCTCGCTCATGGGCAAAGGAACAAACATAAACATGAACGAAATGGAATTTCTTTATTGCCTTTGGCTGTCAGCTGGCCAGGGGAAAAGGATTATTTTATTTTAGCCAGGACCAGAATTGTAAGCAGCAAGACTGCACTCTCATCTTCCCCTACCTCTGTCTTTTGCTTTGTTTCTAGACATCCACCTTAGGTGCACAGACTGTGTACTTACGCTGTCCAAAAGCTTTTGACAAAATACTCCAAAGTCTCTTCAGTAAACTTAGCAGTCATGGAGTAAGAGGAGATGTCCTCTTGTGGATCAGTAACTGGTTAAGTAACAGGAAGCAATGATTAGGAACAGTGAATAGTTTTCACCATGGAGGGAGGTAGAAAGTAGAATCCCACAAGGGATAGTGACTGGGACTTAAGCTTTTAGACCAGGCATCCCCAAACTGCGGCCCTCCAGATGTTTTGGCCTACAACTCCCATGATCCCTAGCTAACAGGACCAGTGGTCGGGGAAGATGGGAATTGTAGTCCAAAACATCTGGAGGGCCGAAGTTTTGGGGTGCCTGTTTTAGACTTACTGGCTTATTTTCAGGGGATGTCTTTTTTTTTAAATTAAGCCTATCACTATGTCTTATTTTCGGGGTATGGTTTATATTCCTTGAATGCTTAAAAATCCTGCTATGGCTTATTTTATGGCTACGTCTTATTTTTGGAGAAACAGGGTATTTATAATCAAGTTAGGGAGGGGCAGTGAGGTGGCCAAGTTTGCAGATGACACTAAGTTGTTAAGGATTGGTTTTTAAAAAAAAACCCAAGGATTCTGAAGATCTCCAGAAGGGACCTTTCCAACCTGAGGGAATGGGCCATAAAATGGCAGGCACATGGGGGCGTAGGAAGATAGGGGCGGTGCGCCCCAAGTGACACGATTCCAGGGGCGCCATCGCCGCTGCCTGCCCCGCCCCAAAACGTGTGCTACGTCACTGCGCACGCCGCGCACGCCCCATAACGCATGCCACATCACTGCGCACGGCGCACCCTGCCCCCAAAATGCACGTCACGTCACTGGGGGCAGCGCACCTGCTCTCCGCCACTGCAGGCACAATTCTACATAAACAAGTATATAGAGCAGGCATCCCCAAACTCGGCCCTCCAGATGTTTTGGGACTACAATTCCCATCATCCCTGACCACTGGTCCTGTTAGCTAGGGATGATGGGAGCTGTAGTCCCAAAACATCTGGAGGGCCAAGTTTGCCTATGCCTGCTCTAATGTCATGGTGGTTGTGGAGGAAGCGCAGCTTTGTTGCCAGGGTCTGAGCTACTCAGAGATCAAGGGAGGCAGGAGAAGGACATGGAAAAAGAGGGGAAGAGGGAAAACTTCGCGTTTGGGGATACCTGATATAGAGTGATAGAGGGCAAAATAATCTTTATTTCACATGTATACATGTGGGGTCTGAACTGGTGGTGACTGACCAGGAAGGAGACCTTGGGGCTTTTAGTGGATAGCTTAATCAACCCAATTTTTGACAGTTGTGAGGGGGAAGAAAAGGCAAATTCTATGCTGTGGATAGTTTGGAAAGGAACTGAAAATAAAAGTACCAATATCGTAATAATACAAATATGCAGTGTGAATCTTGTGTACAGTTCTGGTTGCCCTTACCTCAAAAAGGATATTCTAGAGTTGGAAAAGGCGAACCAAAATGATCAAGGGGGTGGAGCAACTCCCATTTGAGGAAAGGTTGCAGGGTTTGGACCTTTTTAGTTTAGCAGACATCCCCAAACTTCGGCCCTCCAGATGTTTTGGACTACAATTCCCATCTTCCCCGACCACTGGTCCTGTTAGCTAGGGATCATGGGAATTGTAGGCCAAAACATCTGGAGGGCCGAAGTTTGGGGATGTCTGGTTTTGAGAAAAGGAGAGTAAAAGGCAACATGCAGGAAGTTTATTAAATGATGCATGGCATGGAGAAAGTGGATAGCGAAGTTTTTCTCCCTCATAACTCCAGAACTTGTGGACATCCAATGAAGCTGAATGTTGGAGGATTCAAGACAGACAGAATCTTCCACACATTCAGATTGAATGAAGATACAGCTGTCCCCTGCATGTTTATCTGACAAAGCTCAGCCACATACCGGTAACTATATAACGTTTGACCAGCCATCTTTAATGTGGGCAATTCAAGGCTACTGTCTCCAGAAGAATTAAAAAAAAATGAGTCCTGCACCCTCTAGTGACCAGAAGAGGGATAAAATTTGTACATTTTGGGTTCGACCTGCTGCTACAATTGCAACACACAAAAGGTGCAAAAGACAGAGGCCTCCACTTTCATTTTTTCAGTTCTCAAGCAGGTCTTGCCAATATAGCAATGCCCCTGGGAGATCTCAGAAACCAGAGTGGGGTTGGGGATGAGACTCTGGTGTTCCAGTCAAATTTGAGACTGACGGAGCAGAAGTCTTTAACTACACATTAAGGTTGCAAACTTAAATTTCAAAGAGACTAGTTAAACAAAAGGTGCTCCCTAGCCATAAAGCTTTTTTATGCTCAAAGGACTTCTGAAAGTTGCAGATGGGACTTCAGACATTGTCTTAGAGCCAGGCATTCTCCCATCACTCTAAGTTGATGCTGTGATATGCATGTGTTTTGAAGCACCTCTAAAGCACCTCGTTTTAGTTCAATGCAAGCTTATGGAGGTTTAATTTAGAAGAGCTTATTTTATTAGATGGCATAAGACATGGATGGGTAATCTCAGGCTCAGGGGCTGAATGAGGTCCCCCAGATCTGTCTGTCCGGCCTTTGGGGAATTTCACCAGACATCAGCTGTGCTTCACACTCTTCTGAGTGTAATGGGACTTTGTATTCCATTCTTGCTCACTTGGACAGTGTGTGAGTGTGTGTAGAAACTAGCCAAGTGGTACAAAGGCAACATTTTCATTCATTACTCTGCCTGGTTTTGCCTCAGGCCCTGACCGCCACTGGTATTCCCCCCCCCCAAGATTGCCCAGAGGGGAATTTGGCCCTTGTTGTAAAGGTTCCCTGCCTTTGGCTTCAAACATCATTCACTGGATGGAAGACATACATGGTCATGGAATGATTAGCAGTGGTGTCCAAACATTATGAAAGAGGGCCAGATTTGATGAAGTGAAGGGCCGTGAGGGCTGACCGAAGGGCCGACCAAAGTTGTTAACCTTTTTTTTTAGGATTGAAGTTGTTGAGCTTTTTTCTAGGATTTTTTTAAGGATTAAACTGGATTAGGCCCTCAAAATGGACTTTGGACATGCCTGGATTAAAGGAAATGTATCCTGCCCAATTGCATGCCGTTAGGTCCGAGGGTGCATTTTCCTCTTTTGGGAGAAGCGGCGAGAGCAGAATTTACAGCACTTGCAGCGACATCTCCCAGACTGTTTTGTGTGTGACTGTGCCAAGGGTAAAACTGCTACAGTATGCTGAGAAAGCAAGCAATTAAATAATGACTGACTCCTGTAAACCCAGCATGTGCACCCACTGGGGAGGCTGCCTGCTGTGTCTCTGCTTGGTTTGTTGCTCTGGTCCTGCTTCCATCAATTCAGCTTGCTTGGCAGGGATGGGAAGCTTAATGTTGCGTTCCTGCCCAGGTCACTCTTCCTTCCAATTAGGAAGCAACCACCGTTCTCACTGAAGCACAAAGACAGGGGCTCCACTGAAGCAGGGTGGGTGGGTTATTTTAAGCCTTGCTACAGGCTAGCACATAACCTTTTTTAGGCATAAGAGCCAACTGAGCTCCCAAAGACTGCGACACCCAATTGTAATGAGCACGCAGGTCAGAAAGGCGCTCCTTCAGGTAACTGTAGGACTTCTGATGGTATTTTTATTGCTTCTTCTATGTCTTGAATTTTATTGTATTACAGTTCGAAATTCAAAGAATTGTAAGTGGCATTGGTTAGACATGTCATGGACCACCTGAAAGAATCCCTCAGGCCGCTGGTGGTCTGCAGAGCGCAGTTTGAGAACACCTGCTGTAGCCTCCCAAAGAACACATTACAGTAGTCCAATCTTCAGATCCAGAGCATCAGCATCTTAGCCATACTAGATTTAGCAGAGGAAATCTTCCTTTTCACTCTATCAATATCCAGGGATTTGGAAAGTGTGAATTTAAAGACCGTAACAAATTAATTCTTTGGGCAGCTTTCAAGACTATTCAGGTGCAGAAACTGACCACTAAGCAGACATTTTCTCTCTTTCTGGAACTGGCTCCCTCTGGACTAGCCAGATGCCCACAAAGACAATGTTAATAGTGAAAAACTTTGCTTTCTTGACTTGTCGTCCCGCCCCCCCTCCCAGAACTGGAGACTGTGAGGGGGAAACCACCACTTTCATCCTGACTTTGAAGTAGCACGTAGAAGTAGAGGTGCGGTTTCAATTATGAAATGAAAAGTGAAGGCTTTCACACCTACGCCATGCAGAGGCGGGAGACATACCATCCAGAATGTTACAACCAAGGAAGATCTAAGTTCAGCTCTCTGCTAAACCGTAACCCCAGCTGTGCGATCATGGCACAATCACCAACACCCAGCCACACCCAGCCTTCCCCACTGCTCTCCCAGTGTTTTGAACTATAACTCCCATGCCCGACATTGGCAATCATAATCCAGAACATCTGGAGGGCAGTAGGTTGGGGAGTGATGACCCAACCTATTCCAGAATGAAGTCTGCTATACACAGCTCAGTTTCTCCCAGGAGGAATGCCTGGATACAAATGTGTTAATAGTCACAAAGCAATGTCTGCCTGTAGTGACAAAACCAACTCCAGCCTACTTCACACTCTTGAGAAATGCTATCAAGTTTACCAATTTTGAATTCCTTTCCTAATACTGAACTTGGGTGCTGAATTGTACCAGTCAGGTAGGCAATCTCAGCATTCTTGGGGGAAGGGGAACCATGAAGTTTGTGGGGAAGAGGAACACTACGGCAGATATCAGCCTTCCTTTTAGGGCAAGGCCAAGCCTTCCAGTGTTGCAGGATAGGGCAGCAACCTTGCCTCAAGCAGTGGATTCTAGGGCAGCCTTGAAATTCAGTAGATTTGTCACTTTACCACCACAGGGGAAGATGCCAGTTATATCTTCTGCCACAGGGCTCAAGTTATCTTGGACCATCCAGTGGGGGCTGTTGGGCTGCTGATTTGAGAGAAGACACATGGCTCTTGAACTATCATAGAAAACAAGTTTATTGCATTTCATGCAGCTGTATTATACACATGCATTGACCGAGACTTCATACAGTTAACCAATAACTCATATCTGTGCATCCAAACTGAAAGTATTTCAAAAAATAGTTCAAGGCCAATATTAAAGCCTTAGGGGCAGCTTTCCCCAACGTGATTCCCCACCCCGAATGCCCCAGCCAGTTGTAGTCCAGAACATCTGGAGGGCGCCATACGTTGGGGAAAGCCGCCTTCAAAAACAGGTTTAATACAGAATTGCTGGGGCTGGTTTACTCCCCTCCCTGCCCCCTCCCTCAGAAGCTGAAGTTAACAATACTTAGATTGGGGACATTAAAAAGAGATAAACCTTTCACACGCATACACCCACACTTCCCGACTGAAATATGAAGATGGGGATATGTCCAGCTTATGCAGCAAACGCAAGGTTGTTCCAAGGTTGAAAGTCCTGGAAGATGAAGTTTACTGGACAGGGATGTGGGAGGGACAAGGAAAAGATGCTGCACCAATGAAGAAACAGGGAAACAGATACACTGCTTTTGACAGAGCCCTATAAAAATTCACCAGTTATATACAAAGCAGAATTGCTGAGCAATGTAGAATTTGCCATTTTCTTTTAAAAAAAGAAAAAAAAGAAAAATATTGCAACATTGTCAGTTTGTGGGGTTTCCTTGCCTCCCACCAGATTGAAGGAGTTCATATAATACAACGTAGATTGCTGCCCTTTGCAGGTTTATATCAAATGCAGATATATATTGGGGAAGGGATGGAGAAGAGCTGAAGAGGGCCTCTGGTTGGCAGTACATCAATCAAGATGGTGTAACTTCCATAACATCCCGCAGCCCTCTTGCTGGACCAACTCACTCTCCTGTAACTTGTGCGGCCTGTCCATCTGTTGTCTGATTTGTGGACTGGATGAACATGGGTTGGGTGATGTCCTGGCCGGCAGGCATGGTCACCTGCTGGATCTGGTAGAGCTGTTGGAAGAGAACAAGCAAGGAGACCCACTGAGGTTCCCTCTTCAATGGATACAGACAATCGCAGCATCGTGGAACAACCATTACATAGGCAAAAGTGAGACCCACTATGCTAGGTCAAGCAATTTAAACACACTGCTGGTGAAGTGTACCCCACACCATGGTCATGTATGATACTCAAGCAGGAGTCCCTACTTCACTGAAAGTGAAGAAATAACATTGCCATTTGCATCCCTAACATCATTGCTCATCCCAAAAGCCCATCTAGTCCAGCATCCTGTTCTCATAGTGGCCATCTAGTTGCCCATTATAGGGAACCTGCCAGCAGGACCCAACCGCAACTGCCCTCTTCCCACTTGTGATTCTCAGCAGTTGGTACTGAGAAATACTGCCTCTACAGTTTCCCTGTCTCCTACTGTAAGTTTGAAATAATCAAATGGAGACACAGACTTAACTTTGCAGAAGCCATGAACTTCCCCAGCTTTTCATTTTCTCAATGAAAATAAGAGGCAGGAAGATGGCCAAATAGGAGCTAGAGAAGACCCACCTCCTTCTGAACTACATCAAGGTGTTATAACGTAAGAGCCCTCCTGGATCAGCCCAATGACCCATCTAGTCCAGCATCCTGTTCTCAGTGGCCAACAATATGCTTATAAGAAGCCCACAAGCATGACCGGAGCACATCAGCATACTCCCCACTTCTGATTCCAAGCAACTAGCATTCAGAGGCATACTGCCTCCAGCTGTGGAGGGAGAACATAGTAGCATCATGGCTAGTAGCCACAGATAGCCTTGTCTGATCCAACCCAATGGCTGTCACCATGGGTTCTGAAGCTCATACCTGTCCGTCTGTAAACTGGCCGAATTGTTGCTGTCCCTGCTGAACCTCTGTCTGTGCAATCTACAAGATAGATGATTGATTTATTGACATTTGCAGCCCCACCATGTAAAAACAAAAAAGGAGGACAGAGCCCACTTGCCTTAACTGCACCCCCAACACAGAGAGACCATTTTAATTTTAAAGACCTGCTTGCCCCACCAGGCGGCTCTTCTCTTCGGCTGGCATCAGAGCTCTTTGGTTCACAAATCCACCTCCTTGCCCCCATTTAACAGAACAAGGCAAAAAGAAAGGAATAGAAATGTGCTATGGAAGTATATCTTCAACATACAAAACCACAGCAAATTTGCAAAACAAATTTTCTTCATCAGAGAGATTAGAGAGAATAAAACAACATACGCCTGGAGGAAGGGTGAGGGCAAAAGGATGATTGAGGCTGCTTTGTCATGCATGATAGATATTCAGATTATTTTGCTCCTGTGGATTATTTAACCAAATAATGCCATAGTGCCTATTGAGATTGGATGGATGGCTGTAGTTCACAGGAGGAAGTGGTAGAGACACCTGGGGGTGGAAGTGATGTTGAAAGCCTCAAGACAAGCCTTTGCTATAGGCCAGGCATAGGCAAACTCGGCCCTCCAGATGTTTTGGGACTACAACTCCCATGATCCGTAGCTAACAGGACAAGTGGTCAGGGATGATGGGAATTGTAGTCCCAAAACATCTGGAGGGCTGAGTTTGCCTATGCCTGCTACAGGCCATTCACACAGCCAGCTGAGAGAAGGAAGCTGTGTGCATGGAGTAGGAGGGGAAAGGCATTTTTTTTTAAAAAAAAAAAAACCTGAGTGTGTTGCTAGGCTGTACATAAAGATGCACCCCAGACCTGAAAGAGCAGGAATACTGTTATATAGGACATAAAAGTAAAAGTAAAAGATGCTTTTAATGAATGTATTAACAGTGACTAAAAATGGTTCTTGCAAAGCACTGGAAATCAGATATGGTGACTGAACAGAAATAATGGCTGTGTTAAATCTGGCAGGTGGTCAGAACAGAAAAGCTGACCTATACAAGAAAGGGGGGAGTGGGAACAAAAGGGAAGGAATAGGATTTAGCTGAATTTGCCAAACACTGAAGGAGGTCTGTGCCAAACAAGAGCCAGATTTTTGTATTCCAGCACGTGTTCCAGGACAGGTTGTATCTTTAGTATCTTGTAGTTTGCTCTGATGCGTGACAGGTATTTCCTGAAAGTGCACGTTAATTGTAATTTGTTTTCTGGGAGTTGTCTTTTGATGGAAATTCTGGTGATCAAGCCTCAGGACCTTGCTTGAAATATGAAGGGGTGGGGTAGGATGGAGTAGGTCCAAAACAGGTTTCTGTACTTTTTAAAATGGAAAAAGGCAGGCAGCATGAAAAAAAGACCAAGGAAACTACTGCCGCTCCCTTGCCTCAGTGCCCAAGTTCAGGAAAATCCACTTCTTTTCAACAGACTAGGTACCTTTTAACAGCTATTAACAAGCCACTGGACCTCAGTTTATACCTGTTGTGTGTTGGCTGCAAGTGTCTGGATTTGGCCCTGGACCACCTGGGCACCAGAAACGGGCTGAGTTAAGCGGATATACTGCAGCTGACCGGCGTTGAGATGTACCTAGAAACAGTAGGAGATGGCACAGAGTTGGTAACCTGAAACATGCAGGCTTTACACCCTTGTTTCCGA
This sequence comes from Zootoca vivipara, assembly GCF_963506605.1. NCBI lineage: Eukaryota > Metazoa > Chordata > Lepidosauria > Squamata > Lacertidae > Zootoca > Zootoca vivipara. The sequence continues at coordinate 40,526,866 of NC_083281.1, read as the reverse complement.
AAGAGACAGAGATATTACACAGGGAGGGCTAAATAAAGCCAGGGCGGAAACGTGACCACAAGTCCCCCTTTTACATCATCCCCCTTGACAGCAAAACAATAGGAGCATGAAAGGAATCAGGCAGAAATATAGATATCCACATGTTTCTCTTCAGTGAAGTTTTATCAAATGTTAAAGGGGAACATGCAACCTAGCATTTCTGATTGTGCTATAAGCTACCATGTTCTGTTCTGAATTATTACTATTACCCATGATAGTAATTGTATACAAAAAAGTCTCAAAGCAACTTAACAATACAAAATACAAAACATAAAGATAAATTAAGAGCCTTAAAACACACACAATGTGCAACACAATAAGGAGGGTAAGTCTTACGCCACTCACCTAAAAGATGAGCACCTCAATATAGGCTACTTGACTACCAAAGGTCTGGGCAAACGGAAATACAGTATTAGCCTTGCACCTACCAACTGACTGTCATGGGGCCAGTTGTGTTTCTCTGGGGGCAGCATTCCAAAGAGTCAACTTTCTGTCCTTTAACATTAGACACTTGTGTACTATATGCACGGAAACCTTTTTTCTTTTTTTAGGAGCAGGTGGAGGAAGATCTTCAGTCAGAGAAAGTGTTTTAATACCTGTCACTGATGCCCAAACCATTTGGAGCAGAAACTATGAAGCTTGCAGTTTGCCCCCTTGCCGATTTCTCCAGCATGCAATATTTTTCTCTAAAGGTCATCACCCTGTTACAGGCAAAGTGTAGCCCCCTGTAGCAGATATACTCTATGTGAGCAAAGGCACCTCTATGCATTTGTCTTTCAGTGAGGAAATTTGCCTTCAGGGGAAAATGCTGTTTGCCACAAAAGGCCCCTAGTTAGATTTTAACCATAAGAGCTAACTCTGAAATGGACAAGGCAAACTTTCAGGGGTCTAACTATTATTCTACTGCTCACAACCAGAAAGCTTTTGTCACAGAGTTAAAGTTAAATCCTGTTGCCTCAAGCTGTTTTGAGGTGCACCTGCAAAACCTTTTCCTAAGGTGGCCTGGGTATAGTTTGCAAACACTTGTGCAACACTCACACAAAGACTCTACATAACACTTGAACAGTTTATTATTTAAAAGCATTCATGTATCTTTCCATGTTGTTTTAAGGACTGCAACCCATCCTGGTTGTACAAAGCAGGCAAATGAAGATTTCAGAGCTGAATGCAGCTTTGGTAACAAAAGTTGCAAGACGATGTGATCTTTGACTTCAGAGCACTAAATATACATTGTCAAAGTGTGCTGCACAGAACATACAAATGACAGCCAGTCCTACCCATAGGGTTTGCAGCCTATGCGATGATGAACAAGGTGTGTGCAAAATGGATGTGTCGATATGTGTGAGAGACAAGGAGTTGGCTTGGCGGAAAGAAGGGAAGGCTGTCAGAGGCACAAGGCATGCTCAAAAATTTAATGAATTCAGGTTCCCATCCCCCAAAAAACTACTTTCAGAGCCTCACAACCCTCTGGCAGCCAAGCACAAAGTATCCTCTCACTTATCTACATGACTGTATGCAATTAGCTGCTGTATATAAGGACCTGTTGACTGAGATATGAAGCCAACAGTGGCATCAGAAGAGCATGACCATGGCTCATCCAAGTCTTCCTCTTTAACCCATCCCACCAAGTGAACGAAGCAGGAAAGGAATGAGCTCACTGGAGCCAGGAGCTCCCACCTGTACCTCACCCATCTCTGCATCTTTCATGGTGAGCACAGCTGCTCTGATGGCAAAAAGTCTCTGACTCTGCCTGCTTGGAGAATCCTCTCTCGCTCCCTGAAACTTTGGACCCTTCCTCCCAGTATTATGCAGAGTTTAAGAGCCACTGGCATAAGCCAGCAAAAGAGGAAGAAATGGAGGCAGAAGAAGTTTAGAAGAGGAGGAGCAGGAATAAGAAAAAGGAGAATATTAAGGCATAAGGTAGACTGCTGTGCAATGAACGGAAGGCCCTTGAAGCTCACACAGAAGAGAAACAGTATGGATTTGAGAGCAAGTGAGAGTCAAGTGTCCAGAAAGCACTCCAATATGTGCTGGTGGCGAGGATGGAAACTCTCCCCCCCCCCCCAATGCTCCCACGCATCAAAGAATGCTGTGCAAATTGAAAGCTATCATGTCAGGGTGTCAGGCTCTATCCTAATCTTCTTCCTGTTTAGTTAGTTTTTACAGAAAATTGTGGTTTATGACAAAAAAGTTTTAATTATTTCAGTGATTATTTGCAACATGCAAACACTTAGCTGGATTACAGAAGTGTTCAGACTTGAGAGCACTGCACTACATACTATGCTTTATCTGAACTTCTGAAATGATGGGCACAGATGGTTTGTGAGTGTGTGGGGGTTGGTGGGTATTTGAAAGTGCAGCACAGCAGAAGGCAGAAGTGGGAGAAACACACAGAAGGGTTCTTTATTGTAGCACAATGTTCTTTAACCTTGGGGCCCCAGATATTGTTGGACTACAACTCCCCTAACCTCTGAGCAACGGCTAGGTTGGCTGAGGAGCTGCAGTCCAACAGCTTCTGGGAACCCAAAGTTGAAGACTGAAGCCCACTCAAAAGCAGTGATGGGTGCTGAGCAGAGAGAAGTAAACACAAGTCCCTAACACAGTGCCATTTCTGCCTTCTGAGTTGTCTTAAAAGCAGGATATCATCGTCAACAACAACAGCCTGCAGAGAGAAGACCCTCTTGAGAACAAGGGTCACAAGAGGACAGCCTGAGTACAAAGAATAAGATCAGTCGTATGCCTCCTTACCGGTATTTGCTGAATTTCTCCAGTATTGGTGATGATCTGTTGCATGACCTGCATGGTCTGCCCAGTCCCACTCTGTGCTGGCTGAGCCTGCCCCTGTGGCTGAGCCTGCACAATCTGAACCTGCTGCCCTTCTCCGACTTGCATAGTCACAGGGGTGGTCTGAAAGAACAGAGCAGAAGAGAAGCATCCTGAGCCTGAGGTATCCCAAATACACCTGAAGCCTGGCTGGTTCCCTGCAACAGCCAGACTGAAAAGGGGAAAAAACCCACAGGCCCTCAACCTTTTCCCAAGCAATGTCCCAGAATTTCTCTGCTGACTACCTTCAAGGAGGTGCAATGGATAAGATTTTGATTGCTGTGGTAAAAACAATCCGAAAGCAGAAGTGACCAGTACCTCCACTACCAGTGGAAAGTGAAAGTGAGTTAGAATCAGGACACATCTATGCAGCTTAGTTGCTTTCTACCTGAAAAAAACTGCATTGTGGCATCTGGGAGCATGCAAATACCTGCATGGCAAATACTTATGAGGAGGATCAAGAGTTTTGGCAGCCAATATAGATTTGGGGCAGGAAGACCCAAAGACTTACTCCAATGATGGTCTAAAGCAGGTCATTCTCCTATTCTACACACATCTTTTGCACTTGTCTCATACTTCTTTCTTCAGAATTTAGGATCTCTTTGTGAAAGCCTGGGCAGCTTATGAAAATAATCAGATCTGCAGTTTTCTCTCCAAGAATTTTTCTTTGCAGCCCTCAAGGCTGCAAAGCAACACCCAGATAGTGGGTGTTGAAGTCTCAGAGAGCAGAACGTTACTAAATCTCCCAGCATAGGCATCTATTCTGATTTCTGCCAAAACCCTGAAGTCCGCCAACAGGAACAGAGTCAATGAACACCTGCGTCCCATGAGCCATGCGCTGGGATGATCCACACATACAAATGGAAATCTACACCAGAATTAGTTGCCCAACTTAAGCTTCTCCACTAGTCTTAGTACTTCCAGAGAACTGTCCATCCAGCAGCCAAAGGATCTTGCCATGTTTCTGGGTGACTCAGCAGAGCGCTGGCATTTTCCACTAGGAAGTCGAATGGGCTGCAGTATTATCTAGCACATTTGGGATTTCTGCTGCTGTCGGAGCTAGGGAAATTCAGGCCCAGGGACCAAATATGGTCCTCCAGACCAGGCTTTTATTCCAAGCAGAAACTCATTGGAACTCAGTTCCAGCACCCCTCAAGTGGGCGCCATTGCCATTTTAAGAAAATGAGAGGTGTTCATGGTGAGTTCTGGCACCTCTTTTTCTAGAAAAATAGCACTACTCCAGACCTTTCCATGTGGCCCTCAGAACTCTCCCTATGTTACGCCCCCATTTGCTGACCACATCTCTTGCTAGCTGTGCTGTGTCCTCCTTGGGCACTTTGGCCTGGCTGGAATTTATCACTTAACTGTGATAATGCCTCTTGCTTGCCTGTATGGAGGATGGAAAGGGGTGTGTGGTGAAGCTGGTTTCACATGGCCAGAATATACCAAGATAAGTTACACACGTGACACGCTTCAGCCCACCTCTAACACAGAGCACAAGCCCTCTGGAATGCCATTTACCAACCTGCCCTTGCTGAGGCTGTGCTATGATGATCTGCCCTGGCTGGATGGTCGTGGTGGACGTGGTCGTCTGTTGCCCTTGCTGCTGCCCCTGCACCTGGACAGCTGCAGGCTGCTGAGCAAGTGTGAAGTAGTATTGGACAGGCTCTGCCGGGGTCACAGCCTGGCGCACCTCCTCCTGTGCCAAAGGAAAAAAAGGGGGATGAAAAAGCAGAGTTCATCAGCTGAAGTCCTCTTTGTGATATCCAGTACAGCAGCCTGTGCAGTGCTTCAGAATGGGACAGTAATGTGTAGCAAGCCTATGCCTACTGACCTGAAAATGATGGTCTTCAATGGACTGAGAGAACAATGCGTCTCTCTCCACTGTCAGAAACCTTATGGTGTGCATCCCCCAATATTTTAATTGATTTTTTGTTATATACAAAAACATGTAGACACTAAAAAAAACCCCAGATAACTTGTTTGATTGGTTTCGTGTGTCTATCATCTACTTTGCTCAGCATTCGGTCCTGCTTTCTGCCCAAGCACATTGTAATTTTATTTAGAGGAAGCCACAAGAGGTTAATGTGTGCTGCATACGTGGGACATCCCTCAAGGGTTTGGTATTAGCAGAAAGTGGTGTGTGTGTCTATTAGACAATCTTCCAAGTCTGCAAAGTTTTGTGAAATCCCCAGCTGACTAAGAACGGCATTCTCTTCCCCACTTTGAATCAGCCTGTAAGAGATGATTTGGAAGTAGAAGATGAAGATGTTTGAAGATGAACAATCCATGGCAGAAGGCGTAAACAACCTTCTCCCAGCCACCACAAAGTCACAGCTGAGAGTGTAGGATGTTTACACATGCTGCTGCATGGGAAATTCTGGTTCTATGTAGAGAACACGCCACAAACTGCTTGCAAATCAGTTTCCTTTGCCTTCCTTCCTATCATTGAAGGTAGAGAAAGAAAGAGGGTGTGGACACGTGTCCCCTTTCAATTGCCAGCTTGAGCGCCAGCTCTGCAAAGCTGTGACACAACTACCTTCTGGTTCAATGGCAGCGCAGCAAACATCCAGTTCCTAGTACGCAGACATGCATATGAAGCTGAAAAGTTTGTAAGTTAGTTACAAGATCCCAAAGTATGTTGAAATCCCTTTTTGGGAGCCTTGGTTGTATGAGAGTTAGAAGTCATTCATTACTCTTTTTCGTTCAGCCAGTTGGCTTCAATATGCCACTCTCCCCACTCCCCATGTAGGAAAAAGGAAGGTGTGAAGATGTCCTCACCTTCCAGTGTTCAAAACTGTAGGTCCTGTGGGTTATTTTGGCTAACTTTACATCTTAAGCTTATCAGAGACAAACACGTTACACAAAACAATTATCCTCATACATAATTGGGGGGGGGGGGGAATATATAGTTCAAGTACAACTTTCACTGTTTCTGAAACATTTTTGGATGCACAATGATTGGATTTTAATGACTTATGCTTCTGAACCGCAGTCACAGTCATCCAGCTCTCCTGCCAGTAGTCTTGTAGATTAGTGGAGGCCAAGAGACAAGACCGCCAAGAATGGCTGGAATGGATTCCATCAACATAATGTAAGGATCTCTTGTGCAAACTTATTGGCGTGTCCCACTCTGTAGATCCAGGGTTGATTGCTTTAAGGGAAGGAAAAATATCTTTACAACACAAGAACTGGAAAATGTTTTGCCAGAAGAATGCAGGCCTGCAACCTACTCAGCCCCGCTTTTGTCTGAAGGACACACTAGATATCAACCCCAAATAATGCTGTTAAACAAATCTATGGTACAACCATATTCACAGTTCTGGTCACCTCATCTCAAGGGAAGAGTTGGAAGGGATTCAAAAAGAAAGAAAGAAAGAAAGAAAGAAAGAAAGAAAGAAAGAAAGAAAGAAAGAAAGAAAGAAAGAAAGAAAGAAAGAAGAATGAGAATGATCAAAGGGCCAGAGCAACTTGAGTATGAGGAAAAGTTACAGTATTGGGCTTTTTTAATTTAAAGAAAGGGCGAATAAGAGGTGACATCATAGGTTTATAAAATTATGCATGGCATGGAGAAGGTGGATCAAGAAAAGCTCTTTCCCCTCTCATATAATACTAGGACTTGTGGACATCCAATGAAGCTGAATGTTGGAAGATTCAGGACCGACAAAAGAAAGTACTTAACTATGTTCTCATGTTCTTAAAGAGTGAGTGTCAGAACCATTCCTGTTTTCCCTGCTGTGCCATATAGCACTAGAGCAGGCATCCCCAAACTGCGACCCTCCAGATGTTTTGGCCTACAACTCCCATGATCCCTAGCTAACAGGACCAGTCGTCAGGGATGATGGGAATTGTAGTCCAAAACATCTGGAGGGCCGAAGGTTGGGGATGCCTGCACTAGAGGTCTGAGGAATAGGGCTGGCTGTCAGTTCCAAAACTAGGCAAGTTTTAGCTATATAGCAGGAGTTGGGGGGCTGAAGGATGAAAAAGCTAAAGATCAATTTTCTTTTCCTACAGCAACCCTGTATAGTGAAGGGAGGGAAGTCTATTTTATAACCCAAGGGTAAACATCTCCCTAACCCTAATCCCTTCTCCTCCTCCAGGATCCTTACTATAAACTGCTAAGAGCTTGAGCAGGTCAATTCCCTCTTCTTCCCACACACCTAGTTTCTTCTCCCTCCCCTTCTAATGATACCAGCTTTTATTACATGGTAAAAGTTTTTGTGAGACTGTTTTGGTTGTGTTTTTTATAAATATATATATATGTATATAATTTGCAAACTTATGTACCAAGACAGCCCACCAAATACATACAAACCACTGTCTTACTTCTAGATGGTCCTGGTTTGCTTTCAAACCAATGATAAACATGAGGTGGTTAAGTGCTTAGTAGCCAGGCTGAAAACAAGCATCTGCCAGCAGGATGTGGCCCAAGTCAAACTGAGGTAGATGTAAAGCCATTTCTGCCTGGAACACTGCAAAATAGTAACTAGGAATGCAAGCTATTAAGATGCTGAGGGTGACTTCATTTTAGACAAAAGCTACATGGAATCAGAAGTGTCACAATCCTTGGATCGCAATAGGGAGAAAGAGCTGCAGCTTTCCCCACACATGGCCTCCTGAGGCACCTAACCTACTCTATGTTTGCAGTGAAGGCTCAGCTGAAACAAAGTCTGCTTTGAAATTCACCTGGGAAAGACAAACAGTAGAAAAATATTCAGAGTGTTGCAGTCCAACCAGCTAGAACCGGGGCTGCTGATTAAGCTAGCGTTTGCTCTGATGCTCAACAGCTTCCTTAGAATCTCTCTGCAGCTAAGCAAGCTCACCCTCCCACCACACCTGCTTTCTTTATGGATAGAAAACTAGGGGCTGCCCTGAAATCTGGCAACTGGCTGAGTGGAAGCGAGGCCTTTGGTCCAGACTACCTGTCCGGCGTTTCCAACATGCACATTCTCCCTGTCACACTGAGATATTGGAATTGAATTTGGAATGTGCTGTGGACCACAAGTCCTGGGGTTCAGAAGTGAGTGCCAATTCTTATGTACCCAAAATGACACAGTTACAATGCAAGAGGGGAGGTATCAGTAAGGTACTTTGTGGTTTGCAGAAGAACAAAAAATCTTTTGGAAAAAGAATTACCAAAACAGCCCAATGAGAACATCTGGAAATGGTGCCCTTGCTGGAGATATAAATTGTGCTGGAGATAATATCCATCATGCTGTATTCTGAAGTGGGCAGGGGGGGATTTTAAAATCACAAAAAGCAGGTGATAGTTCCAGTATTACTGTATGTTTATTCTATAGCAGCTTTCAAAATTCCAGACATATACATGCTGTACTAGCAGGAATGGAATTTAGAAACAGGCACTCCCTGTGGTTGTCAGATGACAGAAACAGAGGCTGCTGTATTGATGAGAGATTGAATTTCAAAGACAGCAGACCGTCCTTACAGCAATCCTGGAGAGTCAGGTTCCTCAGAGCTGAGGAATCAAGGCTATCTTAAGCTTCCCAGTAAAAGCTCTTAGATAATCTTGGAGCTCCCCAGGGACAGCCTTGCCCAAATAGGAAGCTTTCCCTTCTGCAGTAACTAAAGGCAGATTCTCACATACTCCATATCAAGCCCGTTTGTGTGCCTGCAACCAAGAAGTACCAGATTCAATGGAGCACATTCTCTTAGATTGCCTTTTACATAGCAGACCTCGCCAATTGATGCTGAGTAAAATGTTGGATCTCCAGCCCACAACTCTGAGAAGAAATCAAATGAGGGTTCTCCTGGCAGATCGGGACAATGATACCACTGCTCTAGTAGCCTCCTTTTTAGCCACAATTTTACCCAAAAGGGTTCCCAACAAACCATCCCCTCGGGAAATAGACTGGGTGTAGCAGAACATCTAAGTGCACACGACTACAGTGTGACCCTATAAACCTTGACAGCTTCACCCTTGTCCTTTTAATTATCCCAGTGATTTGAAACATTTTATATTGTGATGCATTTTATATTGTGGGGTATTTGATTTGATTTGATAGCAGCTGGCCCCAGAACCTCCCTGGATCCAAAGTGTTTAACAGAAAGGAACAGCATTTTGCATCACTGAAGGAGAAAGCAAAATTGTAATTGTTGCATTCCTGCAAGGGGAAATTAGCAACTGCCATCTATTAACTCCACTTGAACTGCACATTAACATTCCCACATAGTAAATCAACTTGCAGAAGACCATCAACTTGATGTTCTCCAGATGTTTGGACTCCAACATCAGCCCAAGTTAACACAGCCAGTGGTCAAGGATGATGGAAGTTGCAGCCAAGCAACCAATTCCCCACTCCTGAATAAAGGGTTGCTGACAACATTGCTACTAAGAATACTTAAAGGTCTCTGGTTCATGTAAAGGTAAAGGTACCCCTGACCGTTAGGTCCACTCGCGGACAACTCTGGGTTGCAGCGCTCATCTCACTCTATAGGCCAAGGGAGCCGGCGTTTGTCCGCAGCTTCCGGGTCATGTGGCCAGCATGACTAAGCTGCTTCTGGCGAACCACAGCAGCGCACAGAAACGCTGTTTACCTTCCCGCTGTAGCGGTACCTATTTATCTACTTGCACTTTGATGTGCTTTCGAACTGCTAGGTTGGCAGGAGCAGGGACTAAGCAACGGGAGCTCACCCTGCCGCGGGGATTCGAACTGCCGACCTTCTGATCAGCAAGCCCTAGGCTCAGTGGTTTAGACCACAGCGCCACCCGTGTCCCTATCTGGTTCATGTAACCCTGCCTAATTATGTGTAGCTTCATTTGCTTCAGCCTTTCCTTTCCTCCCACTCCTGTGGCCTCCTGAACTATCAAAATTTAGTTTATAATTTCTGTGGAGCCAGGGACCTGTCTTTTTTGCTCATGAAACTGCAAATGTCCCAGGTATAGTGATGGCTACATTACTGCAATGAAGTTGGCCAAACTTCTCTCTGAAGGTCTTCCAAAGACATTGTCTCTGCTATAAGTCAGGCACAATAAGGCACCGCCTTCAGCATTTTTCAGACAGTGGGATACAAAAACAGTGGGATACAAAAATATAAAATGCTCTTAGTATTCAATTAAATAAAATTATATAGCAACATCTGTACAGAAACTGAGATGCAAGTCTATTCATAAGTAAAGAAAGATGGTAACATAGTTGTAGGTGTTATATATACATTTCTCTAAGGGTGGTTTTATGTAAAGTTGTGATGTAAGAGTTGATCCTTAACCTGCTCTAACCCCAAATGTCGCCTCAAAGTGACTCTTCAATACAAACCCGTTATGTTTCAGGAGAACTGCAGCAGCCTGCCGCTGTAAACATCCGACTGAAAGCCCCTTCAAGCACCATACAGCTTCCAGTCAAGGATGTTTACAGGAGCAACAACTGCCGAGAAAGATTCGGGATGTGACATTCCTGGGGTGGATCAATGCTTGTGGCAGGGAGGACATGGGCCCTCGATGTGGCCTGGGCTGGTGCTCTGTATGGCTTCTTGGAGGAACTGGAGTCTTCTGGAAGACGGAGCTTCTTCTAAATTAGCAAAATTATCTCTGATTGTTGCTCTAGAAAGTCAATGTCTGAACTATTTGACCAGCACACTTACAAGGTGTTTTGACCAGTCAGATGTGAGCACCTTAATGAAAGTTCCAGATGGCTGTGAGGAGAGTGTCATAAACCTGTGTGTATCCAATCTCTAAGCACCTGGCATAAACCGAGGGCATTGTGCACAGGTTATTGCTTATGTAACAGGAACCTGCTGTGCAGGTAATCAAGTGCCCAATTGTGCATCTGTGGAAGCGAGCATGCGCATGTGCTTCAAATCAACACTCATGCTGCTTTTCACAATTTATAAAACATTCAATTATCCTTCTCAAAAGGCACCAGCAATACCATTTGTCACTCCAACAAGACAGAAAAGCTAAGGGTTTTGAGAATAAGCCACATTTAATACAGGCTGGCAGTCTAACTATACCCAGTTTAAATATATATGCAAAAAATGGAGGGGTGTTGAAGCTGAGTGAATAGCTCTTTCCTACCTCCATGAAATGAGATGATGTGAACTCTGGTGGCCATGCTGGTCAGCTGAACTTTATTCATATTCAACAGTCTAAAATCCAGTTCTGTGTGACATCCACTGTCTGGATCTTGTGTCTTACCCATTCATTCAAGTCACTATCCCTATTTCTTCCCCCAACCCCATGTGCATCACCCCCAGGTATCTGCCTGCCCCAAAGGCATGTTCCAAGGGCAATGTTTCAGGTGTACCCAGTATTTTGTGCCTGGTCTTCCATAGCCTTTGACCATGGAGCTTGGCCACTTAGGAGAGAGGGCAGCAATGGCTCTACTGGAAGTTGCAGCCACTGCACCAAGATGGTCTGATGGGTTTGCTGCTAATTTCTCTAAATGGTAGATAACGGAGGCTGGAGAATTTTGAGAGTGGTAAATGCTGCTCATGCAAGACCTCAGCTGTCTAACATGTAACGCTCTTGTTGTTTAAAATTGATTTTCTTTATGCAATTGTATCAATTGTTTTTATATGTGTAATTGTTTTATATAGATTATACTGTAAATCACTTCAGTTGCTGCATAGGAAGAAATTCATAAACGAAATAAAATCACCATCATCTCATAAACATCGCAATAAATTTGGATATTTACCCTGATGTTTTGGGGGGCAAATAGAGCTAGTTTAGAATCAATGCAGTTATTCCAGACTAGTCACATCTTGATTCTAGGCAAGCATTTTGTCTGTTGTATGGTGATCTTGGGGGAAGGAATCAGCACAGGAAAAAATACTGGCAACCCCCCCCCCCAATATCTGCCCAAATCTTTATAGAGAACACAAACAGGGCACAGACTGTTTCACTCTCACCTGGCGTTTGGGAGGTTTAAGTTCATCCCTCGGAACAATGTCAATGAGAAAGTCAAACTGATCAAACTTAGTGATGGCCATGGCAATGTCGTTTCTCTGTAACAAGGAGAAGATGGTGGTTACATTAAGCCTTGCCACCTGTACACTGCTGGAATTGACCGGGCTCAGATTAATAAGCAATAGCACCTCATAGATTAAAAGTATTCCTTCCAGTAGCACCTTAGAGACCTCTAAGGTGCTACTGGAAGGATTTTTTAGATTTTGTTTCGACTATGGCAGACCAACACGGCTACCTACCTGTAACCACCTCATAGATGTTAGAGTAGCCTTTCTCAATCTTGGATCTCCAGATGTTGTTGGACTACAACTCCCATCACCCCTAAGAAGCAGGACCAGTGGTCAGGGAAGATGAGAGTTGTACTTCAACAACATCTGGGGATCCAAGGTTGAGAAAGGCTGCGTTACTTGGCAATGAAGAAGCGAATCTTTAGCAGTGGAAAGCTATCAGAAGATATGGAAGGAAATGTTATTCTTAAACTTCACAGCTTTGTGGAAAGTCAATCAATAAGGGATATCTTGAATTTTGCTAGTTTACTCAACCCAAGGACACATGCACATGCACTACTTATTTAATATTATGTGGATGTGATTCAAAATCCACCTAAGGCTACTCTACAGCAGCTGGTTAAGGTCACAAGTCTTGTATGCCTCACACAAAGGAGCAACATCATTTAGTACTACCAGCCAACTACTTTATAATGAGTCGTGGGTGGTCCACTTGCCCATAACTGACCCTCAAATTGGGTGGAGAATTCTGGATCCTGAGATCTGATCATGGAACTTTCAGCATCATGTCTATTTTGGTCCTTAGTGCAGCTTGCAAGAAATCCATGATTATTATATTGAATCACTACTAGAATTCAGCCCCATGCGTTTTGCTCAGGAACCTCTAGAAAGGCGAACCACTAGTGCAACCAACCAGTTATTACATTATTAACTGCAAGCAGAAGCAGAGGAGCACTTCAGAAAGGGGACTCCCCCCCCCCAGAAGTTAGGGATTCTATTTGCCTTCAAATTGTTTCTGAGTATCAAACCAGTGTGGCAGCGATTGACAAAAGTCTAAGCTGCACTTCTAAAGGCAGTGACACTGGTGAGGTTGAACAGAGCAGCCTTTGCCAACCTGGTGCCCTCCAGATGCTTTGGACTACAACTCCCATCAGTCCCAGCCAGCCCTGCTGCTGTAGTAATCTGAAACATTTGGAGGTGAAAGGTGACACAAAGGTTTGACAGAAGTTCTCAGGACACACATGTACAGTGGTACCTTGGGTTAAGAACTTAATTCGTTCTGGAGGTCCGTTCTTAACCTGAAACTGTTCTTAACCTGAGGTATCACTTTAGCTAATGGGGCCTCCCACTGCCGCCGCACGATTTCTGTTCTCATCCTGAAGCAAAGTTCTTAACCCGAGGTACTATTTCTGGGTTAGTGGAGTCTGTAACCTGAAGCGTCTGTAACCCAAGGTACCACTGTACTGAACACAGGCCAGAACTTCACATTACTAGCCACCTCACATATGCAGACACCTCAGGGCCACTTTCTCCTTGCAACTCTATCCCCACCCATTAGCACCATGGGGTTCTGACATCTATCTTCAAAGGAAACAAAGTCTGGAAGTGGGGGAAGGGTTAAGTTCCTAAATGCTGCTTCTTCATTGCAAACTGCCTCCTCCTCCTCCTCCTCCTGACACCACTCTGCAGCAAAGGTGCTGCAACCTGGTTTTGCATGCCCAAGTCAAATAGCTCCAGTCTACTCTCCATTCCACTCCCCTGCCCCAGCCCCTACTGGAGAAATAGTCAGAGAGCAGAAGGAGATGCCATGGAACTTTTAAGCTAGCTGAAAAATAAGCCTTCCATTACCTGCAGGGTCCTGCGCTTGTTGTCCTCTGTGTGTATCCAGGCCCGTAGTGTCAGTTCTGTGATGAATATCTGAGCAGCCTTGGCAAACAGAACAGGCGCCTCTGCACTGATCATCTAATAAGGAAAGGGTGCATTTACTCTGACTATAGAAAAACATAACTAGATGCTAAAGTCTGTCCCCACACACCCTTAAGTCTTGCTGCTTGGACTCCAGAAAGAGGACTTCCCCATGTACAGGAAAGAGATGTCAAATCATTTTTGTATTATCACATTTGTATCATGCTCTACTCAAAGTGGCACATGAGGGTGACATGTAAAAGCACCTCATGGCCTCTTCAACCCAAGTTGATGCAAGGTTTCAAGGCCAGCAATGTCACAGACAGTGGTAATATATCTACAGAAGAAGGGGTAGTTAGGTCTCTGTGTTCTTGACTCTAGTGCGGCGGGGAGGGTGTACTTGTGGTGGTCACCCTTGTAGTTTAAGAGCGGATATGACAATTTCCCAAGTCATCTGCAGAGCAGACAAACTTCCTCTCTCACACAGGAAATGTCTCCTTTCACACTGTCAGCCTCAGTGCAACCCTCACCACTTCCAGATACAGTAAAAATAAAACTGTCAGTCAAAGAAATATTAGCCAATCATGAGTTTTACTCAATTAAAATTGCTTATAAATAAAACGTTCTGAAGTAAAAAAAAAATACCCTGTTTAAGACACAAACACAACTATCGGTACATGCACAATGCCAGAAGAGGCATTTCATCTTCGGTTTATTGGACCTCATTTAGCTAATACTGGGTCTACAGGCAGGGGTTCAGAACTTTCATAGCCTCTCCTGATCCAAAAGACCAGGAGAAAGAGAGGTGCGTATTATCTGCATACTGATGACACTGCAAATCCCCAGATGACCTCAACCACCAGTTTCATATAGGTGTGAAAAAGCAAGGACAAGGAGGACAAGCTCAAATGCCTTGGGGTCAAGCAGAAATCCCCCAGTGCTATGTTCTGAAATTAATCCTGCAGATACAAGTGGACCCACCAAAATCACTGCATCTCCCAGCCAACAGAACCAATCCAGCAAGATAACCATAGTAAATGGTATTAGAAGGTATTGAGAGATCAAGAACTAAGCAGGAGTAATGGCTCTTTCCTGACAGAGGTCATATATCAGGGTGGCCAAGGTTGCCTCTTTGCCAAACCCTGGCCTTAATCTGGACTGAAATGGGTCTGGATAATCCAGAATATCCAATAGTGCCTGGAGTTGAGTTTGTTACCAATTTGGGAAGAGGTATTCAACAGGGATGTGTTTTTTTATATTAAATATGCTCAGAACAAATTTATTGACTTGCAAATGTCAAAATTCAACATTTTTGACAGGAATTTTACCTTTACATCTTCATCTAGTTTCATGATCTTCTTTATGCGTGCCAATGGAAGTTCCTGAACTCTGAAATCTTTCTGCAGAGATCAACAGAAAAGAAGAGACTTTGTATCACTCTGGTACACACAATTCAGTATAGAAAAGGACATTCAAAGGCATCTACTAAAAAAACCCAAAACCTAACACAAGCTGGTTTACAAACATATTGTACAGGAGATTGTCTATTTTTCCTTTAGGCACCCTTTTTCGACCTGGGGTCCTCCAGATGTTTTGGGCTACTAGTGTATTGGCTGGGGCTGATGGGAGTTGCAGTCTAAAACATCTGGAGGGCACCAGGTTGAAAAGGTTGCTCTGCGGGATGACAAATGTGGTCACCTAACATTTGGATCTGCTCCTGCTCCCCTTCATTAGAGTACCATTGATATGGTTATGCAAGTGACCCACAGATCTGAAAAGGACAGTTTGGCTTCTGTAATATAATCAAAATCTCCACAGGGATTGTCAGGAAAGGCACCTGACAATTACCCAATTCAAAAAAGCAAAAACAAAACACGCTTAGCAGCAGCGAAGTAAACTCTTAGTTGTCCTAAAAATGAATCCTGCTCTAATAAATTAGGTTCTGTACTCTCCCCACCCCCAAGGTCAGAGTGGACAGGCATTTCTAAAGTTCAAGCGAAAATTTCTATAGCTTCAGGGTCACTATAAAAGTACAAAAGAGATTCTGATTTATCTTCCAGCTTTTGTGACTGCTAACGAAGAGATGTTTCTAAGCAGAACCTCACCAGTAGATCTGAACAACCATCGGGATTAATATGGGGGGCACTCCCAGTTATGCAGGGTCCAGGGTGCAATATGATCTTTAAAGATCCAACACCAGCCCTCTGAAGTGGGCCTAGAATCTAAAAGGTCAGTACAGCTGCCACTGTATGCAGTATAGACACCCATGATTCTGCACCTTTCACAAGTGATGGTTTTCACACCCATTGAAACGTCAAGATCATTTGAGAAGACCAGCCATCAAGTAAGCAGTCTGTGAAAAGAACTGAGTGGCAGGAGAACTCTTGACCTGGATGGACATTTATCTGCACTGTTCATGGATTCAACTGTCAACCCTTGTGTGCACAAACAAAGCAAACATTGGTTCCAGAGAGAGTGAGAGAGTAGCTCACAGATGCTTAGATCATGCACATTGGTACCATCAGCATACAGGTGACACTGCATGCTCAGGAAGATCTTGCCCAGCAGCTTCTTACAGATGTTGAAATTACAGAGGTGACAATGTGAAACTTTGAAGAACTCAGCCTATTGGTAGCCGTGATGTACAACAGGCTGCATTCTGAGAGAAATTAGCACAGTAGTATGCTAGCTGCATGAGAATTATGTTGGCCTACTTCAGCAGGTTGTTAAAGGATGACCAAAATAATATGGGAAACACTTGGAAAAGTGCATTGCAAAAACTTTGTGTTACCATAATCTCCACTGTCTCCTACAAATAATGGAATTAACACCATGTCAAATACAGCCAAGACGTTTAGGACAGTGGTTGCCCAAATGTATTTCAAGAAACACCAGGATTCCTTGGAACATCAACAACCATTCTTCAGTTAAATCAGGAATGGCAGGCGTGTTTCTCTAAATACAGTTGTTTCCCTGCAACACAAGGTGTGCCCCAGGATAGAGTGCTCAGCTGATGTGAGGGTCAACATGCTATGTGAAGTTATGGATGCCTCAGAAGCCTCTGCAACTTGCAGGCTAATGTGAAGGGTTTTTTCCACAGGCAAGTCAATGTATAAGTAGTCTCCTTAAGCTAGAAAAATTTGGGAGAAAGGAAGGAAGGAAAAGATTTTCTTCTACTGATCTCTCAAGAGGGATACCATCAGTAAGAGTTGTATCCAACTCAATTTGACTCGGTAGTCACACTGAAATTAAAGGACTGAACACTGTCATTTTCATTTATTTCAATGGGTCTACTCTGAGCAGGACTAGCATGAAATACAAACCAATGCCTCTGTCGCATATGACTGAATTGGGACTTGGGCCCATTAATTTCATTAGATACATACAGCTCAACAACAGACACTGAGGTCACATCAAACAGCAGCAGAATCTGAACATTTTGTACACCTGCCAATTGCATAGTACAGGCAAATCAGGACCTCTATTTGCATAGAGGAACATTTAGTGGATTGGCTGTACAAGACGTAATTTCAGCAATGATTATAAACAGAGTAGAGTATAGCCAGAGAGGGCTTTTTTGTAATTATCTTTCTTCCACAGTCCCTATTAAAATTTCCACTCAGGCAAAAGGGTTACAGCTTGACATTCAATGTTTTGTTCATTCACAGTGTAATAAATTGAATCACATGACCAGAGTACTAAAAAAAACAACACACACACACCAAAAAACTGCCCCTTTTTGGGAAGCTGCAGAAGACTTTTTACCACTGAGCTGAAATCTCAGACTTGCAGCTCCTACATGTCAGAGCTATGTTTACTAAAGGATCATAATTATTTCTTATTTTTATGCATCAGTATCTTTTGACTGACCTCCAAAAAGGCAGCTCTAAGTATCAGATCCAAATGGGAAATTTATCTTTAGGCTGCTGGTTCCAATGTGGGCTCTAGGGTTTATTTACAATTATATCAGACTCTAATACTGATTAATCTCTAAGGTAAATTCTTCAACAAACAGGTCCAAACTTCTTCATCAATTTGCTGATTTAAAAAGAAGTGGTAGAAAGGTCTAAAATGTATTGTACTCCTGACTGGGAATCAAAGTATAGTTTTTACTTATCAGATTTGTAGGATGCATGGTAACTAACCATTCAAATTTAGATTTTTCTCAGAGATGTGTATGTTGTTGCAATTGATTATTTATAACGTGTCTTAATTTAAAATATTCAAAAAATGGATAATTATATCCAATTTTTCTAACATGGTGGCGATGCAGGTCTCTAAAGGGGTCTCATTCATCTGTGAATCAACTATGTTACAAGTTTAGTTCCTACACAAATTCATAAAAGGCACTGGACCTCAAGCCAATGAGCCATATGAAAACCTTTCTGAATGCAAGAGTCCTGTTTGGTCTATCCACTGCAGCAGAAAAGCCCTTCAGATTGTGCCCTCCTAACTGGTATTCAGAGGCTCAATGCCTCTCACCTTGGCGATTTCATTTGGCCAATGAAAACCTAAAAAACCTAACCTCTGCAAAGTTGTCTACTCCTCTTTTCCAAGATTCCTCTGAACATACACCACACCACTGACCTTCTATTAGAGAGATGTGATTTGTGAGGGCATGAGCCCCGTGTATTTTCAGTGATCCCACACATATTGTGAAGCAGCTTCCCAAGAGAGACCTCTTCATTACTTGAAGTCCTCCAGAAAGCATTTGTACATGCTTTTACCATCTGATTTTAACAGGCTGATTTATTCCGGCATTTAAGCCTATGTGTTAACACATTTAGTATTTATTGTAGCTAAAAATGACTTAACATTTAGTTCTATGTATTTTCCTCATTTCAAATTTGCCACCTTGAGCTTTATTTTCTTAATGCTCAATAAATTACGAACAGAAATAAATAAAATGTAAGAAAATCACATTTGCTAGCTAAAGATATGAATGTCTATGCTTAGTCTGGGTGGCGATCAGGTGACAACTCCACTTAGGTGAGACCTCTACAACAGGCACGATTACATCTGTGGGACTGCAGGTTGCATGAAGGAATGGTGAATGATACCTGCTATCCACCTCAGCTGCACAACCCTACCCACCCACAAAGGCAAACAATACGTTTCCTCACCTGAACATATGTGTCTCTTGTAGTTCTATGGGTAAGCATGGGGCTATGTTCTGTTACTGGACACACACAAAACACTGCATTTCTTTGTGTTCCACTCAATAAGAGAACTGAGCAAATCATATTCCCGGAAAGGCAAATATTATAGACTTGCCCCTACACAGAATCCATCTCTACAGATGTGCTCCCTTGTAGAATCTTCTCTGTACTGCAAAGCTTCGCAAAAAGGCAGCACAGGAAGCAATTCTCTCTTGCAAAAGGGATGCTGCATGGAAGATGGAGCAAACTTGTTTTCTCCTGCTCCAGAGGGTAGGACCCAAACCAATGGCTTCAAGTCACAGGAAAGGAGGTTCTGACTAAACATCAGGAAGAATTTTCTGAAATTAAGAGCTGTCTGACAGTGGAACAGACTCCCTTAGAGATGGTAGCTGCCAGTGTGGTGTAGTGGGTAAGAGCGGTAGACTCGTAATCTGGGGAACCGGGTTCGCGTCTCCGCTCCTCCACATGCTGCTGCTGGGTGACCTTGGGCTAGTCACACTTCTCTGAAGTCTCTCAGCCCCACCCACCTCACAGGGTGTCTGTTGTGGGGGAGGAGGGGAAAGGAGATTGTTAGCCGCTTTGAGACTCCTTCGGGTAGTGTAAAGCGGGATATCAAATCCAAACTCCTCCTCCTCCATGAGACATTCTTAAGCAGAGGTTGGATGACCATCTGTCATGGATGCTTAGTTGACATTCTTGCATTGCAGGGGGCTGGACTAGATTACCTTTGGAATCTCTTCTAACTCTACAGTTCTATGGCCCCCTGCTTGTATTGTTGAGTTTATTGGAGGTAAGAAGGCCACAGTTACAAAAAAAATTCAGAAATTCAATCTTTTCCCACCCACCCCATTGAGAAGGCAGCATAATAATCAGCAATCCCTTGTAAATTAAACTAATCTGGTGGACAATAACTCCTCCTCAATAATGACGCAAATATCACCTGAAAGTTCTGGGTTTTTAAAAATGGAATAACTTACCACTGTAAGATTTCGAATCTCCTCCATGACCCGAGGCCAAAAAGACTGAAGGCATTGCTGGGCATCACTGTTGCCTCCTGAGCCAAAGCCCCCATCTGTGGACATTTTGGAAGCTAGAAAGAAATTAAGAGACATGTTAGAAGCAGAACTGTCTTGAGGAGCTGCAGAGTTCACATCTAAAAGGTCCTCAGATGGCTTTGGGACATGAAGAGCAAATGCACAGCCTTCAGTGTTATCCAATAATCTGGGGTGCTTCCCACAATTCTCCTTCCTTACCAAAATTTTCTTAAGAATCTTGAGACTTCTCCACAGATTCTATTCTTATACACAGTACCTTTCAGAAAGATCTTACATCTTGCATTTGTGACCAAGCAGTGTACTTTAGGGAGTTTATTAACTCATATGATTCTTCTGATTCCTTCAGATTAGGAATGGTTGTTCTGACTGGGGCTGATGGGAGTTTTAGTTAGCAGTATCTGAAGGGCTGGAGAAGGCTACATTAGAGCTTTCTCTGCCATAGCACCTACACTGTAAAACAGTCTCCCCAAAAGCCTACATTCCACTATTTTAATTCAGATATTTTTGTTCACCAAGGCTGGTACTCATACACATGTATTAAATTCTACTGAGCCCTGTGGGTCTTTTGTCAGAGCAAATATGGCAGAAAAATAACTAGATTGTTTGGCATTTAAGTTAACATTTCTTGGCTTGCATACACTTGCTTTTTCAATGTTGTTGTCGATTTAACATTTTTGATGGTAAATTTACTGCTTTGAATGATGCTTTTTGAAAAAGTTTATAAATGATATATATGAACTACAGATCACCTTGGCTTAGGTCTGGTTGGGAAGAAAAAGTTTCCAATTCATTGATGACCTTGAGAAATATTGCCTTAAGTATATTTTGATAGCACAATGGCTACAGAAACAGAAGACATTCCTAAATGTAAAATGAGAATACGATTCACATTCTAGCTAGGAAACAAGTGTTCCCTAGCACTATCCCTTCAAAGGCCTTTAACAATATGGATGCAAAGAGGTGGCACATTTCTCCTAACTTCCTAAGGGCTGCTATCAGGCACAGAATTCTTTGGAATGGCAGTCTGGTAGGAACTTGAAGCTCCATTACTGTAAGTACTTTCTCACCTCAACAGTTATGTCAGAAAGGAAGAAGAAGAAGAAAACAACAATTAAAAGGGGAAAATAGAGAAATCAGCACTTTTTCAGAACAAATTGAGACCCAGCCTCACAGCCGCTAGGCAGAGCCGAACAGTGAGACTCAAGAGCCCTCCTGAGAAGCCAGTCTTCAGCTGGCCTTGCCTCCTGTTTAGATGTAAGAGAATATCTCAAAGGATAAGATCTCTCTCTCTTGCCTTCACATGAGAAGCGATAAGAAACTCCAGGAGGAGATTTTACTGTATACTAGTTTTTTACAGGGGACAAAAGCCTGGATTGGCCAGAGAAAAATTAAGTTTGTAAGTAAGAAAATTTAAGAATAGTCAGAAGATAATTCCACAGCTGGTTTTTTTGAAATGACCATGTTAAATATACCTTCCTAAGTTTGCATAGAGGGGAGAGGAAAACCAGAGATTGTTTTTATTCAGACTTTTAAAGAAAGCAATCTTTCTGCACAGTGCCGTAATGGGAATTGGCTGGAGGCCAGGAACAATTCTAGCATAAGTGGGTACGATTCCCACTGACTTATGATCTATTGTGTGTGGTGGGGTTTATTTTGGACTTTTACTCAGGCCAAGAAAGGGAAGAGTGCTCCACTCCCCAAAGAATGTTGAGAATGGACCTTGGCTTATGCTATGGACCTTGGCTTATGCTATGTAAAGCAACAACCTATTGCTTAAAAAAATAGTAACCACAGTGCTAAATAATTCTATTGTCAAAAATTATTAGTACTTAAGTTTGCAGATACAACTCCATGAAGAACAATGAATTCTGCTGGTATAAAAGAAAAGGAAAAAACAGAGGTTAGCTAGGACTGGTTAAGTTTTCTAAGACTGGATTTTGATGAATACTCCCTAATGGCACAGCATCTGCAATATCTTGAGAAAATAAAAGATCGTTTGCAGCTTCTTTAGAATATGCTTATTTAAATGTAATCAATCCACTCAAATATGCAATTAGTTGACAACCCTAATAAGTTATGCTGCCACATGTATGCAATTTCCATAATATATACCAAATAGATAATTCATGTGGAGCTGAAAAGACCAAGGCAATATGCAGCCTGATCCCGGGCAACAAAAGCAGGGCAAACCCCCACCAGCTGTGCGCACATTGTTTACTGATGCAATCTATATCACAGCAGGCCAGAGCAAGCTTGCAACAGAAAAGCACCTGCAGAGCAAACAGGTCCAAATGACAAGGCCACACCACCCAACATCTCATCTCATCTCACTGCAGAATCTAATTACCCTGTTTCCCCTATTTTAAGACATACAGTGGTATCTCGACTTACAAACGACTTGACAACCGAATTTTTCAACTTACGAGTGGGGCAAATGGCCGCACGCTTATGAATTTCTCGACATCTGAACAGAAACCGCGGCAGTTTTAGATACGGGTTTTTCAACTTACGAATTTTTAGATGGGGTTGCTTTGACTTACGAATTTTTCCGTTTCCAATGCATTCCTATGGGAAATCAATGGCACTTTTCGACTTACGAATTTTCTGACCTACGAAGGCGCCTTTGGAATGGATTAAATTCGTAAGTCGAGGCACCACTGTAGTCATAAAATAAGCCATAGCAGGATTTTTAAGTATTCAAGGAATATAAGCCACACCCCGAAAATAAGACATAGTGATAGGCGCAGCAGCAATGCCGGCTGCGGCAGGAGGAAAGAAATAAGACACCCCCTGAAAATAAGCCATAGTGTTTTGGGTTTTTTTGAGGAAAAATAAATAAAAGACGGTGTCTTATTTTCGGAGAAACACAGTAGGCCTCTGAGGAAGGGAAATAACTTAATGCATAGTCATATATGGTGGTGTAGATTGTGTTCCGACCCCAGCGGGCCACTTTGTGTATTCTGTCCCACCCTGAGGGATCCAAAAGACACTTCTGCATAGTGGTGGTACATGATGCAGGGCATGACACTTGCATTGTGTTTTAATGAGCAGTCAACCTGCTCATGCAAGATACAAGTACTTCCATACCAGTGCAAACACCTTGTCCTTGAGGTGGGGGAAGAAACCTTCAGGAATCATATAGACCAGGGGTAGACAAACTAAGGCCCGGGGGCCGGATGCGGCCCAATCGCCTTCTAAATCTGGCCCACGGACGGTCCGGGAATCAGCGTGTTTTTACATGAGTAGAATGTATCCTTCTATTTAAAATGCATCTCTGGGTTATTTGTGGGTCCTGCCTGGTGTTTTTACATGAGTAGAATGTGTGCTTTTATTTAAAATGCATCTGTGGGTTATTAGCGGGGCATAGGAATTTGTTCATTCCCCACCCCACCCCCCAAAAATATAGTCCGGGCCACCACATGGTCTGAGGGACGGTGGACCAGCCCACAGCTGAAAAAGGTTGTTGACCCCGATATAGACGATGACCCAAAATACACCTTCCAAAATTAATTTTAGACCATCTTTAAGTTGGCATAATAGTTCTATTATGTTCCTGCGCTGTCCATGGGAGATTGTTCCAGAATTTCACATCAGATTTCCATCAGACATTTATATTTTATTTTCTAGCCTTTTATGTAGAATCATAGAATCATAGAGTTGGAAGAGACCACAAGGGCCATCCAGTCCAACCCCCTGCCAAGCAGGAAACACCATCAAAGCATTCTTGACATATGCCTGTCAAGCCTCTGCTTAAAGACCTCCAAAGAAGGAGACTCCACCACACTCCTTGGCAGCAAATTCCACTGTCGAACAACTCTTACTGTCAGGAAGTTCTTCCTAATGTTTAGGTGGAAGCTTCTTTCTTGTAGTTTGAATCCATTGCTCCGTGTCCGCGTCTCTGGAGCAGCTGAAAACAACCTTTCACCCTCCTCTATATGACATCATTTTATATATTTGAACATGGCTATCATATCACCCCTTAACCTTCTCTTCTCCAGGCTAAACAGGCCCAGCTCCCTAAGCCGTTCCTCATAAGGCATTGTTTACAAGCCTTTGACCATTTTGGTTGCCCTCTTCTGGACACATTCCAGCTTGTCAGTATCCTTCTTGAACTGTGGTGCCCAGAACCGGACACAGTACTCCAGGTGAGGTCTGACCAGAGCAGAATACAGTGGTATTATTACTTTCCTTGATCTAGACGCTATACTCCTATTGATGCAGCCCAGAATTGCATTGGCTTTTTAAGCTGCTGCATCACACTGTTGACTCATGTCAAGTTTGTGGTCTACCAGTACTCCTAGATCCTTTTCACATGTACTGCTCTCAAGCCAGGTGTCACCCATCCTGTATTTGTGCCTTTCATTTTTTTTTGTAAAGCAAGGGCTTATCTGGAATTCTCAAACAGAAGAACAAGAATGATGACCAAGTTTCCCAGAAAGCTTGCCCACCACTACCAGTTCCCCCAGTAAAATTAAACGGCATGGTATTTTACAGCACACACAGTTTTTGTGGGATGATGGCAAGAAATCATGGCTCAGTATCCCAGGTGAACTGAGAACATCTCAGGATATTGTCCCAGCCCCAGAATGCCCAGCAACACAGAGGGGTCCTCAGCAAATAAGCTAATATGTGAAAGCGTTCTAAAGGAGAGAAAAAAGGGTTAAGAGACTGTTCCTTGACAAGAGCATACACACACTTGGATAAAATTTACTACGGGGTTTATATCTCTTTTAACTACAGTCCATTAACACTGTTTGCCTTCAGATGCTTAGATATGTTTAAGAACATCAGCAATTGAAAGGCGTGCCTATATGTTTTCCCTACATGAAGGCAAGTCTAGATTTAAGGACACACAAACTAATCCCCCAGATCTGCTCTGTCCTGGCAGGAATGTCTTATGTAACTGATCTTTCAATGTTGGCACACTAGAACCAGGAAGCACTTTCTCCTTTCAAGCAGCAATACAATTCACTCAAAAAGCAAAATCAATATATGATCCCACCACCCTGCAATTTCCCCCTCTCAGTAGCTATTTTGCATCCCAATCTATTTAACCTCTGCCTTGTGCTAAAAGGAGAGAAAAATAATAAAACATGCCAGTCACTTGAAAAAAATGTTTGCTATCAGTTATACCACAATTTGGGTGTTTTTCATGGAATATCTTCCTGACAGTAAGAGCTGTTCGGCAGTGGAATTTGCTACCAAGGAGTGTGGTGGAGTCTCCTTCTTTGGAGGTCATTAAGCAGATGCTTGACAGGCATATGTCAAGAATGCTTTGATGGTGTTCCTGCTTAGCAGGGGGTTGGACTGGATGGCCCTTGTGGTCTCTTCCAACTCTATGATTCTATGATTCTATCTCACAAAAAATTAAAAGATCAAATTATTTTAAAGATACATCTGGGGGGGATCACATTCAGAAAAAATAACAGAACAGCAATGGAACAGAATCAATTTGGGACTGAAGTAAAAACATCTGGCACAAAATTTGTGGAGCAGGAGAAGAGAGGAAGAAGTTTGATATCTTTTTCCCATAATGAGTCTAGGAAATATGGGGGGACATAAATCAAACCGTTTTATTCCTAGCTATTCTCTAACATAGTTGAAAATGTGTATTTGTTTTTCTAAGTTGCCTATTGGCACAGAGTGTCCCTGAGAAAGAGGTCCCTGAGACCTCTTACTAGGTCAAGTGATAGGTTGACTAGAACAGGGCAGGGTAGCCTTACTGATGCTCTTAAAGCACTTCACATACATTGCATCCAGAATTGTTAACTATAGCAAGATGCCATGTTCTCCTTGACATGCCCCACTTCAAGTTTCTCTCCACCACACCCTCTCTGCAGAAGCTTAGGCACACTTTTTAAAGTAGTATATCATCATACGGTGCAAAGCCTGCAACACTGGTTGCCACTGGAATGGAAACACAAGAAATGAAGAAGTCACTACCACACAGGGAAATACACCTAAATGTGAAAGAAGGGGAGAGAGAACTCAACAGAGCTGCCATTTTCAGAGGAAGCATTATGCTGAGTGTAAGGTGTTGTTCTATCTTAACACAAACCATTATCATTATCCCCTTATTGTTGGGGGAGGGGATTATGATGGTTCACAAAAAACTGTGTCTTCCTGCAACAGCTACATGCTGGCAAGAACTGGAAGTCAGGTAGCCAATGGCATACCGTACCTGCAAAAGCAGCCACATTATTCTACGGTACTTCATGGTATTCTTTTAAAAAGTATCCTGTTTTTACAACATTACTGATTTTCTCGTTCAGGAACCCCCCAGTTTCTCTGGGCAGAATTTCAAAAAACAATACCTTGAAGACTGCTAGGTACATACAGTATGCTTTTTAAGCCTTAAAAAAATCATTTTCAATACCAATAAAAAAGGTTTCTAGCTCTCAGTACAAATGACAAAAGCCTGAGAACACATGGGGAAATGCTTAGTAAAGGTTGGGAGAGGACATGGCTACCAGCAAGATTTCCAATATCATTAGATGGTGGTGGCAAGAATGCAACATACAAACTTTATCTGCTTATATTAAAAAATATTGGATGGTTTGGAACTGCATATAAATGAGATCCCGGTTCCCATTCTGAAGTTGTTGCATATATACGTGGATGCTTTTAAAGCGTGTGTTAATTTTCCATGTTGAACTGTGCTATGCTATATTTATCTTACAAAAACAACACTGAAAACTGCTGCATATTCTCAGCAATAGGAGTTTCCAAAATATGGGCTCATTTTACATTCACATTTCTTATACTGGTTTCTCTCCTCATCCCTAACACAAATAAACGGAAAAAAGAATGGGAGGGGAATAATTTGAGCATACAATGACACATACACCAGTCCCAAGGATGTTTGCTTCAAGCTTTATACCACTCTGCAAAATTCACAAGCAATGTTTCTCTTTTTAGCAACTGACCTAATTGGTGAGAAATAGCAAGCAAAATGTGTACTTTTGTCATCAGACAACATTAATCAGTATCAATAACCATCTACACGACATATGATTCCCCAAAACTGAAGCTTAATTTTATTTCTTTTAAACAATATTATGCTATAGCAGCAAAGCCAGGAAAAGAACAACATTTGGTTCTTTATCAAGCTATTTGCTGAAAGGACAAGAGTTCCTCCATCCAGAGCTGCTCAACTGTAGCCCAGCTGTTCAACTACGGCTTCCCCAATGTCTTCAGTGCAAGCCTGGCCTACAAGCTTCCTACAAGCCTGGCCACATTCCTGCTCACTTTCACAAGCAACCTACACTGTTGTA
The DNA here is from genome assembly GCF_963506605.1 of Zootoca vivipara. Classification (NCBI taxonomy): domain Eukaryota; kingdom Metazoa; phylum Chordata; class Lepidosauria; order Squamata; family Lacertidae; genus Zootoca; species Zootoca vivipara. The sequence continues at coordinate 40,499,677 of NC_083281.1, read as the reverse complement.
GGCACAATATTCCTACAACATATTGTGCACAATGCACATGGGAGACAGTGCTAAACCATACAACCTGAACTCATTTGATATTATGGACTCTAATCCCCATCACTCCTGACTACTGCCTGTGGCTTATGGGAGTGCAATTTCAAAACATCTGGGAAGGCACCATGTTGTTGTTTCAGCCCTTACCTCTAGTAAAAGTATTTCTCAAACCCAGGTCACACATCACAGGAAGCCATGGTTAATGGCTCCCTGTGAGCAAGCAGGGTACATGGTGCCCAGTCACTCCGCTTGTTGCTCCTTTGGCACAAGGCGGCATAACAAGCCATGAAGCCTGGATTGCTGTTATGTCCAAACTAGGATCGTCATTTGTTTATCCCTAACAACCATGATCAGGAAGCCAAGAATAAACCATGATTTAATGATAACTGTTTGTCAGGGAGAAAGAAACCATGACCTCCAATTTGGATGCAAGGACAACAAACACAAATGCTATTGGGGAGGAGCAAAGTGGGAGCAATTGGGCAGTACATGCTAGCATGCTGCTCATTCATGGTAAGCAATTAACCATGTGTGAACCGGGCCACCGCCAATGTCAATCAGACCCCCCCCCCAATAAATTGCAGGAAACTGAACTGAAATAGTTCAGGCTTGCCAATATTTAAAAATGCAAAATACAACAAGAGACAATATGGTCTGTTGCTATAACATTAATGTCTTCATTAATCTAGATGCAGAAAGAATAAATGCACCTGCTTTTCTTTTAAAGAGATAACGGAACTTGGGTCTGGAAGACATGGTGTCCCAATCCCACATCAACCCCATGTATTTACTGGGAAGTCTCAGCTAGCTCCAACTGTTTCATTGCAGTTTCATATGAGACAAAATGTGTAAACTCTATACATACTTGCAGTGGCAGTGGAAAGACCCCAAGTGTGGAGTCCCGCAAGGTGCAATCCGTTCCCTGGTGCTTTTCAATATCTTCATGTGCCCCCTCGCCCAGATTGTCCGGAGTTTTGGGCTGGGTTGTCGTCAATATGCTGATGACACCCAGATTTATCTGTTGATGGGTGGCCGTCCTGCCTCGGCCCCGGACACACTGACCAAGTGCTTGGAAGCTGTGGCTGGATGGCTATGTGGGAGTCGGCTGAAGCTAAATCCTTCGAAGACAGAGGTCCTCTGGTTGGGTCGGGATGACATGGGGCGGGGGGGGGGCAACTTCCATCTTTCGCTGGGGCTCAATTAGTGTCAGCCCCTTCTGTCAAGAGCTTGGGTGTAACCTTGGATGCCTCCCTTTCCATGGAGGCGCAGGTTGCAACTACAGCCCAGGTGACATTTTTCCATCTCCGCCACATTAAGCAGTTGGTCCCCTACCTTTCTCAGCCTGACCTGGCCACAGTGATCCATGTGATGGTCACCTCTAGGCTTGATTATTGTAACTCGCTCTATGCGGGGCTGCCCTTGAAACTGACCCAGAAACTCCAGCGGGTGCAGAATGCCGCGGTGAGATTCCTTACGGGGTCCGCGCCACGAGACCACATTCATCCAGTGCTTTACCAGCTGCACTGGCTCCCGGTGGAGTACAGGGTCAGGTTTAAGGTGCTGGTTTTGACCTTTAAAGCCTTATGCGGCTTAGGACCCTCATACCTACGGGACCGCCTCTCCTGGTATGCCCCGCAGAGGACATTAAGGTCCACAAATAATAACTTACTGGAGATCCCGAGTCACAAGGTGGGTAGACTGGCCTCGACCAGGACCAGGGCCTTCTCAGTACTAGCCCCGACCTGGTGGAACGCTCTCTCTCAGGAGACTAGGGCCCAGCAGGAGTTGTCATCTTTTCGTAGGACCTGCAAGACGGAGCTGTTCAGCTTGGCCTTTGGAATGACTCAGTCTGACCTTGGTGTTACCCTCCCCTAAGGCTTTATCCTACAGATATTTAAATGAGGTTGCACTTGTAGATTCCTAATTTTTAAATTGAATTTTAACATTGTATTTAATCTGCATTTTAATTGAATTGTTGCTTTTATGCATGCCTTGATATTCTTGTTGTTAGCTGCCCTGAGCCCAGTCTTGACTGGGAAGGGCGGGGTATAAATAAAAATTATTATTATTATTATTATTATTATTATTATTATTATTATTATTATTATTCAAGTCTGACATCTAATGTGAAGATGACACAGGGATCTATTTTTACATACTCAAGGCAAGTGAACTTTCAAAATAAAGCTGATCTTCCCATTAGAGGCCAATAGTGTGTATATGCATAGGGATATATAAATATGTAGATCTGCATCTAAAAGTTAGAAAATACCCAGGCTAAAAAGGGCTTGTGACAAAGCCACCCAACTCTTAGGCTGAAGCTGACATTTAGAAACTGAATTTATTCCAAATTTATATTCCACTCTTCCTTCCCCAAAGTTGGCAGTTCACAATAAAATTATGTAAAATCTATTCAAAACTACACAACATCACAGACAGCTGTTAAAAGCAGTACTATCCTTCATAAAACTATTGGCCAAAAAAGTATTTATATGTTTGTTGAATACAGAAAAGGGGTGGTGGGGATGGAGGGGGAGAGAACTGCCTGACTTCCCTTAGGATGGAGTTCCATGGCTGGGCCTTAATTATTTCTTCCAACACTTCTACAGCTATACAAACTGAAATTTTGTTCACAAAATGACCGGCTGGAAAGTCTACACACATAGCAGGGAATCACCTTGCCCTCAAAAAGCAAGTGAGAAGGTTTATGTGCACACAGGGGATGGCATAAGACCATAGGAGTCAGTGTTGTGTCATTATGTGTTAAGGCAAGCATGCCTAGTCCTAGCTTCATTCCCCCATTCTGCATACAGTAAAATATGTGGTTATGGCCAGATGGCCTTAAAAAAGGACTAGGCAATTCATGGGGGATAGATCTATCTACAGTTACTGGTCACATTAGATAAATAAAACCTCCATATACCTCAAGTGATGGGTGGGGCAAGCAACAGGGAGGAGCATTGCCTTCAGGCAAGTTTCCCAGAAGCACATGGCTGTCCACTCTTGGAAACAAAACACATGCCTACAGGAATCATTGGCTGGGTCTGGCAAAGTCCTTATCCTCTAGCAAAAGAGATTATTTTCTATTGGCAGTGAAGTGTGTATCCCATGCATCAACAAATGCACAGGGCAGCACAGTATCTGACTTCTTGACTCTCTCAACTTTTAAGATAGTTTTTAGTTCTCATGGCTGCACAAGGAATTTGGGAAATAAGTCAGAGCAAAACAGCAAAAAGCCAGAGTAAACTTTTATAGGCAGCAACCAACTTGTCACCAGATGCATGAAGTAGACCAAGAAAGTAGGAACACAAGAGGGGTACCGAAAAAGGAACTTGTAACCAGCATGTTTATTCTGATCATAGAATCTTTCAAGGTGCAGACATGGCGCTGCCTCTTAGAAGGATAACTGATTTGGTTCTACAGTATTGTGTTGGTTCTATAACCATCTCATCTTTAATAGATACTTAAGTGCTAACCTTTCCACATATATGAAGAAGAATCTGTGGCTCTTAACCTGGCTGTTAACTTGTGGAAAAGTTTACTTTCACTAACTTATTTTTGTTAAGTGTTTATAATCCACACAATTAAGAGTAGCTAAGCACAATTTGTGCCCACAAAAGAAAGAATAATTAGTTATGTAAAGCTGCACCATACACAACCCAATTCATGTACAGTACTCAAAAACTTGATACACTGGTGAAACACAGTCACCCTGGCAGTTTCTTTCATGCAAGGTTGGAGGATTTTTCAGTTTACAGGCAGACGGAGGAATCACAAGCAGCTATAGAAACAGCATGCAGCAAAATTCCAGAAGGAAGGCAATAAGCTAAATGCTCACCAAGAGAAGAAATGACCTTTTGCTGGTGCCCCACCACAATCACAGTCCATTTGGAAAATGCTTCACTTGCTAGTTTTAAAAAGTAATGTATTAAGAGAAAAGCAAAACTCATTGGCATCGCTATTTCCATCTATTGTAGTTGTCCTTAAACAGAGCAGTTCAAGGACATAAATAAAAATGGCACTTCCAAAGTTAAACATTTACTGGGTCTAGTTTATCAAACAGCTCATTATTTTTCATTTCCTCACAACCATTCAGATTTTCCAGGTTAGCAAGGTACTTTCCAAATGTGGAACCACCTTAGAAAAGATCAATTCAGCATTGTAATTCAGATGCGTTGTTAAATGTAAGTCAGAGAAAAGACTGAAACTCAGGGGTGGAAACACTGCATGTCATGTGCTGAACAGTACATAGGTGGTATGGTTTGTCCTTTAAGTTTTGTGATTTGAGGGTGTGCCCTCTTTTAAGTTGATAACATTCTGAAAAACAGGAGACCTCATGCTTAAGGCACACTGATCCCACCCTAATCTGCTCCTGCTCTTGCCCATTCATCTTTCCAAAGTGTTAAGAGACTAGTTTCTTGGACCCCAAGAGACTGTTTAAAAACAGTAATCTTGAGCAGTATTTTATGTACATTTTCCAAAAAAACTAAACAAAACACACATAGCACAAAACATTTTGTATTGAAACTGCTATTAAAACCTAGCTTTTTTGTAGAGAACTGACTTATGCAGCTGACACCTTCAGAAAACAGGTTGACAGCTGACACCTTCAGAAAACCCAAAGCTGTTGCAAACACATGACAACCAGCTGGCTGATGGACAACTCAGAAGCACTGCATAAGGACCTCAGACAGGTGAGTGGAACAAGCCACTTGTCAGGTATCTAATGTCATATTGGTCTGACAGTATAAGGCAGTTTCCTTTATGTCTTCTTGGTGGCCTCTTAAAAGAACGTATTTACTGTATCATTTCAGGAAAACATGGGAGCAAGAATTTTCATCAAACCTCTGACTGGACAATTAAAGAGTTAGTATACCGAATCTGGCCTCTGAGGCTCACAGCTGCTTATTCCTAGACACTTTCCCAAGTCATCCAAATTTAGTACGAGGTGCCACACATGTTCACAGATAATTGTGTACTGGCTGTACTGCAACAATGAGGGCCAGCTACATGTCTTGTGATCTACACTTTGGCCACCCTTGGCCATTGTGTGATCTGAGCATCTCGTAGGTAGTCTTTACCAACTCAAGAAGTTGGCCCAGGTCAACATCAATGACCACATTATAACAACTGAAAACATAAATGTTCTGAACCAGCTACTGAACCACAGCAAGCACAGCAATGTGAGTCCAACTTCTGTTATTTTTCATTCCATGTTTCATTTAATGGAAGCCAATGCAAGTTCTAATTGTAGAGGGCACAGACTGCTTCCTTCATTCTCCGCAATTCATTCTCAGCCTCTGGGAGGATTATGTTTTCAAAACATAACTTAAGCAGCACACTCAACAAATGTAGATTTTCTTGATTTTTACAAAGCTGGTTAAACATGATTTGTATTCCATTATCCTGCTAACCATTACGATTGCAGAGGGTGTAAAATATTCTAATTATTTTTTTAGTTTGTTATGGTATTGTATGCTGAAAAGTTTTTTTTTTAAAAAAAGTAAAGGTAAAGGGACCCCTGACCATTAGGTTCACTCGCGGACAACACTGGGGTTGCAGCACTCACCTCACTTTACTGGCCAAGGGAGCCTGCGTACAGCTTCCAGGTCATGTGCCCAGCATTACTAAGCCGCTTCTGGCGAACCAGTGCACAGAAACGTCGTTTACCTTCTCACTGTAGCCGGTACCTATTTATCTACTTGCACTTTGACATGCTTTTCAAACTGCTAGGTTGGCAGCAGCAGGCGCCGAACAACGGGAGCTCACCCCTTCGCGGGGATTCGAACCGCCAATCTTCTGATCGGCAAGCCCTAGGCTCTGTGGTTTAACACACAGCGCCACCCGTAATGATTCTAATTACAGTGGTACCTCGGGTTACAGACGCTTCAGGTTACAGACTCCGCTAACCCAGAAATAGTACTTCAGGTTAAGAACTTTGCTTCAGGATGAGAACAGAAATCGCGCGGCGACGGGAAGCCCCATTAGCTAAGGTGGTAGCTCAGGTTAAGAACGGCCCTCCAGAACGAATTAAGTTCTTAACCAGAGGTACCACTTTATTTTTCACTGGCTTGTCTTAAAAGGACTAAAGGATAGAATAATGTTTAGTGAAAACATAAGCCAATTACAGTGTTAAAAGCTGAGATATGAAAGCCAGGAGCTAAATGGCACCTTAAACCTAGGTTTAAGGGTGCAACAACAGAATGTCTAGGCACATTTTTTTATAACAAGAATACAAAAAGCTGAAAATGAATGAACTGCAGCTAAAACATTGTGTTCATTTTTCACATGCTCCGGTCTTTCCCCTGCCCACCCCCCTAATACTCTTAAGAGGGTCTCTTCTCCAGTTTTCAGAGAGTAGCTGAAGGTGGGGAGGCAGAAAAGATCCCCCTTTCCTTCCACTCTGCAGTTTTAAACTGAAATCTTACCTGCAGTACTGCACCCTGAGCTCAGAAACTGCTCACACTAATGAAATTCCCTGTCACAAAATGTGCCTAGAACAGGCACCCCCAAACTGCGGCCCTCCAGATGTTCTGGCCTACAACTCCCATGATACCTAGTTAACAGGACCAGTGGTCAGGGAAGATGGGAATTGTAGTCCAAAACATCTGGAGGGCCGAAGTTTGGGGATGCCTGGCCTAGAAGAACAATGGGAGTTTCGAAAACCGACCAATTATTATCCCATATAATTCATCCCTTCCTTTTATGGTCAAATTGCACATTTGCAATCTGGGAGTACTCTGTGTGGGTTTGGGTGTTTTTGGGTGGCAGATTCTATGTGCACCACCTCCTACCACTACATAGTCCTCTTGAACTTACAGTATTGTGTGTAATGCCCAAGTTCTGTAATCCTCCTCCATCCAAACACACATACAGACACAAGGATGATGGAAATCAGGGTATTAAATACATATGTATATGCGTACCTATGGCTCAAACATTACACTAGTGAGAGTCTGCTATATGTACAATATTTCCAGATCATAGATTAGTTGTCAATTGTCTATTTAATTTATCTATAAGATTCTCTCAAAGTGACATAGGTAAAGGTAAACGTACCCCTGACTGTTAGGTCCAGTCACGGACGACTCTGGGCTTGTGGCGCTCATCTCGCTCTATAGGCTGAGGGAGCCGGCGTTTGTCTGCATACAGCTTCTGGCTCATGTGGCCAGCATGACTAAGCCGCTTCTGGCAAACCAGAGCAGCGCAGGGAAACACCGTTTACCTTCCCGCCGGAGCGGTACCTATTTATCTACTTGCACTTTGCTGTGCTTTCGAACTGCTAGGTGGGCAGGAGCAGGGACCGAGCAACGTGAGCTCACCCCGTTGCGGGGATTCGAACCGCCGACCTTCCAACCGGCAAGCCCTAGGCTCTGTGGTTTACACCACAGCGCCACCCGTGTCCCAACTCAAAGTGACATACAAAACATTTAATCTGCAGGGTGTGGGATATCAGTTTAATACAAATTGTTATAGGGTGTGTTTAAAATTGGCTGGAAGCCATTAAACACAATTTCCATTTGTATGTACTGTAGGCCCTAATGGGAAACTAAGGCTACGTGCAGCTTCCTGATTTGTTTTGCCACTCATGCAAAGGGAGGAGCAACGGAACTGCATACTAAATAACAACAAACCAGGACATGGTCATGTGAATACAGTCACAGTCTTAAAACTGATTCATTTCCACCTATCAAACATTGTGTTAAAGTTTGTTTTTTGTATGTAAACGAGAATCACTGCAGAGGATATCTAACTACCGTACCTAGGTTAATTATTATAACATGTAGTTATAACACATGCTATGCACATGTGGATTTCCTACTGGACTCAGGGACTAGCAACCAGGAATTGCACATCCAACAACTTGAACTGTGCAACATGTATAGTTATCCATAAATGCTTATGACTCTACTCAGCGTTTGAAATTGAAAATTGAAATTTAGCACCTGGCTATCGACCACTTGCAACCAAGTGAAGATGCCTGGGCGCCAATATGGTGCCACCATTTGGAGGTGCATGCCTGGGGATCCTTGGATTTTGACGGTTTTCACACATTTGCAACACATCCCATAGAATTCAACCTGCTATATTTTATCTGCACAATCAGAATGAATTTCAGGAACCAAAAAGGTGTATTGAAAAATACGGATTTCGAGCTGTTGGGCCCCAAAATGGCAACTAGACATTCCATTTTGGTGACTATAAACCTGGTTTAAGGAGCCATTTGGCACCTAGCTTATATATCAAAGTTTCTAACACTGACTCTACTAAGCGAAAACATGGACATTAAAAGTTTGCATCACATGGAGATGCTTTTTTGCCTAGTAACTCCTAGTCTTTACTTTTGGAACAGTTACAACTCAATCTTATGAATGCTTACTTGAAAGTACCAATGTATTCAAATAGGAATTAGTCGAAAAAATGGGCATAGGATTGCAGCCTCAGCCTTCATGTAAGTGATCTTGCTAAGAGTCAACAGAAATATGTCCCTTAGTGCTAAGCAGCAGTAATTCTGCAGTATAAAAGGCACATAAGCTTAATGATGAAAGGCATTTTAAAATGCTGCTACGCTGAAGGCTCTATATAGCTGCAAACAAGTATGTTTAATAGTTATAGCAACTATTTAGTATGCATGCTTCTAAATGCTTTCACAAAGAGATACAAGAAGTTATTGATATATAACACCTGACAATGCCCACGCATATATGTTCCATAGAACATATCAGAAACCATAGCTTGAAGTGAGTTTACAAAACATGGTCTATATGCCAACTATGTGTTAGCACACATAAACAAACCATATTGGAGGTAATAGAACAATAATGTCAGAGGCTGTTACACCATCGAAAAAAGCTGAGTGTATGAAAAATAAAAGCAGACAGGCACCTTTCTGACAGGTTTGCCTAGTGCTTTGGGGAAGCTCAAACCATAGTTTGGGTTCTAAACATGTCCTCCTCATAGTCAAGACTCCTACTTCCTTCAGACTTCCCTCAAAAATGCACTTCAATAACCTCATCTTCTCCAAATCCTCTATAATAACCTAATGACAGCCTAAACTTTGTCAAACAGAAGTGAATACTTCAGTTGAGGCCCTGAATAAGCCTGAACAGAGCAATACTCTAGTTAATGTCACTAAAATGGCAATCACATTTTGGGTGACATCATCAATCCTTTACATGGAGATCTACTGCTATCCCCTATTTGCCAGTGGGTTCAATGACTTGAATAAAGGGACAGAAGGCATGCTTTCATTTTATCTAGGACACAGAACTGCAAGCTTTAGCGAAAACAGGATCAATCTTGAGAAACTGGGGTGCTAGGATAAAAGCAAAACAATGCCTGGTTTATGATTCATAAAAAGACCAGTTCTGCAGTTTCCTAACACACCTTTATACGTGCAAAGCAGAGTCTATGCATTTAAGGATGTGGTGACCAATAGGGTTGGCTTGAATCTTATCAATCCCTTCCATGAGGAGCTAATACTGGGGCAATACAGAAGCTAGTTGGAAGGAGTAAGTGTACCAATGTACACAGAATATTCCAGTGGCACAATCCACAAGGAAGCTCTACTGTACAAGCTCCACTGATGTTGTTATTCATTTCAGGAATGTGCCCTAAGTTCTTAACTACAGCAGAAACAGGGATGCATAGACATTTGGAAAACTTTGGTGCCAGCTGGGGAGGAGGGGGGATGGGGGATGGGAGACCTGAGGACATCCATGAAATGGGATATCTTGCTTTTGCAGTTAAGTGAGAGCTGCTACTGGGCAACCAGAGCATCTGTTTGGGAGATCTATGTCCAGCAAGGAGTTGCTGCTTGCAAATGGGGTCAAATGAAGTTAGAGGTAGCTGAAGATAGCAGTAATCTTGCAATCTCTCTCTCTCTCTCTCTCTCTCTCTCTCTCTCTCTCTCTCTCTCTCTCTCTCTCTCTCTCACACACACACACACACACACACACACACACCAGCAGCATACATGGGGTCAGGGTGGTGGAGGAGGAGAAACATGCTTCCTGTCCCTTTCAGCAACTCAAGACAACAGGGCCAATTTTGAGCCAAAAAGGCTAATTAGGGTGGCTGGATGCTTGCTACCCTCAGTCATGAACAGCTGATCCTTGAAGGGTGGTGTAAAATCCATCCTTAGAAACTAACACTAGGTAAAGTTTATTTCCAAGCGACACTCTTTTGTTAACACCATGTTTAATGTTGATGCAAAATTAAGTTGTGCTCTTGCTCATCATCCCATTACTATTGGGGGCGGGGGCAGCGGGGCAGCTGGCAACCTGCTTTGAACGCTCAAAATTTAACTCCCAAAGCCAGTGGAGAAAAGTTAGGCAGGATATAAAGGCAGAAAACAACATTCCTTATCATCTTAAATATCACAATCCCTTGGAAACCTTGGGACTGAGGCAAAGGGGGAGGGGAGAACAATTAAAGGATTTTTGTTTAAATGGCTTCAGTTTCAGTCTTCCACTTACTTATACCAACTATGGTTTTGCTCAGGTATTACAAATAACTCCTCAGCCTCCTCCTAATCCAGATGCCTCTTGATAGCTAAGATAAGAACAGCATAAACAAACTTTGTCCTTCAGTCCTTAAAACTCAGAGTAGCAGTGCTTCAAGGTCACTCTTGTTAGCAAAGGAAGGCCTTGCTCCAGCAACTTTTACTGCAACACCATTCCAACTATGAGGAGGGAGAAATGTAAAAAATAAAAAGCCATGAGTGTCAGTCTTTACTCAATGCAAACAGGTAACCCATTCCAGAGTGCACTTGTTCCCCTTCTTCCAGTAAAGGATGACTGATCTCAGTGGCAGGAACATCCCAGTGACCTTCATCATCTACTTGCAACTAAGAAGAAAAGCAAAAGCCTTCTAATACTTGCCAAAAGAAAGCAGAAGTCTGCAAAGAGATGCATGTCTTTTGGTACCCACAGCAAAGTCTTTAGTAGCCTGTGGCCAAAGGAAAAACTTGTCTCGCTTAACCTAGATATGAGGCAGAAACTACAAGGGCAAAAGACTGAACCCTTTTCTGCCCCCTTTACTTTCCCACATCAACAAAATGTGGTTGCTGCAAAGGTTTTCAGATCACAGCACATGGAAACTGACTTTATGATACATGCAGTACAATACAGAATGATAGCTGCTGCTCAGAAAGATGGTGATTTAAGCAAGTAATACATTCCCCTCACTGAGGTTTTATAAACGGGGGGGGGGGGGAGAGATGACAGGTGAAAAAAATTGCCACAATTTACAAATGCATGGCACCTACATTAACTCTGATATGTACAGAGTAATGTATCAGTTTAAGGCCTCAGCTACTAAAGACTGAATGGTATATAAAGCAAGGGAGCAGTTTAATGCTAACTCTCCTCCCTACACCCCCACTCCTCCAAATGTGTTGCCAATGTTCTTTGTATTTCCCAAAATCAAAAGGGCATTTGAAGAACAACTCCCTTATGTTTTTCTCCTTCTATGAAAGCTTCAGTGCATTTGAACAAAGACAAATTAACAGGAGGGGAAAGGGGGGGGAAGAGAAAGAGTTCCAGCTTTTCAACCCAGATCTTGCACAAAAGATTAGGCATCTCTGCACAAATTAATCTCTTTCCTCACACATCTCCTTTTACAGCTACAGAAGTGGGGGCAAGCGGGGGGGGGGAGGAGGACGGGGAGCCAGCTAAAGGGCATGCAGAAGCCAAGGAGAGCAAGGTAATGTAGGTGCTCCTCCGGAAGGTATGCAAGGAATGCAAAGGGGCCATTTTCTGAGACAGTTTCAACTTATCTGCACTCTTGGATTCTTGGTTACAGCTAGGATCACTACATAGAAAACAAAACAAAAACAATTCAAAAAACTTACCAGGGATTGCGTTTATTTTATGTGCAGTTAACTGTGCTTCCTCTGACAGAGCTAATTAAGTCATTCCTAGCCCTTCTCCACACAAACACACACAAAACCAGAGGTGGAGGAAGAGGAAACAAAGGCAGCAGGAGATGCAGGAAAAGGTCTCTGGAGTGTCCACTGTGGTACAAAACTGAACAGCTGCCCTCCCAACAAACTATTCGCCATTTTTCTTTGTCTTTCAGCTGACCCCTGCCTCAGTGAAAAACTCCCAGAGACTCCAATGAAACACTGTGCAGCCTCCTTCCACTTTAACAGTCAAAGACATTCAATCTAGCATGCTATTTGACACCAAACCTCGCCTCCGCCTGCATCTCATTGGCTAAGCCCCTTTATCTGGGAAGATCACAGAGGCTGGATTGGCTGCTCCAGTCATCACTAACCTCCTTTGTACACTTCCTGTTTTAAAGTTACCTTGAGATGCAGAACAGGGGTCAGACACGGAGACTTCAAGCTAGAAACAACTTACATAAAAGGAATTTCTGGCAAAGACACACTTTTAGCAATGAGAATAGGAAATCATAAAAAGAAAGGCAAGCCTCCGCCCCCCCCCCTTTTTTGTCTGTACCCAGCACAGTAACATCTACATTTCTGGCCCTTTCCTTCACATTATAGTAAGAAAAACTTGGCACTGCTAATCATAGGATTTAAAAAAAACTGGTAATAAAAAGAAATCATTTTTTTTAAAAGCTACAATTTTCACAGCATGTCTATTGGCCCCACAGGCTGTCCATATACAGCATAACTTCACAGGCATTGAAATACAGAGCAACAGCAAGTACCTAGGGTTGCTCAGAAGTAAAGGGGAGAAGAAAAAGAGTGGGCACATATCATTATTAGAGTACACAGGCACTCTTATGGCAGCAGGGCTCCACAGTAGACTTGAGGTTTAGGACCGCTGGTTCTCTTCCCACCCACCCCTCTTGTCAAAGTGGTCTTCTGGCAAAACTAGCTGCTCATCAAGGGATTCCCTTACTGCACACAGTCATCGCAAACGCTTCCCACACATCAGCAGTTACACATCAATTGCCAGAAATGCGGCAGGTTTCCATGCCCGCAACTGAGGTCAGCTTCCTGCAACTGCCAAAGACATGCCAATATAATAATTCAAAAGGCAGGTGAAATCATTTTATGCACCTACACCTGCACGCTTTTCATGAGAACGTTCAGATACTGCATAAGAACCTTGTGGCACCTTCCCTAACACAGCATAAACTGTTGTGGACTAAAACCTACTTCGTCAGATGCATTTGTCTATCTACTGAATGACCCACAGCCCCTCTAGCGTCCTAGGTTCCTTCTTCTCCCTGACACCACTCCCTCTCTCTAAGTCTAACCTAAGTCTAACTCAAACCCTCCTTTCCTAATACTGCCCTCTCATGCCTGTTTTCCTAAGTTTTCCCTCTTCCCCTCTTTTTCCTTCTCCTGCCTCCCTTGATCTCTGAGTAGCTCAGACCATGGCAACAAAGCTGCGCTTCCTCCACAACCACCAAGACATTAGAGCGGGCATAGGCAAACTTGGCCCTCCAGATGTTTTGGGACTACAGCTCCCATCATCCCTAGCTAACAGGACCAGTGGTCAGGGATGATGGGAGTTGTAGTCCCAAAACATCTCTAGGGCTGAGTTTGCCTATGCCTGATTAGAGTAGCTTAACTAAACAATGTTAAGACCAACACCACCATAATCTCTTGCAACATTACAATGCCTTACCTAAATTGTAATAAAACACAGTACTTCACTGAACAAATGTACGTGGAAAGTGGCTAACCTAACAGGCAAACCTTCCTTCTGTTTTGCAGACCTGGAACTGCAACCAAGTACTAAATTAACTGTGTACATCAGTTTCCAATCCAGAGGCAAAAGCAGAAGTGCTATGGTGCTTGCATTGCAAAAATCCCTTCCTCCTCAAAGTCCAAGCTCTTGGATCAGGAGAACACACTGCATATGTTAGGCAAGCCTTGCAATTGGTCTTTGGGAAGAGTAAATGATTCCTTGCAATACAACATAACAATATAATAAAGCCATCCCAACTCACAGGCACATGTGCAGAACCTGTTGCGCAAGCAAGTCAATTATTCTGTGTATATATGAAAGGCTGAATTCTTTTGCTTCTAATATCTCTTTTAATAAAAGGGGTGGTGGGAGAAGCAGCAGCAATGAATGGATTGGCAGAAGAGAATCTTTGTGGTTCCATTCTCTTCTGCCATCTAGATATGTCACTCTAGATATGAACCACAGGTATTTACACAATCTGATATACAAAATGCCAAGCAGCCCCAACCCCCAAACACAAATGTGAATGGGTTTTTGTTAAAAAAAAATATAATTAAAAAATAAAATAATATTCTATATACCCTGTATTTTGGAAAGGGTTTGGCCTATCTGTCCGTTCTCTGAGTTTCGCACTTCTTGAAATATCATTGCACAAGGGTTCCCAAGGTGAGGGTGGCAGACTTAGTTGATGCCAGGCACTATTTTGAATTAAGATGGCAGACCAAAACATCACTTTGGCATGACTCTGCCTATTTTTTTGGCATAGGTTTGGCCATCTCTTGAGATTATGTCACCAAACCCGGCACAAAGATTCCTGCAGTGATATTTGTCAAAAGTTGGGTGCCAGGTGCCACTTTGAATCAAGTGGACTGAAACCTGACTTTGGTGCGGCTTCTTCCTTTTGTGTATGTATCAGGTACAAGCTATGCTGATTTGGGCACCTCTGAAGATATTGTCATCCCATTTGGCAGGTCTTCAACAAATATAACCTGACAGTCCGACCCTGCACCAATTTGGACAGGTTGGAAACAGCAAGAGTTCCAGAAGTGGAGGTGGCAGTCTTTGCCTATGTTTGGACATCAGGTGCCATTTTGATTAAAGACGGTGGACAAAATTAACCATAATTAACCATTGGCTTCCCCCTCGCCAATTGATTCAGGCCTGGTTCCTTAAAGCTCACACATGACACTATCCATTTAAAATCACATTTTAACAAATTTCTTCAAATTTCTGGGCAGCGCCAGGCTCTTCCCACTACTATAAAATAACTTTCATATAAATATGATAGCCCTAATTTCAAAACTAAAAGAAATACCTCTACCAAATACATTGAGTTAAATGAGTCTTTTCTATGTAATTAAAGAACCAATTTGATCATTTCTAAAGTATGAGTATTTACACTCTACCTGCCAAACACAGGCAGCAAAGAGATGAAACACTGCAAATACTACTCTATTCAATTGTAAATTAACAGAGTTTAGGCTGCAGCCATGTATACCAGGGGTAGGGAACTTTTATGGTTCAGTGGGCACCACAGCTAAGGCTAACTTTGACGGGTGCAAAGTTGACAGGAGCAAGTCCCCTAGAAAGGCAAATGTTTAGGAAACAAGCATCAATAGGAAACTTGATTTAAATCAACTCTTTTTCTTACTTTTTTTTTGTAACAATAATTTATTTTGCCTTTCCTTCCAAAGGAGCCCAGGGCAGCAAACAAGTGATGAAACAATAAAAACTAACATCAAAACAATTTCAATATAGATGCAGTTGGGTTGGATCTCAACTTAAAAGGCTTATTGAAAGATGAAGGTATTCAGTAGGTGCCAAGACAACTGAGATGGCATCCTGACCTTAGTACAGTAATCATCAATTTAAATCATCTTGGTTTAAATCAATCTACCTGCTGCTATATTCCTGTCAGTGCAGCTACCAACTTGCACAAATCAAAACTGCACAGCTAGAAGGAACATGTATAGAAGCATAATTTTTAAATGATCTTGTGCAATTCCTCAGAACCAATTTGCAGCTCGGAAGTCAGCCAGATCAAAACTAAAACTCAATGGAAGCCTGAAAAGTACATTCTCCTGTTCATAATAAGGGTACTAACGTTCTGACAATGCGATTTTGTCTTTGCTCTGTTTGCTTATATGAACAATACTCATTTTTTGTTAAGAAGCTAGTTTCTAAGTTGTTGTTTTTTTAAAGTGGATGTTTTCAACTTGAAATATAAAATGTTATAAAAGAATAGGGGTGCTGCTCACCATTCAAACAGGAAGAACAATTCCCATCCCTGACAAGGGTGTTGAGATAAGTCCACTGCTTTAGTGGGAAAAGTCCACATATGGAAATAGTTCGCACAAAGTAGCTGCTTGCACAGATAACCAGCATGCTGGCTACTGTGCATTATCACACTGTTTACAGATAAAAAGGGTATTTAAGGCTCATAAGTCTCTGTGAAACACTGTGATGTTAAGTTGATAATAGGAGGAGGGAAGGAAGAAGAATAAACTTTTTAAACTTCTGTTCATGGGTCCAAAGTACAGATTAAAATCATTGGCAATAACCACTCAAATTGCTCCGGCGATAGGAACCTAGGAAGCTGCCTTATACAGGGTCAGACCATTGGCCCTTTCAGCTTAGTATTATCCTGACTGGCAGCAGCTCTCCAGAGTTACAGACAGAGGACATTCCCAACTCTTCTCGGAAATGCTGGCTATTAAGCCCGGGACTTTCTGTATATACATGGTAGATGCTCTCCCACTGGGCTATGGCCCTTCCCATGTTCAAAGGCAGCATACCTTTAAACATAGGTGGCTGCTATGAAGTATTATTTACTTCTACTGCATTCACAGCTCACATCTAACTAAATTGTGTGGCTTGGTCATGAGAAACAAGGCTTGGTCATGAGAAACAAGAGACCAAGCGAGAGCTTTAGATTGCAGTGGAAAAGCAAACTTGCGCCTAATTTCTGGAGAAGAAAAACAAACCTAATCAGGAGAAGAAAAGGGGTGGGGAAGGTCAGAGTGTAAGAGTAAGGAAAAAGACCAAAAGGGGACAAAAAACCCAGAGGAAATAAAGGGTGTTTTGGAGAAGAGCAAGGCACACATACATACTCTCAAAATCCATACATACAACTAATCCAGAATGTGGCAGCTAGACTGGTGACTGGGAGCGGCTTCCGAGACCACATAACACCGGTCTTGAAAGATCTACATTGGCTCCCAGTACGTTTCCGAGCACAATTCAAAGTATTGGTGCTGACCTTTAAAGCCCTAAATGGCCTCGGTCCAGAATACCTGAAGGAGCGTCTCCACCTCCATCGTTCTGCCCGGACACTGAGGTCCAGCACCGAGGGCCTTCTGGCGGTTCCCTCGTTGCGAGAAGCCAAGTTGCAGGGAACTAGGCAGAGGGCCTTCTCAGTGGTGGCGCCCGCCCTGTGGAACGCCCTCCCAACAGATGTCAAAGAGGGGAAAAAACTACCAGACTTTTAGAAGACATCTGAAGGCAGCCCTGTTCAGGGAGGCTTTTAATGTTTAATAGATTAGTGTGTTTTATTTTTCTGTTGGAAGCCGCCCAGAGTGGCTGGGGAAGCCCAGCCAGATGGGCGGGATATAAATAATAATAATAATAATAATAATAATAATAATTATTATTATTATTATTATTATTGAACCTCTACAGGGAGTGACAGAAAAAGCATAGTAGGCAATAGTGAATATGGGCTTAGTAGAAAAAGCAAACCCTAGTTATGAAAGAGGGATGGCTTCAGGCCAAGTCTGCCCACCAGTGTTAGAAACTGAGATATGAAAGTTAGGCAGGCTGAGGCTGAAAATAAATCAATATAGTAGAGTAATAAAGATCTCCAAAGACAATCTGGAAATCTTTTCAGGCTGAAAAGGGACTCCTACAACAGAAAATCCAAGTTCAAGAATAGGAGGCCTCTGAGGCCTATACTTCAAAAACTGATGCAGAGATGTTCAGCAAGATCAGGAGAATAAACCAAGCAGAGACAGTGAAGAAGAAGATTACTTTGTACAACCTGGGGCAAAAATTTAGGGCTAAGACACTACTGCATGATGATTTGGAAATATAAAACAAAAAACCCCATAATCCATGCCTCCAAGGCAGAAACTGTTGTTAGCAAAGAATACAAGTCAAACAGGGCCATGATCCTGATTTTAACATGGGGTGGAATCCAACTATACAGCTTTGCTAGCACAATAACTTTTAACTGCATAATGGAACTTTCCTGCCTGCTTCCTCTCCTCTAAACCTGTTCCAGGAGTTCCTTCAACCCTACAGAGCAGATTTACAGGCACGCAGGAGGTACACAGGGACAGGAAAGTTCTATTGCATCACTGGAAGTCCTTGTGCTAGTCAAACTGTTTAGACGGATAATGCTCATGGTTGAGACAAATGTTGAAAATGAGCTTTTATAAGATGAAACATTACATGTTCTCTTCCTGCTCCAGAATCAATCATTTGTTTGTATTGCCTAACAGTACAAAAAGATCTTAAGGCAGCTATGATGGTGTCAGATTACATTAGAGCTAGAGTGAGGAAGCCCCCAGGAACAGTCCCAACCCCGTCTGAAGATTCTGGGGACTGAATTTGTATGCAAGGCTCAAGGCCACAGGTTCTCCACCTCTGCACCAGAGTAGTAGGTAAATTGAATGGGATGAACTGCAAAAATCATATGCCTGCTTATTAGTAAGTCAGTGTCACTGATTTCAGGAGGATTCACACCATAGTGCACAAAAGTGCATTCACAGTATAACACAAACTTCAAATGCAAATGAGAATACAAAACAAGGAAAGGTAGGTAGGATGGAACTTGTTATTTCTTTCAAACAAATTTGAGAGGATTCAATATCAGCTTAGTGTGAGAAATAATAATGTGTCAGAGACATCAGTTTATGGCCATTTCACAGTTCAATCCTCTGCATATCTATTCAAAAATAAGTTTTATTGAATTCACTGAGATTTATGTGGTAAGTTTATATCACTGGGGTGGGGAATTTTTTGGGCTTGGCAGGCCAAATCTTGGGAGATTCGTGAAAGGTCCAGTGTAGGAGGAATCGCCTGGTAGATCAAATGAGGAGGTCTAAGCAAGCTAAATTTGGCCCATGGGTCAGAGGTTCCTTTTTGTGTGTGAAAAAAATGCATTTGGAAACAAAAACATATCCAATGAGGCCTATGCAGGAATGTTACTGCAAGAATGCCTTGCAACTCAGAGGTTCATAGCATACACAGGTCCCCTTCCCATTACCTCTAATGCAACTGAACTGCCTCAATTTACACCAGGGCTCGGCAACTTGCGGCCCACGTGCCGCCCCCGAACTGAGCCGCCCGCTCGGTGAGTCCTCACGTGTGGCGCTAAACCGGCACGGGGATTCGTTTCTGCAGCGCCGGAAACTGGAAATTGCATCTGCGCATGCCCAGACACCAGAAATCACACACACATGATCTGGCCCACGGAGAGATCTCCGCGGGACTTGACTGGCCCAGGCAGGTAAAACCTTGTCAACCCCTGATTTACACCCACCCACATTCCTAGCACATGCTCATTTTAACTAGACAATACCTGTCCTACCTGCTGAGAATACTGTAGATCACTGTTGTGTAGGACAAGGACACAGAAATCACAAGCAAAGTCACTATGAGTCAGATATAGCCCTGGGCTGCCTAGTTAATGCCAGGACATTAAAGCAAGATAATAGCGGTCAAAAGCTGGAAACTTGCTTGATAGAACACTTCAAGGTGTAGTAATGTTTCCCTTAACATAAAATCTCGAGTTTCAAGTTTAGTGTTTTCTCCCACATGGTGCATGTACTGTTTTAGAAAACAGCCACTTAGTTCTACATGTTTATAGCTGAAGTGTTGTAATTCATCACTAGGTATATTTATCCTACTTATTTACTTTAATTGTACAATATACTTTGAAGACTTTCTATGAATGGTATGACTAAATGCTTTTCCAAAAACATCTTCATAAAGAACTTAATATTAAAGGGCTATCTATCTGTTTATCTATATATGTTTTAAGGCAAGGCAAATAATTATACATCGTATTTCAATTCCCAGTGCCATGTTACTTGCCGCAAGAGCTAAAAGCATGCCAAATGCTTTATCTATTTGCTAATATCTCTAAGTAGTACGTAGTAACCTCCAAAACGACATTTGCTCAAAAATGACATTTAAAAGTAGCCGACTATATTTATTTTCACACAGGATTAAAAGGTTAAAGGCTAAAATGTGGAATGTCCCAAGGCAGTCTTGCAAGACAGTTGCAACTATCCCTCCATCTCTCACCTCCAATGCATTACAGAAAAGCTTTCCAAACTGTGTCATGACACTGCCGGCTGCCGGTGTGTTGCGCAAACACTCCCCAGGCTCCTCCTGGAGTTAGTTTAACCTCTGGTTTTGTCGCAAAATGATGCACTTCTAAAAAGTGTGTCACCAACATGAAAAGTTTGGAAAGTTCTGCAATACAGGTTATGTTCCTATTAAGATACCTTTACTTGTTCCCATGCAAATATGCTCCCATTTCTATGTCTTTCTATTAGACAGTGTATTCAAAGCCGCTTACAACAAGAAGATTAAATCAAGTTATGAGGAAGCAATGAAAATTGCTTGGAGGAAGCTTTGGAAGTATACAGACATACCTTGGAAATATTACGGGTTCAGTTCCAGACCACAGTAAAGCAAATATTGCAATACAGCGATTCACACCTTTTTTTGGTTCTGTTCCCCAGTGATGCATATAAAAGTAATGCCTACACTATACTACAGTCTATTAAGCTAGCCCCACTCTGGCTGCAGGGGCAGGAGGGGGAAAACCTGGCCCCAGCCAGCTTCACTCCAGTTGCCCAAAGAGGGGTTGCAGCAGCAGGGCTTCATTCTCCTGGAAGCAGCAAAGCTGCCTGCAACTGCAGCTGCATCCTCGTAAGAAACAGTATCTGTAAAGTACAATAAAGTAAAGTGCAATAAAATGAGATATCCAAGTTAAACAAGCAGTACACAAAGGAAAAAATGAAGTGTCACAAAATCTATCAGAGCAGCAAAAGGAGGGGAATCAACAAAAGCAGTTGAACATAACTTCCTTAGGTCTTAAAATATAAAAGCTTCTATGCAGAGTTTGCTTGTTTTCTTTCTTTCCTCCTCAATCCCTTTTCCATGTGCGTCATTAATGTCTCATAGATTATAAACCTATATTGCTTCTTATTGGCCTGTAAGCCTATCTAGGAATCTTTTCAGCTGAATAGCAAGGTACAAAGATGCTTTAAATAAAATCAGGTCAAAAACAAAGTCAAGGCTTGGATGAATGGAAAAGGACGAATGCAATGATTGAGGCAGCTTCGTTCTTTATTTAAATATCACAATAGCCCTCCAATAAGCTCAGGGCAATACAGTATACATGGCCCTTTACTACCCCTCTCCCCATCCTCACTACAACCCGGTTCATTTATTCTTTATTACATTTATATCTCATCCTTCCTCCACCTAGCTCACATTAGCATACATCGATCTCCCCCACTTTATTTTATCCCCGCAACATCGCTGTGAGGCAGGTGAGACTGAGAGACACTGAGTGGCCCAAAGTTACCCAGTGAGCTTCATGGCTGCATAGGAATTTGGGTTCTAGTCTAATAATCTACCCACTATACCACACTGGATCTAAGAGGTAGGTAAGGCTGAGAGGAGAACACATACCGGTAGCTCAAGGTCACACACTGAGCTTCATGGTTAACAGCTGTGAGCTGCACTAACCACTGTGCCCACTGCCTCTTTCTCAGGATTCTAGGTCCTGTATCCCTATAATATGCTTACTCTGAGGCCCCATTTGGCTCCTCCTGTCCAACCACCTTAAGCGTGCACAGGATGTTGATGCCTCAAGGTCTACTGAGACCCCAAAGCCTGAACCCCTCTGATCACTGTCCTGATCACTTTGCTCTCAGCCCCGCTCCGACAACTTATCCCGCTCTCTCCCTCCCTCTATCCTGGTTTCTTCCATAAACTTCTATGCATTCCTTTCAGACGCACGCGCTCGCTCTCAGCCCCGCCCCAATACCGTTGGGCGCTTAAGGGCATCAGAAAGGGGCGGGGGCAACATGCGATTTCCGTTGCATCCTGCTCTCTCCACGGTCCGCCGGCGGCACTCACCCAATCGCCGAGCTAGAGTTCCGGGCGGCCGCCTTACCCCACTGCCGGCCAATCAGAGACAAAAGCAGAGGGCCCGTCCAACCAATCAGAAGCGGGAAGGGAGGGAATGGCGGCGCCGAGAGAGGGGGAGGGGAAAAACAGAGTCCAACTGCTGCTACTCCTCTCTACGAGATCTACCCCCCCCCAACAAACAAACAAAAACCATCCCAGACTCACCAAGCTAATCAAGAGTCCGTGGCTTCCGCTACGTTCCGGTGGCGGGTGCAAGTGCTAGTGCGTCAACCGCAGCCCGCGCGCTCCCGGGCGCAACGAGGAAGGGGGGGCGGGGATGTGACAGACGGAGCGAGCGCAAAGTGGCGGTGAAACAAGATGGCGGCGGGGCTGGGACTGAGGAGGGTAAGCCCCGCCCCTTCTCTACGTTTGTTACTTCTTCCACTTACTGCGCAGGCGCAAACTCTTCCCTCCACGTTCCTCTTAGTCGTTCGATATCGCGAGATTTTTTGCCATACGCGAGCGACGAGCGTTCTTTCTGCGTGGGAGCCTGGGAGTTGTAGTTTTTGCTTCACCTCCCCGGAAGGTAATACAGTACAGTACTGTACTGTAGTTGTATGTACCAAATAAATAGAACCACGTTTTCCAAGGAGGAGCAGGAGATGTGGGCCGAGGATTGTGGCACCGCGGCAGAACTAAGCGCAGGATACGATCCTGTAACACTTAGTTAGGCGTAGATCCCATTTCTTAGTTCAGTTGATTAACTACCGAATTGCTTTGCACTACCTATAATATCCTATATGGTAGTAGGAGGCGTCTTCCTCCGTCCTCGTTATTGTGCATTCACGAAAGTTTGTCTTCACCATTTTATCCGGGAATTGTGTTTATACGTACTCTTCTCATCTGCAAAAGCCCTAGGGCAGACCTACTGCTTCATTCCCTATCGCAAGAACATAAAGAGAGCCTGCTGGATCAGCCTAATGGTTCATCTGCTTCAGCATCATGTTCTCAGAGTGGCCAACCAGATGCCCATTATGGGAAGCCTGCAAACACGACTCCAGCACGGCAGCCCCCTCCCCTTCCATCAATTTATAATTCCAAGCAGACATGCTTGTAAGAGCAGGCGCAGGCTTTGGTAATCTCTTGTAATACAGCGCCCTGTGCGAGGCCAAAATTTGGTGCGGATTATAGGGCTTGCCGATCAGAAGGTCGGCAGTTCGAATCCCCGCGACAGGGTGAGTTCCCATTGTTCGGTCCCTGCTCCTGCCAACCTAGCAGTTCGGAAGCACATCAAAGTGCAAGTAGAGAAATAGGTACTGCTCCGGCGGGAAGGTACGCGCCGTTTCAGTGCGCTGCTCTAGTTCACCAGAAGCGGCTTAGTCATGCTGGCCACATGATCCGGAAGCTGCGATCATAACGCTGGCTCCCTCAGCGAGCAAGATAAGCGTGCAACCCCAGAGTCGTCCGCAACTGGACCTTTACCTTTACCTTATAGGGCAACAAGAGTGTGGGAAACAAGCATAGTCTTTGAGCTTATCCACACTTACTTTTTCTTCCTCTTCCCAGGCACAGCCCAAACTTTAAAGCTCTAGGTCTGAACTCTCCCCCCATTTTTTTTGCCCTGGAGTCCTCCCCTCTCCCCTCCAGAAACTTGTTCTTTAGTGCCCAATCGGAGCAAAGGGCAATCTGCTTAAAACTTGAACTGACGTTTTTCTGACTGAGAACTGAAGAGCGAGTCTTCATGGGGCTGCTGAATTTGCTCCCTGGTGCCCTTTTAGAACAGACCAGCACCTTATTTCAAACCATCTGAGAAGTCCAGATGGCTTCAGGAGATTTCTGTCCATCCACTTTCTTTTATGTCTTATATTCTCTACCACTCATCAAGTAATGCTCCATTTCCTACCCAACAGCCTCTGCTTCAATAGAATGGCCAGCTTGCAGTACAAAAAACACCACTGCCTTTTGCAGAACAAGGTCTGTGTGTGCCAGGCAGGCCAGAAAAGTTGCAGCTTGCAAAAGTGAAATTTTCTGCTCACCCCCACCCAGCACATTCCCAAAGACATTTTCATGATAGAGCAATGTCTGCAAGTCTGCAGTGTTTTTTGTTTCTGCACTTTTGTCCGGCACCTCATATAGTGCCTTTGCTGAAACACAGAAAGAAAGGGTTGGTTCTTCAGAAGTTAATTGCTAATTTCAGAGCATAGAACATCACAAGTCTGCATACTCCAAGTTGTAGATTTATGCATGGGGGAACAAAGTACAAGATTTTTTTCCTGCAAAATAGGCACTTAGAGAAAACAATAATCTGCTGTTCCACATTGCATAATTTGCCTTGAACAGAATAATCAGAGGTTTCACGGTCAGTTTGACGGTCATGAACCCCCAATGTGTACAGTACAGTATCTGCAAAGTAAGGAAACAGTATATTTTTGTGTTTCTTTTTCGCCTCCAGATGGAGGCAGAGAGCAACCACTGATCCTCATCCTTCGGACTGCTTCAGTTACCTTGCAGAATGAGATTATGATGATGTGTTACAAAACTGAGCCCACTCAAAAATGCTAGCTCCAGAGCCACCCCATCTGAAACCACAATTTTCCTGACACACTGGAATAATTAATATGTAATCAAGCATAATGGCTTGCTGGGAGAAGCTTACAACAGCCTTCCCCAAGCCAGTGCCCTCCAGCTCCCATCAATTAAGGGTGCTGAGAGGATGTTAGGAGCCCTCTATTTCACCACCACCACCACCAGACCTACAAGTCTCAAGAGTGCTTTAATTTTCAATCCCTCTTCCCTTGGAACTCTCGGAATTGTAGCTCTTTGAAGGGAATAGGGGTCTCCAACACCCTTCACAAACTACAGCTCCCATAATTCTTTGAGGGAACCCATGATTGTTTGTTGTGGTATCATGGTGCTTTAATTTTTTGGTGTGAATGTGGCCTCAGGAAAAGCACAACACATAGGGCTCGTCCACACTTCTGCTTGTTCTGTGTGTAAAAAGCATGGGTCCAAGTGGATTTCTGCTTGTCCCATGTTGTTTAGGCAGGGGTCCAAGCAGTTTGGGCATTGTCCTGCTGCTTTACCCTGGAAAACCCATTCTTTGGTGCTAAACTGGATCAAATGGCAATCCAGGGAAAATCCAATTGCCGTTTGTTCCAATTCAGCGGTAAACCATGGGTTTCCCTTGGGGAAAGGGGCAGGGCAAACAAAAACGTGGATGAGACCATACAGTGGTACCTCGGGTTACAAACGCTTCAGGTTACAAACGCTTCAG
The DNA here is from genome assembly GCF_963506605.1 of Zootoca vivipara. Taxonomy (NCBI): domain Eukaryota; kingdom Metazoa; phylum Chordata; class Lepidosauria; order Squamata; family Lacertidae; genus Zootoca; species Zootoca vivipara. The sequence goes on along the minus strand of NC_083281.1, from coordinate 40,474,546 downwards.
GTTACAGACCAGAAATAAACCAGAAATAGTACCTCGAGTTAAGAACTTTGCTTCAGGATGAGAACAGAAATCGTGCTCCGGTGGTGCGGTGGCAGCAGGAGGCCCCATTAGTTAAAATGGTGCTTCAGGTTAAGAATAGTTTCAGGTTAAGAACAGACCTCCGGAACAAATTAAGTTCTTAACCAGAGGTACCACTGTACTTAGCATGTTTGATGCTGCATGGCAAACTACAGGCTTGCCAGATCTACTTTTTCCTTTTTACTAGAACCTGTCATGGACTGGTTGGATGCAGAGGGAGACAACCAAGGGAAGTAAGCTTAAAGGCCAGGGTGCGGTGGTCGGAGAGTGGAGAGAGTGAGAAGACTGGGAGGAAAAGGTTTCAGAAGCTGAAGAGGTCACAGGGCTTAGTGAGCTAGGAGAGTCTGTGGCAGAGAGAAGTCCAGAATCAGAGGCAGAAGCTGAAGCAAGAGCGTGAGATAAGGGAGGCCATGAGGTAGAAATGAGTCAGACTGGTGAAGAGTCATGGTGTCTCCCTCTCCTGCTGCGACAAGCTGCCCCTCCCCCTCGTCTCCCAGAACCAGAAGAGGCATGAAAAAGGCAGAGGAGGCAGGGACTTTCAGCCTCCACTTTCATGGAGGAAGTTCACCGGGGACTCATCTACACTCATGGTTTTTAATGCTAAAAAAGGGCTATGATAATCATATAGCCATATGATGTTCTTTTAAAACTCCAGTAATGAGTTATTAAAATGTAACACCAGAGGGCGCTGCAGAATTCTCCCCATCAAATAAGTGGGTAGACCGTGTAGAAAAGGAAGCGGAGGGAAGAGAATGCCTTTATGTTTAGAGTATCAAAAATATAGTTCTAAGAATGCCTAAAGAGTGAGTATAGATCCATCCAGGAAATGTGCTGCTCTGTTCATTAGGCCTGACACTCAATCAAGTTTGTGGAGATTGTGTTTTTGCTAATAAAGAATCAACTCCATCTTTGAACTGTGTGATTACTGACCAGCATGTCCTGTGACAGAACCACAAGATCTACGGACTAAAGCAAGAAGTAAAAGAATCAGGTGGTCTGTGAGCACATTCTGAGACTCAGAATTTATTTTCAGTACCAGAGGTTTGTTGAACTCCTAGACTCCTAGTTAGTCAATGCTTCAACAGTCTAATTTGGTATGCAGGGCAATGATATTTTTTGTTGCCACTGCAAAATGTCTACTGCAAAATGTCCAGAGATCTGCCAATAGATCCTAGCCTACCTTTGGTCCCAACCTGCAGGCTAAGAAAAGCTCCCCCCCCCCCCGCTTAGCGGCCTGGGCAGAACTCATTCTGGAAAGGCAGGGATACATTTAGGGCCAAATGCAAACTAGCTGGCACACCCAAAGCAGGGTTGAACTCCTTGTTATCAGCCATGTCTTTAGCAGCCATGCTTTCTTTTCCCCGCACGTGTGGTGTAACATGTGACCGTGGTTTTGGGGAAATGGCCTGGCAGGGTAAGTTGAGCTGAAAGTTTCGCACTCTTGCTAGAAAGGAACCAAAATGGAATTTATTAGATGCACAGACACCCCCACAGTGGCGGAGCTACCTGCTCTGGCACCAGGAGCAAGTACATCTGGGGACGTGGCTGGTGCGCATCCCAGGGGGCACGGCGCGCATTGGGGTATGTGGCAAGTGGGGTGCATCCCGGGGCGCAAGCGGCGAGTGTCCCTGGGTGGCACGCCGAGCGTCCTGGGTGGCAGGGGTGGCAAGATTGGCACCACCCTTCGTCCACCAGTGCACCTCCAGAATGTCACAAGTTGACTCTAGCTACACTATGCAGGAGATCTGTGCGTGTCTGAGACCAAACAGGTGCTTCAGGCTTCACTTTGGAGCTTGAAATGGCTGCCCTAGAAGCCATTGGCTTCATTGGAATTTTAAAAAAATAAATAAAAATGGTTTTTTGCATGTGAGGGCGACCTGGCTGCGACATCTGTCACCCCATTGATCGCCAGGGTTGGCTTCATTGGAAATTAATCCGGAAGCTTTGGTAGAACCTGGAAGGGTAAAGATATAGGTTAACCCCTGCCCCTCCACACAAAAAAATAAAAAATTTGCAGAGGGAACCTCAGTTCTACTATCTCAGTTGCTCTCGGTATGAAGCTGAGAGACCAGGAAATCTCCTACTGTAAAATAAGATTATACAGCATGCTAACATTTCTTCACCCCTTTCATTGAGTATGTTCGTCCATGTGTGTCGATGGGGACCCATAAATTAATACATGTATGCCATCTGTCCAGAGGAAGCATCCAGACCTACCTTTTACCCACCTGCATCACCGGCTCTTCGAACACTCCAGATCAGTTCACAGACCGTTGATGGGCTTTGGAGTCAAGCCTATCAAGGAAGCCTTCCTTGAATCCTCTTAAGACATGTCTCAGAAGGCTAAGCTTATTAAATCCATGCCGTTCCTTTTGCAGAGAACCAACGGACAGCGATTACTGCCAGAAAGTGGCAAAGATCCAGATTCTCTCAAGGCTGGGCACTTTAAAAAGAATGATTTGAATCAGGAGATTGAAAAAGAACTAAAATTCTCTGGAAATTTAGGCCTACAGAACAGTCTAGGTTTTTCCTTTTTTCTTTCTTTTGATTTATGTTAGAAGAGCTGGCCCATGACATTTTGCGGCCTGAGGCAAAGGACCTACCGCTGTTGCTTCTTCTGCTCACTGATCCCATATACAAGAGCTGAGCAGAGTCTGTAAGACTCTGAAGTTTAAAACAGTTGCGGAGTACCTGTGTTCCTCCAGATGTTCCTATCGGGACAAGTGGGTGGGCCTTTTCCAGCCTCTCTTTGCTAGATTCCACACCCTCCTTGGAAGGGAAGCGATTGGCCGTGGCGGCTGAGTACATGAGAGTTGTGTGCTGAGCTTTTGGAGTGAGGCTCAGATTTCCAGACACACAGGCATGTCCGCTCTGTGCCAGATTTTCAGCTCCCTTGGGAACCAAATGGGGAAGCAAGATCTGCTGGGGCGTTAATTCTGTGAGCCCCCCCATACTATGCTCAGGCTGTATATATGTGTAACTGAAACCATATATCCAAAAGACTCCATGGTCTCTGTTGACCAGGTATAGGCAAACTTGGCCCTCCAGATATTTGGGGACTACAGTTCCCATCATCCCTGACCACTGGTCCTGTTAGCTAGGGATCATGGGAGTTGTAGTCCCAAAACATCTGGAGGGCCGAGTTTGCCTATCCTTGCTGTTGACTATTCCAAGGAAACTGAATCCTGAGGAAGCACAGGCCTGGCGTTTCTTGCTGATTAGAGGCTGCAGCGCCTGTTTTCATCTTTTATCTAACTTTCAAACTCTCGTGGCATATATTGTACAGCCACGTTCAATGTTTTTGTACATTTTATTTCCTAAAATAAGATTTTAAAAAAATAAATAATGTGCTATTTTAATTTCTTTCTCGTAGCTGCTTTGACTAGGATGTTTCAGAAAAGCAGGTTTGTTTAGTAAGACAAATATATGTTATGATCAGAATGGAATCGTCATAAAGCATTTTCCAGGAAAGGAATATCCTGCTCATGCATGGTTTTGGCAAGGGCACTAAAAATACACAAATAGTTAATAGTCTCTGCTTCTGGCCCATACAGGAAGGGCAGAACAAAGTCTGGCCGGAATTGAGGGATTTGCAGCTGGGCCAGCTGTGAGGAATTAATTAATTGATCCCCGGTCACATTGTGGACAAGGAGACCTATGGGGAGCTGAAAGGTGGCCTGCAGGGCTCCACTCCTCTCTTCTTAAAAGGGGCTTAGCTCTAAGGAATGTTTTCTGAGTAAGCACAGCATCCTTGGAAACGACAGCCCCAAGACCTGAACCGACAGATTAAAATTACATACAGGAAAGGAGACTTTGATTAAACATTCAAATATTGATTAAACCCTAGGAAGAACTTTTTGAGGGTGAAAGCTGTTTTGACAGTGGAACAGGCTCCCTAGGGAGGTGGTGGACTGCCCTAGGATCATTGGAGGCTTTTAAACAGAGGTTGGACGGCCATGTATCAGGGATGGTTTAGCCGAGATTCCTGCATCACAGCGAGTTGAGCTAGATGACCCTTGAGGATCCCTTCTGAGTCTAGAACGATAAAGTTTAAATTCAAATGGTATTTATCATCCCGGCTTAGATTTGGAGTTGCCAACATTTCAACCAGAAACTCTAGTTGTAGTTTGTAGCAGGTAATGATAGATAATATTAGTGGGTGTTAACATTTCTTTTTGTGTTTGGAAAGCTTCAGCTCGTGATATTTTTACAGACAAAGTTTCTGATAAAGGCACAAGAGCGGGCTATTTTTCCACCCCCTTTGGAAAACTGGCACGCCCAGCCCAGCTGGCATGGAGTGTCATTGGCATTGCCTTGTGGAATAATCTGCCAATAGAGATTCAGTAGGCGCTTTCTGTTTCTTTTAAATGCCTGCTAAAAACTTTTCGATTCCATCAGGCTTATGCAGGCAATTAAAGAACATGTACCTTATTTCCCTAACAGTTGGCTGAGCTCCGATTCTAACTTTTAAAAAATAAGTGCCTCTCTTTTTTCTTTTTAGGAAAAAAGGTGCCCGATACTCCATGAGGTTGTTACACTCAGTGCCACACTTCTAACATTTGAAAGGGAGGAAAAGGGTGCCAGTACTGTGTACCCTGGAGTACTCCCAGAAAAAAAACACACCACTTTTTAATTGCATGAATTTATGTGTAATTGTTGCGATGACTCATTATTATTATTTTTAATAGCAAAATATAAACATTTTTATAAATATTAAGGAAGCAAAATAGTCTACCCATCAGGAGCTGATCTATGTGTCAGTCAGTCACTCAGATAAAGCAAGACAAGGGAAAGTTAAACAAAGGGAAGTGGTGTACAAACTTTAGGGAGTCAATTTTTGTTTTTGTTATGTTTTGTCTTAATTGCTTTGGTTTTTTCTTTCTTTGCTCCTATGCATTATTTGTTAAGGGTATTGGGTTGGAATTTTATGGTCTATATGTTTCTGTTTTCGTTATTACTCTTTATTTTTTCTGTATGTTCTTTTTTTCTGTTTATTTGATTGTATTTTGTAATATTTTAAATATATATATAAGTAAAGAGATTTTTTAAAACTAAAAAACTAAAAAACTATGTGTCAGTCAGTCAATGTTTATTATGGCAAACAGCCAGCATATTAAACCAGAAATTTTGCATAATTCTCTACATAAACAATAAAAAAAACTGATATGGGGTTTTAACAGTCAATATACTAATTAAGTGTACAGTACTTAATATACGTGTCCAGAGGAATAAAACACCATAAAAGAATAAGAGATTTAACTAAGAACTGTAGTGGTTTGTGATGATCTATATGTGTAATGCATCCTTAAGCTTTATTTGATGAGCTAGCATTTATTTAATAAGGTGATATGGTCACACATATATCAGGGGAAGCTAATCTGTTTGTTGTTTAGTCGTTTAGTCGTGTCCGACTCTTCGTGACCCCATGGACCATAGCACGCCAGGCACTCCTGTCTTGCACTGCCTCCCGCAATTTGGTCAAACTCATGTTCGTAGCTTCGAGAACACTGTCCAACCATCTTGTCCTCTGTCGTCCCCTTCTCCTAGTGCCCTCAATCTTTCCCAACATCAGGGTCTTTTCCAAGGATTCTTCTCTTCTCATGAGGTGGCCAAAGTATTGGAGCCTGAGCTTCACGATCTGTCCTTCCAGGGAGCACTCAGGGCTGATTTCCTTAAGAATGGATAGGTTTGATCTTCTTGCAGTCCATGGGACTCTCAAGAGTCTCCTCCAGCACCATAATTCAAAAGCATCAATTCTTCGGCGATCAGCCTTCTTTATGGTCCAGCTCTCACTTCCATACATCACTACTGGGAAAACCATAGCTTTAACTATACGGACCTTTGTCGGCAAGGTGATGTCTCTGCTTTTTAAGATGCTGTCTAGGTTTGTCATTGCTTTTCTCCCAAGAAGCAGGCGTCTTTTAATTTCGTGACTGCTGTCACCATCTGCAGTGATCAAGGAGCCCAAGAAAGTAAAATCTCTCACTGCCTCCATTTCTTCCCCTTCTATTTGCCAGGAGGTGATGGGACCAGTGGCCATGATCTTGGTTTTTTTGATGTTGAGCTTCAGACCATATTTTGCGCTCTCCTCTTTCACCCTCATTAAAAGGTTCTTTAATTCCTCCTCGCTTTCTGCCATCAAGGTTGTGTCATCTGCATATCTGAGGTTGTTGATATTTCTTCCGGCAATCTTAATTCCACATATATATCAGGGGAAGCTGGTCACACATATATCAGGGGAAGCTAATCTAGTGCCCTGCAGATGTTTTGCATTTGCAACTCCCATCAGCCTCTGCAGCCAGATTGACTGCTGGTGAGAAATGTAGTCCCAGCAACAGGTGGAGAACCACAGGATTTACCACTCCTGCAGTATAGAAGGTGCTGGGCTTTCCTTCATTGCTAATTTTTAAACAGAAGCTGCACGATCATTTGTCAAGGATTCTTTAGCTGTGATTCTGGCATTGCATGGGGTTGGACTAGAGGACCTTTGGTGTGCCTTCCTTCCAACCCTACGCTCTATGATTCTGTGTTCCAGTCTGGTACCCAGACAAAGAGAGCTGATATCCCCACCGGGCAAAAAAGCAATCGATGATTTGCATGCTGTGGACAGACATGGAAGCAACACTGCAGGGTGGGGACAGGTGTGTATATGCACACATCCAGTGTTTTCTTCACCGGAGCAGCAGCTGCATCTGAACAGCACAGCTCAGAGTAGCACCTTCCAACAGTTGGGCTTTCCCTTGCCTCCGCCCCAGCTGTGGTTTCCAGAAGGGGATGCTGTGCTGCCACTGCTGAAAGAGACAGCTGGTACCCACCCCGCTCGTTTAAGGCTGCATCGTCAGATCCTGGCAAGCATCTTTCTACAACAGCAGAAGCAGGGAAAGGCTGCGAGAGACAGGTGGATGCATGCAGGAGGCAGCGGGGAGCAGCTCTTCGCCAGTGGCAGCAGGGAGAAGCGGGGAGGTGAGTAGCTACAAGCAGCCAGCTCTATGGGGGGTAGTGGGGGGGAAGCATTTGTTCTGATTGAAGGCGGGAGATGTTCTCTTTGGGAACAATATGGATGTTGTCTAGGAAGGGTGCGCAGCGTTCTGGTCTCCTGGGTTGTATTCAAGCGGCTGCAATTTACTCTCAGCTGTGATACTCTCTTAAGTTCGACAAAGAGCCAGCCTGGGTTTTATTTCAACCCACCCACCCCCCAGCAACGAATGGACTAAAGGGGCTGGGTGGGGATTGGTGTGTGTGTGCCTGCACAGAACTTGTCTTTTTCTGGGCTGCATCAATAGGAGTATAGCATCTAGATCAAGGGAAGTAATAGTACCACTGTATTCTGCTCTGGTCAGACCTCACCTGGAGTACTGTGTCCAGTTCTGGGCACCACAGTTCAAGAAGGATATTGACAAGCTGGAACGTGTCCAGAAGAGGGCAACCAAAATGGTCAAAGGCCTGGAAACGATGCCTTATGAGGAACGGCTTAGGGAGCTGGGTATGTTTAGCCTGGAGAAGAGAAGGTTAAGGGGTGATATGATAGCCATGTTCAAATATATAAAAGGATGTCATATAGAGGAGGGAGAAAGATTGTTTTCTGCTGCTCCAGAGAAGCGGACACGGAGCAACGGATTCAAACTACAAGAAAGAAAATTCCACCTAAACATTAGGAAGAACTTCCTGACAGTAAGAGCTGTTCGGCAGTGGAATTTGCTGCCAAGGAGTGTGGTGGAGTCTCCTTCTTTGGAGGTCTTTAAGCGGAGGCTTGACAGCCATCTGTCAGGAATGCTTTGATGGTGTTTCCTGCTTGGCAGGGGGTTGGACTGGATGGCCCTTGTGGTCTCTTCCAACTCTATGATTCTATGATTCTATGATTCCTACAGGTCCTAAGGAATTCTGGGGTATGCGCTCCAGAGGACTGTTGGTCATCAGTTCTGCAGATGTCCCCCTCCCTGTATTATGGAGGAGTGCATTATTTCCCCCTCCCAGGAAGAGTTCGGACTTTTTGCTGTGACTGATCCTGGTGCTCTTATGCCTTTTGCAGCAGCCTGCCCCGTACATGCCCCATAACATGCTCCCCGCCGCCACTTGACTCAGTGATGGGGACCATGTGGCCCTCCAGGTGTTGTTAGACAACAGCTCCCGTGCCCATGGGCTATGCTGGCTGGTGCTGATGGGAGCTGTAATCTAACAACATCTTTAAATTTGCTTCACAACTGGAAAAAAGCTTGCATCTGCTGTGGTTTTGCATGGTGGGTGGCTCTTTGTTGTTGAAAACAAACAAACATGGCAACCCAACTGGAAGTGACCATCTCTGGGGGGGGGGGGAGAACCACCCCACCCCCCGAAGAGTGTGTACTTTTTACTCCAAGTGTTTCCCTGCCAACAGTGTAAAAATATGCATCACGGTGTTTCGTGTTTAGAATATTTAGAATCCTTTTTCTCAGAGACTCCTAGAAGCTTGAAACAAATAACTCATCATGCAAATTAAGGCAGTGGTCCTCTATGCAGGTTTACTTGGGAATCGGCTCAGTGGGTGTTATCTCTGAGTAATAAGGCATAGGTTTGGGTTGCATGTGCTTCTGCCCTAAATCAATGTCCCAAATCTTCTACACAATATTTTGTTTATCGTCTTACAATCACCAAATCAGGTTTGCCAACATCTTTACTGCTCTTTGTTACAGTACCTTCGGTAACAGTTTGATCCATATGCATTGACAAGTATAAATCTCTTTAGGTGGGTTTTGATAGTGTTTTTATTCTGTGTGGTTTTTAATGAGTAAATGCTGCTTTATATACATTTTTTATGTTAAACTCTCTGGTTGTATTGTTACTGTGTTCTAATGTTGAGAGCCACATTGAGATAAAATTTTCTATTTTTAAACGGTGGGTAAAAATGACTTAAATATATAATGATAATTTTCATGTTGTCAAGTGTTTCACTTGCTGGTGTCTATAGCTGTTATTAAAGGCAGAAGAGCATGTCAGTCCTTTTTTCTTCTTCTGGTGAGCTGGCAACCCTAGCCAAAGTCCAGCCAAAGTTCATTGCAACTAACTACCCAGCTAGATTTATGTAGGAATTCCATGTTTGGAGCTTCCAACAAATTTTTCTGTCCTCAGAAATAATTGTGTGTGTGTGTGTGTGTGTGTGTGTGTAATTTGGAATGGGACCTCTGTGCAAAAGGAAGAGGTCAGATCCTGGCCCCTGTACCAATTCCCCACATTAAAGCAGTCCATGGAACACAGGGAGACATGAAGCTGCCCACTTTGGTGGGAAGCATACAGCCCAATTCTGCATGTTTTTTCTTTGAAGTAAGCCTAGTAAGCTCAGTGAAGTTCATTCTTAGAAGGATACATAGGATTATTGCCTTCCAGTGCAGTCCTTTACATTTCCATTAAGAGGCAAGACCCATTCAGTTCAATGGGACTCTTTCCTAGGTCAGTGGATATTGGGCTGCAACCTCTGAACTGACAATTTTAGGTGGCTTGGGATGAACTTAGTCGATGGACCATCCATACTGGACTGTGGTTTTGTTCTGTTTTGTTTTTGAATTAGTTTACACTGGGCCACCTGTACATCTTCTCATAGTGGGATTTTGTGTACAACTGCTCCGGTTCCATCATAAGCACTGATCATCATGAATGCACAATAAAAACCATGTTTGGATACCCAGCGTCATTGATGGACTGTTCTCTCGCAGTTGTTCAACAGTCGGTCTATTGAAAAACTTGACAGAACATTTGGAGAATGTTCTCCTAAGTCCACCTTCTCCAACCTAGTGCCCTAAAAATTTTCTGAGACTCCAGCTGGAAGTCAAACAACATCTGGAGAGCTACAGGTCCCCATCCTGGATCAAGGTTGCATCAAGACAAACAGGGTTCCCCCCACCCTGCAATCTGCTAGCAGGGGAATGTTCATCAGTCAGCCACTACTTCAAGGGCCGTTCTGTCCAAGTTCTGTCCAAATAACTGCAAGAAGGGAGACCAGAAGAGGGGCTCAAAGTGGTTAGTGCCATCAATAGTGAACAGCACCTGGGCAACTGACTAAGCAGGCACACACAACACATCACCTGGTTATACTCTTATTCCCCACTATGGTGAGACATATCATGTTTCTATTTAAATTATAGTAATTGTTTCTAATTGAATCTATAAATTAGCCTCTTCAGTTTTAGGCAACTCTCTCTTTGTATTTGGGGTGTGTGTGAATCCACTTCCTTTCTTTTTTTGGCCGCATCTGTGACCACTCTACTGCTGTACCTTTGCTCTTCATAATGTTGTTTCATGCAGCTTTAACCAGAAAATGAATCAGTTGAAACTCATATGATTAACTGATAGGGATTTCCTAATTGAGTGAGAGCACTCTTGGCTACTGATAGATCTTGTCCCATACCTCTTTCTGGTAGCATTGCCAGCTTATCAAGGGGGGTGGATAAACTTGTAGAAAGTGAGGATGCAAAGTAGCAACTGTTCACGATCACAGAATTGTAGAGTTGCAAGGGACCCCAAGGGTCATCCAGTCCACCCCATGTAATGCAGGGATCTTTTGCCCAATATGAGGCTCAAACTCACGACCCTGAGATTAAGAGTTTCATGTTCTACTGGCTGAGTTGTCATATGCTACCTCCCGGGTCAGAGGCAGCCTGCCTCTGAACTACCACTTGCCGGGGTTTAGTGGTAGCTGGAGAGACCTATTGTGGTCATATCCTGCTGGTGGGCTTCCTTCCCAAGGGCATCTGGTGGCCTGCTGTAAGAAGCAGGATTTGAACTCCATATGCCTTTGGTTTGTTCCACCAAGGCTGCTCATATGCTGTTATGTCCAGGAAATAGCTGGTTTGGCTGATTTTCTCAATTGAACAGCAGCCAGAGCCATTCCCAGGTACTTAAACAGATTTGAGGCCTACGTCCATAGGCACAATTTGCAGAAAATTTGAATATGCTAATTTCTATTGTGGGTGCAAATTTAGAATCTAAATGTCACAGAAGGCAAGCCAACTGACTTCCCAAATCACACCAAATTAATTCTTCTTCGGTAAATTTGCACTCTGCCCCCAAACCAGTTCCTTTTCCATTTATTTGCCCCAATTAATTTCCCAACGGATCCTGTTATAAATCAATTTTCTTTCCGTTGCCCCATTTTGTGCCCCCAAATCATCTCTGGATAAAGTGATCTTAAATTTATTTTCCCAAATTAATATTTTATGCAATAATTCAGATCACCACTGCCAATTCACCACCCCGACACACACACACTCGGAACACTTGAGGCACATAGGAAAATATTTGGAACATGTGCCCCATATGACCACCCCTAACAGCACCCACACAGGAGCTGGAGAGGTAGGAGTTAGCAGGTGAAGCTTTACATGGCATTATCATCTGCTAACCTCAGAATATCAGGCTGTTGTTAAAAGCACAAAAAGCAGGGTCCGTTCAAGAAGTTGGCAAGCTTTCTTTTCATTCTATTCCTATGAGGTGCAGCCAGATCCCACATAGTTGTATCTGTAGGTAATATTCACTGTATTCAGTATGGTCTTTTCAATTTACACATTGATTTGGGGTGAAGAGTAAAACTCTAATAACTAAATCCCCCAGTACTAGAATCTAGCCATGGCGTTTTCATACCTATCCACACCGCCAATTCCCCACAACCAGTTTGCACAGATCAGGAAGCGAGACCGGTCCTTCCAGTTCTCATCCAAACAAACTGGGTCCAGAAGACCTCTGCTTCGAAATGAATCACTGAAGGTCACACAGCTGAAATTCCTGTGCGTAGACGGTTGCAGAGTGGAAATTCCTTCCTACTCCACTACGGTAGCTTAACGAAGCTGTATCCACAACCTTGTTTTGCAGGGGTGGGGAACCAGTGACCCACAGGCCGATGTGGCCCACGGGGGTGGCCTCTATCTAGCCTGCATTGCCTCCTCCTTGTGCTGCCTGCCACCCTGTGCAGGTTTTAGGCTTGAAAAAAGTATTCTACTGGATCTAATAGGAGGATTTTTAAAAAAATACTATGGAGCATGGAGGTGTTTGCAGAAGCATCACAGCTGCGGAGGAAAAGGTTAGGCCAGGGGTCAGCAAACTTTTTCAGCAGGGGGCAGGTCCACTGTCCCTTAGACCTTGTGGGGGGCTGGACTATATTTTGGGGGAAAATACGAACAAATTCCTATGCCCCACAAATAACCCAGAGGTGCATTTTAAATCAAAGGACACATTCTACTCATGTAAAAACTCGCTAATTCCTGGACCATCCACGGGCCGGATTTAGAAGGCAATTGGGCCGGATCCGGGGCCCCGGACCTTAGTTTGCCTACCCATGGGTTAGGATATATATATATATATATATATATATATATATATATATATATATATACACATACAGTGGTGCCTTGACTTACAAATTTAATCCATTCCGAAGGCACCTTCGTAGGTCGAAAAAAATGTAATTTGCATTGGAATGCATTGGAAACGGGAAAATTCATAAGTCGAAGCAACCCTATTTAAAAATTCGTAAGTAGAAAAATCCCTATCTAAAACTGCCGCGGTTTCCTTTCAGATGTCAAGACATTCGAAAGCGCGCTGCCATTTTCGTAAGTCGAAAAATTCGGTTGTCGAATCGTTCGTAAGTCGAGGTACCACTGTAATAGTTTGTGTGAGAGAAAGAGTTGTGTGTGAGAATGGGTGTGTGGTGGCTATGCCCACTTTGGCCCCACCCACCTCTTTCATGTGTTGTGGGAGTTGAATTCCAGTGTAGAATACTAATTTGGGGAAATAAATTTTAGATCGCCTTATCTAGAGATGGTTTGGGGGCAGGAAATGGGGCCCCAGAGGTCTGGTTAACAGGGAATGCAACCCTCAGGCTGAAAAATCTTCCTCACCCCTGTTGCTGGGTTGAGGTGAGGAGAGGGCCCAAGAAACATTTAACAAAGGATCAGACAGCCAGGGGTTAACAGGTTACCTTCAGCCGCCAGAAGCTCTCTTCCAATTAGCTTTAATAAGACAGCAGCAGGTTCCTTTGGGGAAATGTGGCTTAGACTAATTGGCGGCAAACTTAAATGATTTGCCCAAATGCTGGGAATGTAAAACCGATAATGGAACAGGGGTGGTGTGTGCGTGTAGAGTGCACAAGGCCAAGAATAAGGAATGCGGGGAGGTCTCCCGGAGTGCCACCTTTGCATCTTTTTAAATCATTCAGTTGCTTGACCAGCAGAAATCCAACAGGTGAAGCAACCCACTTTCCACAGCTCCTCCCGTCAGCCAACTAGGAAGCACATGGAACTGACACTTTCTGGTGGTTAACACAACAAAACGGAAAGAAAAGAGAGGTGTGCTGGCCTGGAAGCTGTCCTCCCTGGTCCTCGGCATGGGGGGGGATGCCCTGTGTTCTTTTAGCATTCTGCATATTCTCTGGGGCACTGCTGCATGTAATCCAGGTGTTGAGTGGTAGAGCTCTGGAACTGAAAAACCCCATGGCCAAGGCTGAGTCATGGTGAGCTCTGGCTCAGCATAAACATGGTGTATTCCTTGGTTAATCTGGGGCTTCCTTCACATAATTGCTTGAAATAACCATGTTACAATAACGGCCAGTGTGGCATCTGCATCACTCTTTCACGTGTCCACTGTGGAAATTAATCCAGCTACTCTGGATTAACACTAGAGAGGATTTGGGTGGGTACACATATCACTAGAAATATCGAGTTTCATTGACCAGGGTGGGGGAGCAGTTTTTGTCACCCACCCACTTTGAGGCTTCAGGAAGGGGAAGGTTAGAACAGACTGTGTTGCAATTAGAATTATCTGCATAAACACACCAGGAATTGTTTTTATATTATTACTCCATATCAATAACTAGAACGGGTGATGGAAGTGATTATGCATAAATGCCTCTTGTTTTTTTTCACTTCTCAGACAAGGAGGCATTTAAAGCGAACCTTCAAGGCTATGCTAAACAAGCAATTAGCCTGGCACTGTATTACATCACTCAGTTTACTGAGACAGTGTCTTGTCTAGAGTGGCTGATTTCATTAGCACCACGACAGGGTCTTGTATTATCTGAGAGATGGCAGCTTATACAGCCCAAAGCCCAACAGCACTCTTTGGTGCCCTGCTCCCTAATTTCGGAATGAAACCACCCGCTTAGCATAGCTGTTCATTTATTTCAGAGTTTTTATACCCCGCTTTTCCTCCAGATCTGAGCACAGGGCTGTTTGCAATATGCAGCATACATTATGAACAGTAATATAAAATAAAACAGTAGAAAATCATGCATCCATTATTATTTTTAAAAAACAGCAGCACTAAGCCTAAGCTCCAATCAGAATCGACTTCGTCCTGCTCCAAATGCCTTAACAAATAAATATATTTTCGCCTGTCACGTAAATATAGCTGCTGTTTTCATGAATATGTGCATTTTTAACGCACATCTTACTCCATTATATGCATTTTTATACACATTTGAACTGCATTTCAAAGTCTGGAGGCAAGTGAATTCCAAGGGATGGCTGGGTCGCAGTTTGTGTGTGTTTCAGGAAGAGTGAATAGGTAGGTTTACCTGTAAATGCTAACAATACCAAATTTCTCCCCCATCCCTAATATAGGGTGGCCAAAAGAAGAAAAGCAGACTGAACACCAATATGTTATCTTTCATAGTAGTGCACAAGAGAACATGAATTTAGCGATATAAATAGAAAAATAGCCTCTTGGGGGTCCTGAACATAGGAAGCTGTCTGATACTGTCAGACCATCCAACCATCTAGCCTGGTGGTGTTTACATGGGCTGAAAGTAACTCTTTGGGAGTTTAAAGCTGGAATAATTCTTCTTTTAGCATTATTCCACAAGATCCTGAGTTGGCAAGGGTTAAATATGGGACCACCTTCATCCAAGTCTGGGCTTTCTCACTGAACTATAAGCTGATTTTAATTCTTGTTTCTTTTGTTGCCAAAGGCAATAGGTTTCCATCACGCTGTAGCAAAATAATAGTAGTAATAATTGACGATGAAGGGCTAGAGGGAGTAAAAGCAACAGTGCTAGAGGCTAATGACTTAATTGGAAATCATTTAGGAAACTGCAAGAAAGGTTGAAAGCAAACCAGAACACAGATGAAGTCAGTAGTTCTGGTTTAGGGGTGTACAAGACTTGTTTTAGACTGGAAATTATCTTAATCTAATGGATTATTTTGCCAGATGTCTGGAAACAATCTGGACTGATGCCAAAGTTCAGGGATACTCGCATGGGCTGAAGCCATGGGTCTGCATCAGTGTACCAGGACTGGACAAATGGAGGTGGGGAGAAAAGGGACACAGCTTTGGGCGAAGAAGATGATACTCTGTAGCATCTTCCTCAGCCAGTAACCCTCCAGACATTTTGGGCCATGACTCCCATCAGCCCCAGCCAGTACAGCCAAGCCCAAAGCACCTGGAGGCACCAGGTGGGCAAAGGCCGTGGTAATGCATGATAGAAATGGTTTAATTTTGAACACATTCTCTGCCCTAGAAATGGATGTCTTGCAATGCAGCAAAAAAAGGGGAGGGGGGTTCTGACCTATTCATTTTGTTTTAGGTGTTTTATACCACCCTTCAATCATATTCTCAGGGAGGGATGGCGAAATAAGAAAAAAGAAAACAATTAAAATGCAAGTGCAAGTCAACCCTGGGCCACAGAAATATAAAACAGTTTTCAGATTAAAATTGTGTCTGAAAAGCTTGGAAGGGAAGGTCTTTGGAGGCTGAAAAGACATGATGGTCGGAACCAAGTGATCGCCTCTGGGGAGACCATTGCACACCTGGAGAGCCACCAACAAGAAGGGAGCCACTCTGGTAGCCTTCTGCTTCATGTCAGATGGTGGGGCACCTGCAAGGATGCCCTCCACTGAAGATCTCCAGGGATAGGGAGGAGCAGATGAAAACACACTCTTTCAAGTCCCTTGGTCCTCAGGATTTAAATATCTAAAACAGCACTTTGGACTGGGTCTGGAAAAAGAATGGGATCTTCTGTAATAATAATAATAATAATAATAATATATTTATTTATTTATACCCCGCCCATAGCTCACAAGGCAAAGATATAATGTGAACATAAGTACCTGGTCCCAGTTAAGTACTCCAGTAGCCACATTCTATGCTAACTGCAGTTTCTGAGCAGACTTCAAAGGCAGGCTCTCACAGAGTGTATCAGAACAGCCTAAACTGGAGCTAACTAGAGCATGGATAACAACAACAACAACAACAACAACAACAACAACAACCGTTTATTGTGAGGACCATGCCTGTACACAAATATCAACACAACAATAATTAAAAATGTTAAAATTCATTACATACTATCCCAACAAAACCTTCATCCCACAAAACAGAAAGAGAAGGAAAACAAGCAACGAGTTAAAGAGACGATGAAGGGGTCTTTACTTTATCATCCATAAATCTTTCCCTGGCTTTCATGGCCATCACAAAGACCGCTACCACATGGGTAATTCATGGGTTAGCATCAACTAACAAAAATTTTACTCTATCTTCAGGATTGATTATAGAATTGACATGGATAACTGAGGCCAGGCTATCTCTGTTGAGGTAGGGGTACATCAGACTTTTAAAAGAATATCTGCTTGTTTTCTGCCTTCTCAAACCTTAGGTCCCTCTTTCAAGGCTGATGGCCCAAACTCTAGCATCCTTCACTGAAATTCTGTATTTGTGGAACCTCTAAGCAGAGGCCAAAGCAAGGAAAAGCATGGTCAGTCTCAACACCATGCACATGTCCGCTGAAGCCTTGGCGGGTCTGAATATACTGATGAGGCATGGAATTTCTCTGCATTTGAAAACCTATGCCTTGCTATCTGATTTCCCCATGCTGACCTCACTAATTTCCCCCATTTCTAAAACACAGACACTCTTTTTGCCCCGTAGGGACACCCCTCCCTCCTTGAGAGCTTCTCTTTTGTTTGTGGTAAGCACAATCTTCTCCAGGGTTTGCTGCCAGCCTTTTGGAGTTCTCCCGAAGGGAAGATTAAGTTTTGTTGTTGATGAGGCTGCAGTGCCCTAATGAAACCCAAGCACTTGCTTTGCAGAGATCAGCTTCTGCTTTGCAAGTAAGAGCAAAGTCTGACTAAGAAGCCGTCAAGTAAGGGCCCCGCAACTGATCTCTCTGGTTGAGGGGGTGCTGCTTGATCCCTCCAACAGCTTCCCCCAGGGCAGGTGAAGGGTATTGAGGTTAGACATGGATGAGCCTGTCAATTTTTGTTTGTCTCAGTTTCTCATTTTTCTAACCAATTCTCTACATTTCCCCATCAGTTTACATATTTTTAAGTCCTCGTGGAAATTCAGCAGCATTTTAATGCAAATTTACCCGCATATTCACATTTTGTATGCAACTTTGCCTAATATAGACACTTCCTCAAAGCTTTTTTTGAACATGTTACTTGACACTGCAAAATTCAGAGAAGTGTAAATTTCAAAGGCTGGCTGTGTTTGGTTTGTGAATCGTTTCGTAAAGTGTGAATTAAGTAGGTTTTCCTTTAAATTGAAACTGCATTGATTTTCTCCCCTCATTCCTCATAAGAGGGCTGTTGGAAGTCACTGCCCAGGCGGAGGGGTTGTTAGTTAGGGTTAATCTGTTTCTGGTTGTGTTAATTTCACATGTTTATTCATAACTAATTCCATACTTGTTTCTGCATTAATCTGTTATGGTATATGTATACGGTATATCCATGTGAAAATTGTATTTAAAAGCCTATTTTGTTACAAAACTGGTATTTAAATATAAACACATACTTTGGGAAAAAGCATAAATGAGACAGAATGGATTTATAAATTGGCATATGTAAAATTGACACAGTACACATTTCATCTCAATGTGTGCATTTCTAAACATACTTTATCTTTAAAGTGTAGATTTTCATAAAAATGAATGTTGAGTTTTTTAAAAATTTGAGGACTATATTGCAAATTTTGGAGAAGTGCAAAATTCAAAAGATAATTGCATCTCTAACTGTTTTTAGTCTGGGACTTGTGAATTAGATCAGTTCTCTCATATATATATATATATATATATATATATATATATATATATATATATATAGTTGATACTACTGTATCATACCTGCCATCCCAGGAATCTAGCTGCTAAGTAGAGGTCACTTCCAAGCTGGTGAACAGGTGGATTGGACCAGTGAGTGGTTAAAGAAATCAGTCTGTAACCAGCAAAGGTGGTTTTAGGGCAGCGTGACCCAAGCAGAGAGGGTGCCCAGTAAGCATGTGGCTGGTTATGGGAATGAGTTATGAAGGCTCTGACAGGGCCGTCTTTAGCATATGTGCCGCTGGGGTACAAAGATTCGCCCAGCACCCCCAAATTTAGTTTAGCCACCCCAAATTAACTTTTATTGAGCTTTTTTGTGAGGGGGGAAGCCAAGGTTGTTGACCTTTGGGGGGGGGCAATATTTGACACTACGGGGTAACAGAGCAACGGAGGAGGGTGTGGGGACTTTTGCTCCATTGCTTTTCACTGCCACTGATTGAGAGGGATTGGTATACAGTAGTTTTCACTGCCACTGATTGAGAGGGATTGGTATACATTTGGTGCCCACCGGAATTTGGCACCCGGGTGCCCCACACCCCTTGCACCCCCGGGTAAATATGACCGTGGTCCTAGAGTCCTCCCACCTCCTTCCCAAAGCTTTGTGGGGGGAAACAAACCAGGGAAGCACCCCACCCTCCCCAAAATAGCCCAACGAGGGCTGAGTATGCTCTGAGGCCTGTGAACATCATCAGACACAAGACATTGAGTGTCAGTTGGAAAGGAAAAAGGGGAAATAGAGATGGAAGAGAGGAGAGTTAGTGCTTGAGACCCTATTTAACAGTTTATAGTATTCTGGGGTAAAGGAATTGTGGTTTTGAACGGCAGCCCTTCTATTGGGCCCTAGCAGTTAGGGGAATGAGGATATACCGCAACATTTCATTATAGTCCCACTGGTAAACAGGTATTATGAAAAAGCCTGAAGTCTTCAGTACACTCTTCACTCTCCCTGCTGAAAATGTCTACCCCCTCAGGACATTGGGGGATGCAAAGTGATACAATAGTCACAAGTTTGAGCAGAGTACCTTGCAAACAAATAACCAGGCATGTGACACACCTGCCAGGCACAAAGGCAACTCAAGGGCTTCCAAGCAGCTCCCCTGTGGCTCAACAAGCACCACATTCTCCCTCAGTTCCACTGAGATATGTTTGTGCAGCTCCTTGGGTCTGATTACATATTGATCCTGGTGGCAGCTTCCATTAAGCCCAGCTCCCCCGGTGATTGGCCTTGCTTCATAACCCTGATGATGGAAAATGCAATGGCTCCCCCACAACGCATCCTGGGAACTGAAGTTTGGCAAAAGCGCCGATAATTCATCACTACGGTAGAGGCCTTGTAGAACTGCATTTCCCAAGGTTCCTGGGAAAAGGGAATGACTGGGAATCTACTTTAAGATGTGTAGCTCATGCTCTCAGTAGTACACCGATGAGTCATGCCAGTTCTCTTGTTCTCTTGTTCTCACACCCTTTTTTCTCTCCTCTCAGTTGAAAATTAGCATGCAAGGGCCTGACAGTGGGGGGGGGGAGCAGGGACCACACTTTTTTATTGTTGCTTAAATTACTCTGTAAAGGACTATATACGCAATGCTGGTAATAGTCAAAATTGCTGTTCTATTTTTAATTAAAAATACCCCAAGGAAGCCCATTTTTCTCCATTGGTCAAGACACCTCTGTCAAATCTCTACTTTTTGAGACCCTTTTCTTATCCTTACTTGGACAACCCTTTAAATGCAAACTGAATCAAATCCCGCCCCCATCCCTACCTCTGATTTGTGGTGCGCCTTGGGCCTAGAGCAGGCATCCCCAAACTGTGGCTCTCCAGATGTTTTGGCCTACAACTCCCATGATCCCTAGCTAACAGGACCAGTGGTCGGGGAAGATGGGAATTGTAGTCCAAAACATCTGGAGGGCGGAAGTTTGGGGATGCCTGGCCTAGAGGGAGAAAGCAAGTGAGTGGATGGCAGAAGTTGTGGGAGGAGGAGGAGGAGGAGGAGGAGGAGGGGAGCATCAGGGCCTTGCTTGTTTCGCACTTGTGAGTAATTGATCCTTCAGTGTGGCAACACCTACTCTTTGGAACTCTCTGCCCCTTGATATTAGGCAGATGCCTTGGCTATATTGTTTTCAGCACCTGCTAAAAACGGTTTTGTTTCAGCAAGCCTAGCCAGGCATGTAATTTTAACATGCCGTTTTAACATGTAATTTTATTATGTATAATGGATTGCTGATTTCATTTGATTCCACTACCCAAATACAATCTTAGCAGCATGGGTTATAGTCACTGGGAAGCAGTAATAATATTGCCCTGATGACGTATGAATAGGCCCTCGGTGGAATGATTTAATGTGACAATTGTAGTGGATCTGCCTCTAACTGGTCCTCTTTTCTTTTCCCTCCTGCTCCCTTGAAAAATTGGGATTTGCATCCTGTGCCTTAAAAGTCTTCATCATTTGCATGCTTCCCTGTGATTGGGCAGCACAAACTGCAAAGTCCTAGAGGATGCCCAGTGAGAGAACCACATTTAAATTGCAGCATTGGTTCTTGTTACTATGTCAGAAGTGTGATGCTCTGGCAGATCAGCTTATGTGCATCAGACGTGCATCTCAGTGGCTTCAGATTAAGGGGGCCAGGGCCGTCTTAAGCATATCCGACGCCGTGGTTCAAAGATCCTTCCAGTGCTGCCCCCCCTTTCCCAGAATTGTCGACCTTTCCCCAAGCCTCTGTGGGGGATTGCTCTCCTCCCGCGGAGGCTTGGGAAGGAAGCTGCACGCCCGCCAGCCATATGGTTGACGGGGCACAGCTGGCAGGCGTGCAGGGAAAGGGGAGGCTGTGCAGCTCCCCCACTTGCTGGGGTGCCCCTGAGAGGCCAGTGCCCTGGCGCAACTCACCAGTAAGCCCAATAGGAAAGACAGCTCTGAAGGGGGCTATGATTGCTGAGCTGCTCCCACAGAGAGCAAGATATACAGAGAACAGGGATGAGGACCCATCTTCAGCCAGAGGGGTGTATCCCTTTTGGGCCCCCACCCAGAAGCAAAAATGATTAGGGCAATGGATGTGGATTTGACCTTTGTACAGTATGGTAGTTTCTACACCCAACTCACACACTCCTCTCTGTCCTCCATGCAGGAAAGCAGGAGGTGTTATCAGAGTTGAAGGACATATCCCAGCCACGCAAAAACATGCAAGGAGGGTACAAAGCAAGGCCAGTGGGTGTTGTGACCATGGCGGAGTTTTGGGGGACTGCATTTGGCCTCTAGGCCTGAGTTTCCCAACCCTAATACAGAAGGATAAAATCGGGGTTCTGGTTACACGCTAATCTTGATAGCAATGGGGCAATATAACCACAGAAAATGATGTGATGAAATAACTAAAATATTACTTAAATGGTCTCACGTTCCATCTTCTTAGTGTAATAATCATGGCGCTATGATTTAACTGTGAAACTGTATGTGCTCAAAGAGTTTTTCTATTTTAACCAAAGTGGCAAACTGCTTTTTCTTGTTGTTTCTTTGTGCTTCCTAATTGCTTCTTCCTTCTGCTTCTGCATATTTCCACATCAGTTTGTGATTTTATTTTTTATTTTTATTTTAAAAAAGAAATGTCCCCATGGAAATTCATCAGCGTATAGTGCGAATTTCTCCTAAACGTACACATTTTTGTATGCAATTTTGCCTAATTATACATATCTTTGCAAAACATACTTTTCCTAATCCCCCCCCTTATGCTCACTAATTGTGTTTATGCATACTTTACCTTAGTATATGCATTTTTCTACACACTATTCAGATGGAGAAATGCATTGCAATATTTGGAGAACTGCAAATTTCAAAGGATAGCTGTGTTTCAGTTCACCTATTTATTTATTTTTTGCAACCTGTGAATCGGGAAGGCTCATCTTTAAATGCGCACTGAATTGAATTTCTCCTCCCTCCCTTTATTCTGGCTCAGAGCCATGTATCAGGCTGCCATTGAATTACCTTGAATGGTACCTTTTGCCCTCTTCAGTAATGACCTTTAGAAGCGCAAAATCTCTCTTAGACAGTGGCATTTCACATAGTGAACACTTGTCACACCCCTGTTCTCCTTCCAGGGAGCACTGCCTGAACACCCCCACCCTCACATGTTGCTATAGGCTTTATTCTGCCTGCTGATAATTTACTCTGCAATAGTGAGTCCTGACCTGGCTATTGAAGTACAAAGTATGTCTGTCTGGAAAAGCAGGATACCGGGATAGGAGGAAAAAGGATTACATTGCTCTGCCCAAACAACAACTGACTTTAGCTCAGTGGTGGAGCATTTGCTTTCCAGGTTCAATTCCTGGCATCCCTAGATAGGGTTGGGACCCCTATTTGAAACTCTGGAGAGTCACTGCCAGTCAGTGTAGACAATACTGAGTTAGATAGACTAAGTTAGATGCATTTCTGTACACATTACTTGGCTGGAGAACAGTATTGCAGAACTTGAAGAAGTGTGAATTTCAAATGATGGTTGCATTTTTGTTCTTATGGTTTCAGAAAGTGTGAATTGGGCATTTAATTTCTCCCCCATCCCTTCTGAGATGACAAAACCTTGTCCAAAACTCACATGGATTAGGATATTGAGAAATCATTTACAAACCTCTCCTCAGATGCAATGTACATTCACACATACTTGCCTTCTATGAAGGGGCCAATTCCAGCTGAGATGCGAACTGTTTAGGTCTGATATACGTATGATGTTTCTCTTCTTTGGCCCTCCCCATTTTTGGTGACCTCCTCTGTGTGATGGGTGGTGGATAGACTTCAAGCCCTCTTCACTGACCTGCGCTCTGCAAAGATTGCTCTCAGCCTCTTCTTTTATCCTGAATTGGATTAGGAAAGTTAATCAGCCATTTTATGGAGGTCTCAAACCTTCCTGCTCTTCAGGATTAAGAACCTACTGCCAGAGCTGTTAGCCACTTCTCTAACATGATAATTGTTTCTTGGCTGCTAAAATATCCTGTGTCGGCGTCGGCGTCCCCCCCCCCCCGCTTCCTTGCAGTGAGAATGGCTCTGTCTTAGGAGAAAGAAAGGTTCCGGAAGATACTGATATTGCCTGTTGGTACGGCTGTGCTCTCTTGATGTCTAAGCCACAGGGAACCTTTCCTTCACAAGAAGAAAGATAAGAAAGCGCTGATTCACCCATGTATGCATATCCTTTGATGACTGCAATGCACAGAATACCACTGAAGCTTTCTGACATCAACTTAAATGCACTGCTTTTCAATAGAGTTTGTAAAGGCCAGGGTGGCACAAGTGGCAGAGTGGGGTGGTGCGATCCTGCAGTGGCAGAATGGACTGTGCCACTTCAGACTTCAGGTAGGGGGCAGGTACCATTGTTGATGCTCTCCTATGTGTTAAAAACCAACCAAACCCAAACTTCATTCAATCAACAAGGAAATTGGGAGGGAAGCTTCTAGTGCAGTGTGCTGTTGCATTACTATTCTACTTGCATGGAGTCCCCACCACCACCTATAGGCTGATAGTCTAGTCTAGAACCTTAGAACTATGCCGCTATGTTCAGGATTTTGGGCTCAGTCTTCTTATTCAGCAGCATGTTGATGTAATGCTGAGAGAATAGAATAAGAAACCTTATTCTCAGAATTGCATGTGGAAAGAAGATTACCATTTTTGAATACTCCCCATGTTCCCAGTAAATTGAAATAAAGAACATCGAGGAGAACAATTCTAGCCTAACCCTGTCCCTCCTGTACCGGCTTTCTGTTTGCAAGGAGGGGTTTTTCTCCTTGATGTAGGAAAGCAGTAAAAAAAATATGATTGGCCCACCAGGAGTGATGCAGCTCATTTTACCACCATATTGCTTGTTTGTTTCTTTAAAACATGCCTATACTGCCCTTCAATTAAACAGATCTAGAGTAGTTTTCAATAGCTCATAAAACACAATGCATTTGCAACAATAAGTAAAACACTTTATTGCAGTAATAAAAAAGCAATTGCAGCTGAAACTTTCTAGGCAGTCTTCAGGGACAGCCCTATGCACAATGCACTGTGGTAGTCTAACCTGGAAGTTACCAAAATGTGGGTAATTGTAGCTGCGCTATCTCCATCCACAAGGGGTTGCAGCTGGCAGAACAGCCTTAGCTGGTGGAAGGTGCTCCATGACACTGCGGCCTTGTGGGTCATTAACCACAGAGCTGGACTAATGAGCATCCCCAGGCTGTAAATATGATGCTTTAGTGCAAGTGTGATGATTTCCAAAACAGGCTGAGTAACACTTCCCTGGACAAATGAACCACTCAACAACAGTACTTCTGTCTTGTCAGTACTAAACTTCAGTTTATTCATCCTAATCCACTTCACCACTGCCTCTAGGCAATGATTCAGCACATGGACTCCTGAATTTGTAGGCCCACTCTCAGTGGTCATTTGTAAGTGTGTGGTAATCAAGGGTAAAGAAATCAACAGATGTGCAACCCAATCCAAACTTGATTTTTTTATTTTTTTTACCCTTTCTTTATGAGGGCAAGAGATGCACATGTGACCAACTTTGGCTTTGTCCAGTGGAGGACTGAATCTGGAACATGGGATGTAGAAGGAGGAGACACAGAAACTTGATAAGCTTTAAAGATGAACCAAGTGTAGAACACCATAGCTTACAGACTATGGTTGACTCTTAGCCTCATCTGCCTCATCCAGGGCCTGAATGCAGCTTTCCAGGCCTCTCTGGCTTGCATCCATCTCTGGCCCTCTTCTGCACCTTCATAAGGTACTGTTGCCTGGCTGGAATGTGCTCTTGAGTTTTGATAATGCCCCTTGCTTGTCAGGATGGGAAGATTGCTCTGCCCACTTTTGTATCTGGCCCCTCCCACCCCGGAAGGTTGCCTATGAGGGGCCATTGGGCTTAAAAAGATTCCCCATCCCTGGGCTAGAAGCTATATATGAGCTCTTCTAGGTCAAGAAGTCAGTCCTAAGGAATGGGTCGAAACAAAAAAAATCCTTCCAGTAGCACCTTAGAGACCAACTAAGTTTGGCATCTGAAGAAGTATCTTCTTCAGGTATCTGAAGAAGTGTGCATGCACATGAAAGCTCATACCAATTACAAACTTAGGTGGTCTCTAAGGTGCTACTGGAAGGAATTTTTTATTATTTTGTTTTGACTATGCCAGACCAACATGGCTACCTACCTATAACTAGAACTAAGGAATGGGTGTTCTCTTGGTAAGCCCGGGACATCTAAGCCAGGATTTCCATATAGCAACTGCTGCCATTACTACTTCACCTCCTTTTCCAGGTCCTTCCTCTACAGTTAAATGGGAATTTCAGTCCATAGACAAGCCTGTTAAGTTGCTAAGAGAAACTTATCTATTCCATCCTCCATGAAGCTTGGGACAAAGATATGTGAGACTACATTTTCCTTCATTCCTGAGGAATGCTGTTGGAGTAAATTTATTGTTCAGCAGTGGGCAATGAAACAATTCCAGGTGCCTTCTCTGGAGCCAGAGTTTGCACCTTAGTCTTCAAACATCTTAATTCTGGAGCCACCTTTGTCTCCTGCATGATGCCCAGCATGGACAAACGGATATTTGGATGTCTGGGCTATTTTATACTCAGCCTAAGAATCAGGTGCTCTGCAAAACAGAGCAACAGCAACAAAACCAGTGCTTGTTAGAACTGAAACAATAATATGCAGATATTCAAATTTGCCCCAGAATTTCATTTGACAAATTGTACGTAAAAAAATTTGAACCTGAAACTCACATTTAAACATTGTGTGAAATTTTAAAGGAGTCCAATTTTGAATTAGATTTGTTGGCATCTCTCGATTAGTTTGATTTGGGCAGGTGTCAAACCTCATAAACTGTCACCTCTCAAATACTAAATCCGATTAGACATAGGCCCAGTACGCACAAGCATAAATGTCACTTGGTATCTAATCACTCAACAAATCCCTTATGACTCTCAGCTCAACGTCACAAACTAACAAAATTCCCGGCACTCAAATTTTACCCTAGATTCTACGGTTTCAGTTCACCTGATCTTTTTTGTGGCTCAGCACTGATGCAGTGCTGCCATTGCCAAAGCACAGGAGCAACCTTACGTGCATTGATTAACATATCATTTAAAAAGGAATACTGATGTAATGAGACCATCACATCTGGATTCCTTTCCTGTTGTGATTTAATCAACGTACTTACACGTAATTACAGCATCAGAAACAAACCCATCAAGATCCCTGTGTTGCCTGGCGTTTTGATCAATGTACATTTGCGCTCCTCCACCCAGTGGTCTGTCAGTAAGAAAGAAAAATGCATTATTCAAACCTGCAGCAAACTGTGCACCTACCAATCCTGAAATTAATTTTAGAAATTGTTCCAGTCAAACCAGAAACCCACAGGATGAAAACAAGATGGAATGGGGTGCACACCCACTCATCCCTGGCAATTTGCGCTTGAGGTGCTGTGAGGTGATGCTGAAGCTCTGCCTGTGGCATGTGATCTGTGATGTTCAATTCATGCATGATACAATCACTGATGTCGCCGCCATCAGAAGATGGAATGTGTTCGTTTGCAGCAACTCACAGTGGCAGGCAAATTCCAAAGAAGAGGAGCCCATTTGGAAGGATATTAGGGAAACTGTGAGGGTAATGGGGAGGCATGTGCTGTGTGTGTCACCACTTGTCAGTGATCTGATTAGCATTGTGGAATAATGATCCAGTGGTTTGTACTGCTGTGGTTGAAATCCAGAACACTTGGAAGATAGGGATACGTATCTTGTGTACTCCGATGAACCTTGAACCTTTTCCATTGAACTGTCTGCTTTTCTGCACTGGCTCAGACCCAGCGCCGTATCAGTGGTACAAGGGTGTGGGGGGGTGAACGCTGCGTGTGGGTTCAGCAGATTCTTGCCCCTCTCTACATTTCCTCCCTGTCACTGTATATTACCCCCCCCCCGACAATAGAGTTAATGGGGTGGGGAAGAGGAGACACAATATTTCTTCCCCCCCCCATTTCATTTCTGGAGGGGGAAGACATCCAGAGGCTACTTCTCACCTGCTCGGACTTTCTTTCTTTCTTTCTTTCTTTCTTTCTTTCTTTCTTTCTTTCTTTCTTTCTTTCTTTCTTTCTTTCTTTCTCCTTCTCTCTCCCTCTCCCCCCCCTCCAACTTTTGACTGCGAGGAGAATTGGGTCAGCAAGGTAACCATGGTAATGCTTAAGCAAAGAGAGTCTACGATCCAGCCCCCCCTCCCCACCATCTCCCTCTCCCTCTCCCCTTCTCTCTCTCTCTCTCTCTCCCCCTCCAGAAACCCTTACATTACAGATTAACTAGATTGCCAGCTCCAGCAATGAGATTTGGGGCCTGAATCCCTTCCATTTGGGGGCCACGATTATTCCGATCTATTTCTGGAGGGGAGGTGGAGGGCAGGTTGTTGAGCTGCTTCCGTGACTCCATTTACACTTGGATGCAATATAGGACCCGTCCATCTCTAGGTAAGGAGCATCCTTCTTCCCTTCAGCCTTGATGTTTATTTTCATTGATGTTAGGCAAATGGCGGGGGGGTGCAGGGGGAGGGAGAGGTGTAGCATTACTTTTTGCAATAATTTGGCAGTGTCAATTCTGGGTTGGCAAAGCTTGATTTTTGTTAACAGATACGGTGAAGAATTTGTCTGCCCCCCCCCTCTGCCAAATGACTGGGTCTGTGCATTGTATTTTCCTTGCCACAAAGGGAGATTTCTGTCTGCATTTTGCATGCATGGCTCTTTCAAAGAACAACCAAGCTGGCACCATTGAGGCAAGGATGCTAAAAGATGCATTCTTTTGATGTCCTGCCACCTCTTTGCTTCCTAAGGGTTGTGGCAGGGATGACAGGTCATCAGGAATGTGAAATGGATGCATGGTTTAAAAGAAATCTCAGAACAGGTGTCTGGAGGCGCAAATCTCACACATTGTGTTCAGTGGCCCTTACTCCCAGGTAAGGGGATGTCTAATTGCAACCTGGTTGAGCATTTGTAATCCTGTTAGCTGGTGATTGCCTCACTTCAAACACACACACCCCTCCCCAGTTCTCTTGAAATAAATTTTTCATAATTTTAGGAACCTGGTATCTTTGAGAATGTTTTCATTTGTTAAAAAGTCAGAAGATGAGGGAACAGAATGCTTCTGCAAGAGAAAGACAGCAAGAGTTGGGAACTGATTGAGCTTCTCTTGCAAACCACCTCCTCTTCTTGCTGTTTATTTGGAGGGAAATGATGGGGAAACAGTGGTTTGGTTTTGGGATGCTGAAGTGAATGATGGTATTAGCTGTTGTGGGTCTTACAGCAGCCACCCTGTGGCTAAATGAGCAGTGCAACTCTTGGGTTTATTTTTTGGAAATACCTTAAAGGCATAAACAGCCTGGGCGAGCTGAGGAAAAGGTAAACCGAAAAGATGGGCTAAGAAAAATAGATGCCTCCTCTTGTGTTCCAAAATGAGCAAATAAGCACCCACCGTTTCAGTTTTTTGTCTCACCTTCTCTTTCACATGTTGCATTGCCAGCAATTTCACTGGCATCACTGTGGCATAATGATCTAATTTCTGCACCCACCCTAGTCTGGCGAATCTCAGCAGCAGCAAATAAAGAGCAGGGCGGAAGAGGCAACTGACTTTCTACCTGCTCTTTGAGAAGACTGTTTTGGTTGTTGTTGTTGTTAATCATAAATGAAACATAAATTTGCTTCATTTATGAATACTCCCAATGAAGCATATCAAATCAATTTCACAATACAATAAAAGCGTACAAGACAATTTCAAATCCAATGCAGATATCGATTGGGATAAAAATCTCCATTTGGAAGGCTTATTGAAAGAGGAAAGCAAGCCCTTTTACCAACACAAACGTTCCCTCATTTAGCTATCTATGGATACAAGAGGTTTGAAGGATTATTGCACCCCACATCTTTCTGCCAGTTGTGCCTTGCCCTGTCCTGAAGCACAATTTCACTTAACATTGTGGAGTGTTGTCATTGTGATAGCAAAAAGAACTGTGGTAATTAGTTGTTCCAACGTGTGCTTGATGTGTGGGAGTGGGGGTTAAGCAGACCAACAGTGCAATCTATTGGATGCCTATCTAGAAGCAAGCCCCATTGAGTTTCATGGCGCTTACCTGGGGGTAAGTGAATATAGGGTTGCAGTCTAGTGGCCGAACCAGGAGTGGCACTCCAGATCTTGTTGACCATTAACCAAACTGTATGGGGCTTGTGGGAGATGGAGTCCAGCAACATCTGGAGGGTCACAGGTTACCCACCTAGACACATCACTTGCAGTTGGTGCCTGTCATGTCTCTGCATCCATGTCCCCATTGTTGCCTGAGGGGGGCTTAGATAGAGCCTCACCAGCAGCTACCAGCACCCCTTCAACACTACCCAAACCTGAAGGCATTGCTCTCTAATCATCCTCAGATTCATCAGATAAGCCTTCTGTAATTTCTCCTGCTCCATGGCCATGCAGGAGCATGCAACTGCAGAAACAGCTGTGGGCTTTGCTTGCCAACTTTAAACCTTCAGATGACTTTGGTCCTCTGCTGAGACAACATTTTCATTAGCTCAGCCAACAGGGCTTAGCACTCCACATTGACTACCTTAATGCCAGAATGGGCAAAACCTGTAGGTGGCAGACAACTTCTTAAAGCTGGTGCTTCTCCTTCCCTTTCACACATGAAAGATGCATGTAAGTTGGGTGCTGCTGTGACATGTAGAGACAACACTTAAACACAAATAAAAGTGTCTTATTTACTCATAGAGGTATTGCTTTATTCATTTGCTAATAGAATAGAAATAGAAAACCCGTATCAGGTAAGAGTTCTTTTAATTGGCTGATAGACCTATTAAGAACTTGAATAAGGAGTGTTAGGATAGCTGCAATGCTGGTGTATGGCAGCATAATGAATTTTCAAAGGGTGCACCTCAAAAACCTCAGCAGCCTCGTTTGTAAATCTAAGGAGAGTTTAGTGTCTTTCACTCTATATCTGGGTCTCAGTGTTGCTATAGGAGCATTCTGATGAATCACAAGTGATCCCATTTGGATCATATTGGGCTCTTAGCACCTCCTTATGCCCTCTTCTGGCCTGGGGATGTGGCTTTCCCATCTTATTCATACTCTGGCTCAGACTCCCCTGTAGCTTCTTTAGCTCCACAGCCATGTAGGAACACACAAGTTTGGAATCCACTATGGGCCCTTTAAGGATTGCAGGCAGCTTTCCTGGGAGAGGCCGGCAGAGTCACTGGGAAAAGAAATCCTGGCAGCTTTTTAAAGCCTTCACATAATTCTGGTCCTTTGCTGATAAAGCATCTTTCTATACCCCAGCTAGCAGAGGGTGCATAGAACTATCCATGGTCCTGATTGTTGCTCCCTAGGACCTGCCATGACAAAGGCCATAGTCAACTGACCAGCCCCGAGCTTGGTTTTTATACCTGGACTTGTCTCCACATAACTGTGATCTTGGGGAGGTGGTGTTGTCCCATAGCAGTGGCCTTAGAGGGAGGAACTCTAAGGTGCTTTAAAATGTCATTTATTCAACCCAATTTGTATCAGCATGTATTCTTTGTCAGGGGTGCTAGCCAAACAAAACAGTACACTGAATTTCCATGGAGCAGAAAAAACTGGTAGGATTGGTCTGTAACACTTCAGGCAGCAGATGAAGGAATTCACAGAGCATTCAAAACTCTCCCTGTTTTGAATAGAAAAACTCTCCCTGTTTTTAGGGAGAGAGCAAAACTAGAGCTTTTCTTCCCAGTGTGCTACTTTGCTACCGGTACTCACAGAGAATCTTCACATGAAAGAGCATTCTAAACAAGATCTCTTTCCTGCTGCTGGAAGAGTGGGGACCATCTCCTTTTGATGTTTGTGTTGAAAAGGCCCCAGCAAAGTGGTAAGATACAATATTTTTAGGGCCACCAGTATAGGAACATGAGATCTTCACAATGCAAGTAGGAAAGGTTTTGCACCAACTCACGGAATGAGGAGCGATGATGGAAACTTACAAAATGAATTTGCTGCCGATGTGATAAAGTGAAGGCAAAGTTTTTCAAACTGAGCTGCTCTTAATTGGGCGCAGGGGGCAGGCAAATTTGAGGTGCTCTGCAGGAGGCTGCAGTAGAAAGCACTTGCCAGCAGCTGAAAATCCACTTGTGAATATGAGTACCTATGCTTAAAATGTGCTGGAATTATTTTAGCCAGTTTAACTGTCATTCTTTCTCTGCAGAGAATTCTGGGCACAGTAGTTCTGTGTGCAGGGCCAAGGAATCTGTGGTAGAGAATTCTCAGCACCCTCATCAAATTCCATTTCCCAAGATTCTTTGGGAGAAGCCACTGAAGTAGCATGAAACCAACTTTTCCCTCATTGTATGGCTGAATACCTAGGTTTGCTAACATTGGAACAGGTAACAGCAGCCAAACACTACAGGAGAAGAGCTTTAGCTCAGTGCTAAAGCAACTGCTTTGCACTGGAATGATTTCTGACATGGGACAGATAGGACAAATAAGCAAACACTGACAATTTCTGCTCCTGTTTCAATTTTTTCCGGAATTCTCTGACGACCCTAGTGAAGTGCACCTAAAATGTAATGTGTGAAGTGACCCTGAGAACTTCAATTATATACCATTGAAAGCAGGGCATTACAAAAAGTGTGTGTGTGCAGTTAAGGATCTCGTTATTTTGACTATTACATTACTCTTTAATTTTCACCACTGTGCTAAGTATTGCTTTGCCATTTATGGCTGGCTTGAAGGAAAGGTCCCCTGCCTCGTTCATTTTCAGAGAATAGAAAAGCGACCCGCTATCCCATTTTGTTACTAGGAGCTGGTTAACGCTCTTGAGCAACAGCCAAATCTTTTATTGAAAGGCTGGCAAGAGAGGTCTATTTATCTAAATTTCCTGGGGAACAGCTGATTTGCAGGACTAATTGAGGGCTGGGGTGGCATTGGCAATGATTTAAACTTG
This sequence comes from Zootoca vivipara, assembly GCF_963506605.1. NCBI lineage: Eukaryota > Metazoa > Chordata > Lepidosauria > Squamata > Lacertidae > Zootoca > Zootoca vivipara. The sequence continues at coordinate 40,442,469 of NC_083281.1, read as the reverse complement.
CCGCACAATGCCTGTCCAAAACAGAGCCCTGCTCCTTGACAATAGAGATCATTGGCCAACAGCATGCAGCCAGCACTGTCTTTGTTCTGGGCCACAAAGAAAATCTCAATTTCACATCCAAATTCTAAACTGAGAAAATGCTGATTCTGCAACCTGAATGGATTCTGCAAATCAAATGAAGGGAGTCCCCTGGAGATTGAATACCCTGTCCTTTTAATATTCTGTTCATTCCACCTTGAGGCCTCTTAGATATTGTGGCTGTTCAAGGTTAACTTGCATCGCCAGGGGCTTAAAATATGCAGAATGGAGAGAGAATTCAGTTTCCTATCCAATATCATTGTCCTTCCCTTTGACTCCCCATCCTGCCCCCACTATATGATTGGAACAAAGTCAAGGGGAACCATCCACAGGGGAGTTCTCTTGCAGAAACTTCATTGAACTGGATGGGAGAAGCACATGGACACCATGCTCTTGAACTTCTGCCATTCATGTGCAGGAGCTTTTTCCAGTGAATGGTGCTTTTATTCAGCACCTCTTTTTCAAAATGCATGACTAGCCTGGTGTCTCCTACACACACTGGGAAAACCAAATGTTCAAAGAGCAGTGCAGGGCTGTTTGCAAAAAGGCCTTCAAACAGCTCTGGACTGTGCTTTGAAGTCATGAGAGTTAGGGCTTCAAAGCACAGCATCATCTGATGCAAGATGATTGGCAGGTGGGTGGCTCTGCCCATCTGGCAAATTTGCTGGTGGGGGGAGATAATGATCTGGTCTAGCCAGAAAAGCTTCCCCACCCCTGTGGTATAAACTGAAAAGCCATGGCTGGGTCTCCAAATTTGACCCCAAAGGCCATTTTGCCCACCCAATATTCACCTGACATCAGGTGCAGGACAGGTAAAGCTGTGGCTGCAAAGTTGTTCTTTTGCAAGCACAGTTTGGTTCAGAATGTTTAGAACTGGCATAAAATGCAAGCCGTGCTGCTTACAGCAGAGGTTAGATCCACCTGACATCATATGATGCCAGATGATTGACAGGGGACCTGGCCTTCTGGCCAAAAGTGTTTCCCTGCTATGATAAGTAATCTGTAATTCTTTCAGGCAAACAGCAATGTTGGTAAGCTCTCTTTCTGGAATCAGATCAGATGAAGGGACAGATAGAAGCAGGCTTAAGGTTCAGTCACTCTAATTCTCAGTTAATTTCATTGTACACAGGTTGTACATTGACAATAAAGGTACTACTACTACTACTACTACTACTACTACTACTACTATTCACTTCTGTGATTGGTAGACTGTCAGGGAAAGGGGGGCAGCTACCCCCCTCCACTCCACAAACCTGAGTTGCAAGTGGCAGATTCCTCCCAACATTTTCTCTATGCTTCTCTATGAATGGCTGCCATTCGCTTTTATAGACGAGCCTTAGCTCAGTGGTAGAGATTGTTTTACATGAATGTCCCAAGTTTAATCCCTGGCATCTCCAGATAAGACAGGGAATAACGTTTTCCTTAAATTCTGGAGACCCACTGACAGTGTGGACAGTACTGAGCTTGTTAGATCAATGGCCTGACTCAATATATAAGGCAGTTTCCAATGTTCCAGTGACAGAGCAAATCCTTTGCATCAGAAAGTCTCAGGTTTAATCCCTGGCATCTCCAGGTAGGTCTGGCAGAGACTCCCAGTCTGAAACCCTGGAAAGATGTTGCTATTCAGCGTACGGTAGCTAATTCTGAACAAGATAGACCAGGCATCCCCAAACTTCGGCCCTCCAGATGTTTTGGACTACAATTCCCATCTTCCCCAGCACTGGTTCTGTTAGCTAGGGATCATGGGAGTTGTAGGCCAAAACATCTGGAGGGCTGCCGTTTGGGGATGCCTGAGATAGACCAATGATTGGATTCAGAGTAAGGTTTCCTGTGTCACCACTAGATTTCTCCTTTAGGTTGATGAGAAACAGTCTGTTCTCTACAAACTCAAGGTCTAGGTTAGTAATCCCTTTCCCCAGTAATGCTACCTGGAAAGGAGACCTGGGACAAAAGCCTCCCTTCTCCAGCCATCCATAATCAGGGCCAGCCCTACCATTTGGCAAAGTGAGGTGGCTACCTCAGGCAGCTGATTTTGAGTATCATGAAAGAGCAGCAGATTGTTAGTTCTTGAATTTATCATGGTCTACTTTTTGCTGCTTGTGGTATTTTGTGCCCCAGGTGCCCAAATAACTTGGCTGGCTTTGGGTGCAATGCACCTTTACTGGAGGGGGGCACCATTTGCAGCAACACCCCAGGCAGCTAAATGTCTTGGGCCAGCCCTGTAAATAACTGGGATGCTTACCCTGCTTCTTGTCAGTGACTGTCTCAGCACTCTGGTCCTTTCCTTCTAACTGTTTCCAAGGCTGAGTTGAGACTCGTGTGTTGCTGTATCATGCCTATGCTAGGTAAAGGGCCATGGCTCAGTGGCAGAGCATCTGCCTTGCCAGTAAACGGCCCCAGGTTCAATCTCCTGTTGTGATAGACCACTATCTGAAAGCTTAGAGAGCTCCTGCCAGTCAGTGTAGAAATATTGGGCTAGAGGAACCAGTGGGCTAGATAGAATTCAATTCATCTGGGATGTTTTCCCACACAAATTCCACTGAAACAAATGGAGGATGCAGAAGGCCACAGTAATGTTATTGTATGACACCCAACCCAGTGAGGTGGAACTTCTTTGTCGATTGTGCCTCACATTCATCAGTGTCTGCAAGTAGGAGGCCTGTGAATTTTCTGACTCCAAGCATAAAAATATTTCAGGTTGGTCCAGCAGTAACAAGCTATTTCCCCTCTTCCTTGTCCCTTAGTGCTGTTTAGCATCCAAAATTATGTTTGCTACCAGAAAGGAGGAGAAATTTATTTATTTATACCCTGCCCTTTCTCTGGAAGAGCCTAGGGCTGCTAACAACCTTTATCAATACATCTGGGGTTCCCAAAATGGTGCCTTCACCATCTGCCAAGACTGCATTTCTCTTTAAAAAAGAAAGAAAAAGCTTTCATTGGAAGGGGTTGTTTGGTTGGGTGTTGCCTGTTGTTTTTTTGTCTGTGCATTATTTGTTCAGGGATCCACGTTTTGTCTCTTCTTTGGGGCGGGTGTCTGAGCATCACTGTTTATTCTTCTTCTGTGGAACGAGTATATTGATGTGCCCATGACAGATCCTCAGGTTTCCAAATGTGCTCTCAGGACCCAGAGAGATTGAGGAGCCCTCCAATAAATCAACATCACCAAAATCATAACGCCAAAATCACAAGGATGCCACACAAGTTGCTACAGTGTGGAATAAAATGCCAGGAATTTGTTGTCTCCCAGTTAGCTCCAACCAGCTAAAAGTGCAGTACAAAACCTTTCCCACACAAAAGCAGTCCAATTCCACCCGGGCACAGCTGGTAACTTGGCAAGCCAGTGAGAAATGTCATCTCTAGAGTTCTAGAGAGTTTGCTCATATTTAATGTTTTTTCCCCCTCCCCTGCCTCCCCCTTTTTTTCTTTCTTACCGCTTTCCTGGAAGTGTTTTCCAAGGCGCAGCCGCCTTCCCCTCTTATTACAAAGTGGCAGGGAATGAATAATTTAGCTTCCTCTAGATGATGGATGCATCCCATCACATGGGAAGGCTGAATTATTCATGGCAGGGAAAAGCAAGAGTGAGCAAGTTAGGCATCTGGGCATTTTAGAGGAGCATTGGAAGCTGCCTTATAGCGAATCAGGCTGTCGGTTCATCTAGCTCAGTACTGACTACACTGACTGGCAGGGAATTTTTTATCTGCGCACAAAGTGGATGCTCTACCATCAGGTTGCAGCCTGTCCCACTACGGTCTCTATGGCAAGGCTGAGCCACTTTTGCTCAGAATGGGCAAAAGGAGATATTTGCTGGGAATGTGACTAAGACCTAGGCTAGCTCAATGGCAGAAGCTGCCAAAGAAAAGTGGGGATGCTGGTGGGGAACCTCTTCTCTGGGAGCTGAGAGTGGTTGCCATACCTTTTACTGGCCACACACCCTCCTTGAAGCATGACAATGCTTTTTTACTTGCCTGGAAAGAGTGTGTTTGTGTGTGTAGACCTCTGCCTCGTGACATCAGCAAGCTCTAGTTTCTGAGTCTCGAAGGACGCATATCAGAAAATGTCTGGGAAATAACTGGAATTGAGTGTTTTGACCATATTATGCCTGTGTAATGTCAGTTCATTTCTGGGCCTAATTTAAAGTGTTGGTTTTGGCTTTTAAAGCTGTTAATGACTTGGGAACAGATTAACTGAAAGAGCCCCCTTTTCTTGTAAGTACTTAGCCAGCTCTTAAGATCTTCCGAAACCCTGGTCTGAGTGCCCTCACCAAACAAAATGAGGTAGGCCACCACTAAGGAGAGGGACTTTTCAGTAGACGCACCCCAGTTCTAGAATAGCCTTCCCATAGCCTTTATGATCAGGAGAGAACCTTTCCTATTTTCTCAGTTCTTTAACTTCTGTTTCACAGTCGGGGCCTCTCAGTTTAAAACTGTTTTAATTTTTCAAATTGAGCCATTCTAGTTTTTATTGTTTTATGCTGCATGCTAATACTGTATTATTTTAAAAAATGTGTTATTACAACATTATTAATATTGTATTAAAATCCATAGCTCAGTGACAGAGCATTTAGTTGGCATATGGTTGGGAGAGACTCCTTTCTGAAATCCTGATTTGCTGCCAGTCAGTGTAGATAATACTGAGCTAGAAGGACCCAATGGTCTGGGTTGGTATAAGGCAGCTTATGTTCCTATTTTAAGGGTGCAATCCTATGGCCTGGGAAAGGGGAGAGGGATACAACAGCACTTTAACCACTCATTCGACACCCTCTTAGACAGGCACCCCCAAAACGTGGCCCTCCAGATGTTTTCAGACTAAGGTAAAGGTAAAGGGACCCCTGACCATTAGGTCCAGTCGTGACCGACTCTGGGGTTGCGCGCTCATCTCGCATTATTGGCCGAGGGAGCCGGCGTATAGCTTCCAGGTCATGTGGCCAGCATGACAAAGCCGCTTCTGGCAAACCAGAGCAGCACATGGAAACGCCATTTACCTTCCCGCTGTAGCGGTTCCTATTTATCTACTTGCATTTTGATGTGCTTTCGAACTGCTAGGTTGGCAGGAGCTGGGACCAAGCAACAGGAGCTCACCCCGTCACAGGGATTCGAACCGCCAACCTTCTGATCAGCAAGCCCTAGGCTCAGTGGTTTAACCACAGCACCACCTGGGTCCCTTGTTTTCAGACTACAATTCCCATAATCCCTGACCACTGGTCCTGTTAGCTAGGGATGATGGGAGTTGTAGTCCCAAAACATCTGGCGGGCTAAGTTTGGGGATGCCTGATCTTAGAGATGCAGAAGGGGTGGATAGAGTAGCGTTCTGTGTTCTTCCATATATTTCTAGGCTTAGATTTAAAACAACAACATTGAAAACATTTCCCCTCCTGAAAGGGAAGCAATAAGTTTAGACACACTCAGAAGTGTGACCAAATTTCCCTTTGTTTGGGGACCTAACAGGGAACTGGAAGAGCTTAGGATAGTTCAGATCTCAGCTGCTTTCCCATAAACTCCACTGTCAGTTTGGCCACAGCAGCAGAGGAGCCTGTGTCATTGGAGAAGGCAGCCAGGGACAGGAAGGCAGATCATGGGCCTACTGTGTTTTATCAGTTTGGCTCTCATATCCCTAATGGATTAAATATTTAATTCATTGATGGCGATTCCCACAGAGACAACCTAAGGAAGAGATCCTGTATAATCTGTACATATAGCGAGGAAACTGTATCTCAGTGGCTGGAGTATTCACTTAGCATGCAAAATGTTGAGGGTTAAATTTTTCAGCTAAGATTTCATGGGTGATAGTCAAAGAAAGGTCTTTCCTAGCTCTAAGATTTGGAACCTAGACATTTTGGACTATAACTCCTATCAGCCCCAGCCAACATGGCCATTGGTATCCTTCTAGCTGGCTGTGCCAGCCCACTTGCACGCTCTGTCATTAGCTAACAATAAAGAAAAGAAATACAGTGATAATCGTAATAACCTTTTATATCCTTAGTTGTCAGTCTTTGTTTAATTATTGTGGTAAGTGAAAGAACATACGTATCAGAAGACAGATGACAAAGGACCTGCTTACGTTATATGAAAATCTCCGTTGAGTGCTGGTAAATAGATCTTCTGGGCATCAAGGACAACAAAAACGATTCAAGATCTTCCCAGAAACTTGTTTTCTGGGTTTTACAATGTTGGCTTCTAAAATAAGACTGAGAGTTACACCATCCAATAGGACTTTTCAAATGTAGATATAGCCATTGGGTATTCATTGATCACGTATCAATATGGCTATAGGAAATGTATGGAGGATTTGGAAAGTTTTTCAGTAAGAAACTGATACATATTTTATTAAAATAAAAATAAAAAAATCCTTCCAGTAGCACCTTAGAGACCAACTAAGTTTGTCATAGGATTTTTTATTTTTATTTTGACAGTGTCAGACAAACACGGCTACCTACCTGTAACTAATATTTTATTAAGAGCACTGTCCTATGTACTCAAAAGTGTCCCAAGGAGTCCAGTGGGTCTTTCTAATCAAGCTGTGGCTGAGGCTCCAAAAAGCGCCTTTTGCTATCCTCCTCTTCTGTGTGAGAAATAAGAACATCCTGTAAGATTTATGTTGCTGCATTTTGTTTTGTTTTCTGTTGTTGTTAAAGACAATTATGGTCTGAGATGCAAAGCATCTCTGTTTTCTAAAGACCCCATCTGTGTGTACTGCTTGGTACTGTCATAATTCAGGGACAAATGCCATTGACTAGGCACAGCTAAATCTAATCCATGCCACGCTAGAGAGCTAAAACAGCTCTAATGTTCAAGCTGGCAGTCAGCTCTGGCAGGGTGGGGCAGACAGCAACACTCACCAAAGCTTTAGGACAGTGGTAGCTGGTGTCCATCGAGACTGGCAGGGTGGAGGCAAATAGTAGGTGGAGACAGAACCTATGAGGGGCAGAGCCAATTATTGCTGGTTTTGTTTCCTCCTCTTCCCTGCTGAGTTCTGTCAGAGAAAACCTGAGACTAAGGGCTTATCCACACTTCCGCTCATCTCTCTGCTCTCCCCCCCCCCCGCCCTGGGGAAAACCACTCTTTTGTGCTCAATCGGAGCAAACAGAAAATTGAGTTTTCTCCGGAGTGATGTTTGTTCTGATTTAGTGCTAAGGAAGTGGGTTTTCCCTGGGACAGGAGTAGGGCAAGGAGGAAACTGCTTGGACCCATGCCTAGAAAGTGTGTGTCAAGTGGAAAATGGTTTGGACCCATGCTTTCTGGACACAGGACAAGCGAAAGTGTGGACGAGCCCTAAGGAGGAGGAAGTTGACAGCCGGGGTGGCCATCACTTGGTCCTTTTTAGTTTTTTAAGAAAAAGGTGAGTAAGGGGATGAGGACATGTTTTTTCCCCTCTCTCATAATACCAGAACCTTGGGCCTTTGGTCTTATCCCAGCCTTTAAAATAGGTAATTATAATGTTTAAAGTGAAAAAAAACCATTGGATGAGACATTGACTCATGTCTCCTTTGTCTTCTGTTGCAGCTTCACCCTGCTGGCAAGGAGCCACTGAGATCACCTCAGGTGACCATGCTTAACGGGGAGACAAGTTCCTCCTCAGCCAGGAATGTGGTCCGGAGCTCCAGCATCAGTGGAGAGATGTACAACATTGAGAAGAGTAACGCAGGCAACCCGGATTCAGCTAGCCTCTCATCCAATAAGAAGCGGCGATCCAGCCTGGGGGCAAAGATGGTGGCTATCGTGGGGCTGTCCCAATGGAGCAAGAGTACGATGCAGGTCAACCATCCTGGTAGGGAGGCTGTCAGGGATTTTTGTGTGTTGCGAGATACTAGGGGAAGGAGACTGGAATCAGCCTTCATAGACCTGAGAGTTACTAGCAGCCGGGGCTGCTAGTAATTGTAGTTCAAAACATCTAGAAGGCACCAAGTTGAGGAAGGCTGCTCAGCCAAGCCACTGAGTGACTGTAGATACCATTTGTTAAACAGGCCGATATGCATGTCAAATTGACAAGTACCGTGTTTCTCATATTTTAAGACATGTCTTATATTTTTTTTACTCAAGAAAATAAGCCTATGGCTTATTTTCGGGGGTGTCTTATTTTTTGCCGAGCCCCGACTGAGCGGGAACCAGCAAAGGCAGCAGCCCGCCGCCGGCATGGAGCTCCAACAGAGCGCGCGCTTTGCCGAGCTCCAAGCCGGCGGCGGGCTGCTGCTTTTGCCTGTAAACACGATTACAGCCTGAAACTCAAGACGACAGAGACCAAGGCGGAGGAGGAGGAAGAGCGCGGCTCCTTCCTTCCATCCACAGCCAGCTGCAACTTTACACTTCGCCGTCTTGCGGGCGTGTCCCCGCGGGCGGCCGAAGTTCCAGCAAGGCAGGAAGGCTGTGGAGCAACAGACGGCCAAAGCTGGGCAAGCGCCCGCCTCGCCCTGCCTTGCCTTGCCTTGCCTTGCCGAGGAAGGAGCGGGTGGCGCGTGCGCTAAGAAGTTTCTTTCCTCAGGCCTGAGCCAAGAAAGGAGGAGGAAGCAGCGAGCGACGGGGTCGCCGCCTGCGTCGGGGGCACTCTGTGTCCGCCACTCACAGGCAGCCGGTCCGCCGGGAGAAAGACGCCGCCTTCCCTTCTCAGAGGAGCGGCGAGGAGCCCCGGGGGCTGAGGCGCTCGCCACCTTCTCCTGTAGCCTCGGAGCAACTGCTTGGCGGCGGGGAGCATCCTCGCCATCTTGCCCTGCTTCTCCTCTCCCCGCTCAGGTCGAGCTGAGGGAGCCGAGGGGCGTCGGTGCGCGCAGCCGCCGCCTGCGCAAGAAGCGGCTGCTGGGCGCGCGGGGAAGGCGAGGTGAGGCGCCTGCAGCACCCGAGGAGCCCGTTGTGTGAGTGAGCAGCTCTCCGAGTGAGCAGCAGAGGGCGGGTTTAAAGGGGAAGGCGTTTCTGCCGCTCGTTGGGCTCTCCCCGCCTCCCCCCCTCACATTTGTTTTTGCCGACAAAAAGAAAAGAAAAACAGCAGCAACAGCCAAAAAGCAGCTCACGAACGAAAGCGCAAGAGCTGCAAAGTACTTTTCTGCCAATTGCCCTAACCACGCGCGAGAGACGCGCCCTTTGCCAGCTATGAGATCCATGTCTCTCCCCTGCACAGCCCGCCGCCGGCACGGAGCTCCAACAGAGCGCGTGCTTTGCCAAGCTCCAAGCCGGCGGCGGGCTGCTGCTTTTGCTGGTTCCCGCTCAGTCGGGGCTTGGCAAAGCGCGCGCTGCTGCCCTTGCCGGGTCCCGCTGGGTCGGGACTTGGCGCGGCGTGCCCTGCCATACCGTACCAGCATGTCTTATTTTCGGGGTATGCCTTATATTTCGCCAGGTCTTGAAAATCCTGCCATGCCTTATTTTTTAGGGATGCCTTAAAATATGAGAAACACGGTATCTGTGCCTAGAGAAGGAGCTACTCTTTCCTGATTTAAAAAAGTAACCACAACAAATGTTCTTGAGATACAGTTAGGTGCTTGGCAATTCCCTGAGTGGTGAGAAGTGCCAAGAGATTTGGAGGATTATGTTGTTGTTGTTGCTGCTGCTGTTGCTGTTGCAGCATCTAATTTATTTATATATATACCACCAGCAGGGAGGCAAACCTGTGCCCTCCAAGGTGGCATCCCAAGTTCCATCTAACTTCCTCCCCCACCAGTGGTAGAGCATCTGCTTTGCATGCAGAAGGACCTGGGTTCAATCCCTGTCACCCCACAGGTAGAGCTAGTAAAGAGTCCTGTCAGCATAAATAATACAGAGATAGATAGATAAATGGCCTGACTTGGTTTAAGGCCTCTTCCTACATCCATATGATGCTCCTTGCATCTTCTTCTGCAGAGTCAACTAACTCGCCTCTCTCGCTTACATGCACATTTTGCCCTTTCTTTTGCCTGTGGAATAGTTTCTCCTTGCAGAATTTCATGCCACTGCTCTCCCCAGCAGATAGCTTATGCTTTTTTTGCTTCAGCTCGGATGCGGGCTTCAGGGTCAGCTGCTGCTATCTGGCACCATGCTTGCTAAGCTGCTGCCTTGTCCTCAGGAGTTAGGAAGGGTTAGCACATAATGGACAGCTCACGCTGGCTCAGCCACCTGCCCCTTTTCGTCCCATCTCTCGCCAGAACAGTGATCAAATTATAATCATTTAATAAGGGGAAATCCCATTCCCGTCTGTCCTCTTTCTCTTCTGCCCTCTCTCTTTTTCTTGTAACCTCTAACATCGGATGGAAGAAATCCCCTCCAGTCATTGTATATAAATCACACACAAGGGTTCACAGTAGGATACCAAATGAGCCAAGTGGTTGAGCGACATCCCTAGGTTTCACAGCATGCCTCCCCAAAGGACTTTGGAGAAAGGCCCTGCCACACCCTCGCAAGCCAAAGAAAGTCTCACTCTGTTTTGCATGCAATCAGTGTGTTTATTCCTCTCTTTTTTAGGAAAAGGGAGTCTCTTTCATTGTAAGGGCCACACTTGCTTCTGGAAACCAGTGGTGGATGGGGCCAGAGGCATAAAGGAGAATAGCAATTAATGTAAACTAGCAAGTGGCTAACTTCTACATAGACTCCCACATTAATCTCTGTCCTCCATCCTAGGACTGGATATTTGCACAGAGGGACTGTGGGTTCCATTCATTTCTAGCCAAAACAAATTACAGGGCTCAGAATTCATTATTTCTAATGTATGTCTTCTGCACCAGGCTCTGGTCTTTAGATCTCAGGGTTCCAGTGAAAAACAAGTCTGAAGTCTCTTCTCTCATTTCATAAAACAGTATCTATCCACAGTTAAACACTTTAGAGCAGCCTTCCTCTACCTGGTGCTCTTTGGATGTTTTGTGCAACAACTCCCATCGGCTCCAGCTACTATGGCTTTTTCACACTGGCAAGAATCCTGGAAGTTGGGAGCTGCTCCTCTTCTTACCAATTGAGTTGAGTACCACCTGAATGGCTTAATTAAAAGGGGGAAGGGGTGCCTCCTCCATCATCTGTACAGAGGAATAAAGCAGAAGGGGCTAGGAGTCTGGTGCCCTTGTCAGTTAATCAAAATCATGTGATGGGGAGGGGCCTGCTTTACATGTCAAAGGTTGCAAGTTCAGTCCCAGGAAACCTGAAGAGCCACTGCTAATCAGTGTAATGCTAGCCTGGAAGGAACAATGATCTGAGTTGGTATATGCAAGCTTCCTATGTTCCTATGAGTGGCAAAGGTAACAAGTGCAAATTGAAACAGATACTAGAACTTGTTTTGGTTGGACCAAAGTCTGAGGAGATATAACAAAGGCATCACAGAATGGGTGGGTTTTGAGGGGGATTTGAAGGAAGAGCTAATGTGGTATAGTGGGTAAACTTGGATTGGAAAGCCTTGTGTTCAAATTCCTGCTGTTCAAATTGAAGCTCACTGAATGATCTTGGACTCTGTTTCTCAGCCTATTCTACCTTAAAGAGTTCATAGAGTCATAGAATCATAGAATCATAGAGTTGGAAGAGACCACAAGGGCCATCCAGTCCAACCCCCTGCCAAGCAGGAAACACCATCAAAGCATTCTTGACATATGCCTGTCAAGCCTCTGCTTAAAGACCTCCAAAGAAGGAGACTCCACCACACTCCTTGGTAGCAAATTCCACTGCCGAACAGCTCTTACTGTCAGGAAAGTTCTTCCTAATGTTTAGGTGGAATCTTCTTTCTTGTAGTTTGAATCCATTGCTCCGTGTCCGCTTCTCTGGAGCAGCAGAAAACAATCTTTCTCCCTCCTCCATATAACATCCTTTCATATATTTGAACATGGCTATCATATCACCCCTTAACCGTCTCTTCTCCAGGCTAAACATACCCAGCTCCCTAAGCCGTTCCTCATAAGGCATCATTTCCAGGCCTTTGACCATTTTGGTTGCCCTCTTCTGGACACGTTCCAGCTTGTCAGTATCCTTCTTGAACTGTGGTGCCCAGAACTGGACACAGTACTCCAGGTGAGGTCTGACCAGAGCAGAATACAGTGGTACTATTACTTCCCTAGATCTAGATGCTATACTCCTATTGATGCAGCCCAGGATTGCATTGGCTTTTTAAGCTGCTGCATCACACTGCTGGCTCATGTCAAGTTTGTGGTCTACCAGTTGCTGCTGCAAGAATAAAAAGGGGGCACTGAAGTCCTTAGAGAAGGGTTGTTGTAAAAACACATGCATCATAATTGAGCAGGAGATCAAAGCAGAGGGGAATATGTCTCAGTAGAGATGCATATTTTGCAAATAAGCAAAAAGGCTTTCATGCATTCAGCAATTGCATGCAAGTCATTTTTGTTATACAATTGCATTTTGAAACTTTAGGCTTTGAATAGCTACAAGGCAATGGGCGGTATCTTTTGTGACCTGTCCTTCTGCATTTGACATCATGAATTTTCAAAAGAGACCATCAAGTGGAACTGCTGAAGGGGTGTGGAAAATGCTCTTTCAGAAGAAAAGGGGCTTGTCAACTATTACAGCTTCAGGAAATTTTTATTTGCCTAAAATAGGTATTTGGGGGAAAGCCTGAAAAATAATAATATGAAGAGCCCATTATAATCTTGGCAGTTTTTCAAAGTCTCCCCTTTGCATTACTATAGTTCTGGTATTTGCTGGCATTTCATGGTTCAGCTGTGTTTTGAAAAGAAGGAGTTTATTTGGAGCTTTTAAAGACTTGCACATCTGAGATCTATCCAAAGGGTTGTAATTATCCACAGAATGGCTAAGAAAAGAAAGAGCAAAAATAAATAAGTTAAAAATGGTGAAGAACATAGCTCAGTAATGTGGAACCCCAAAGCAACATTCTCAAATTCTACTGAAGACGAAGAAATACTGCCAGTTTAGCTGGAGAAAAGCTGATGCAGAAGAGTTTTAGACATGAACAACAAATTCCAGTGCTCATTGCCCACCTGGAACAAGGAGCAGAGACACCAACCCAGGTTGACCTTTGGTGGTGTGAATCAAACTTTCCCAAATTGGTGCCATCCAGTTGTTTTAGCCTCTAGCCATGCTGGCTGAGGCTGATGGGAGATGGGGTCCAGGACAGCTGGAGGGGACCAAGCTGGGAAAAGGCCTCTTTCCCACAAAGGATTATTGTGCAGCAGGGGAATTTACTTATCAAACCATTTATATCAAGCACGGGGCACCTATGGCCCTCCAGATGTTTTTTCCTACAAGATCCATCATTCCTGACCATCGACCATGCTGGTTGGGACTGATGGGAGTTGGAGTCCACATGTTTCCCATGTCTGGTTTATATATTTGTTACAGGTAGGTAGCCGTGTTGGTCTGACGTAGTCGAAACAAAAAATAAAAAAAAAATCCATAGGTACCTATGACAAACTTAGTTGGTCTCTAAGGTGCTACTGGAATGAATTTTTTTTTTTGTTTATACTGTATATTGTCTTTTAACCTCTAAAGAACCTCCTGGACCAGTTTGCAAATTAAAAACAAACAAACAGTGAAATTAAACCAGAGCACATTAAACATGCCAATAAAAAGCAAATCTAAAAAAAGAAGAAGTATGTGTTAAAATAAGTCAGAAGCTTAGTGAAAAAAAGCTCATATTTCCACCTAAGAATCGTTTTTTTGAGTGCCATTCTTATGTCCCTTGCATGTGTGTGGGGAAAGGGTAGCAGTTCTACAGAGAATGTGGAACCGCTAAAACTTGCTTCATGAACAATCAAATATCTCTTGGTGGTAAGACATAGAACACAGCCTCCAAAGGTTTATACAGGATGAGGTAGTCCTTCAAATACCTGGTCCCTAGACGTTCCATTTTTCAAAGGAAAAACCCATCTGCCTACTTTTTGAGAAGCATGATCTCACAATAGGTGGGGATCTCTTTTCCAGATTTTGGAATGCAATACTCATCAAGGGTTGAGCACTAACACCTTCTAGCTCCTGGAAGTGGGGACAGAGAAACAATTTGAACGTGGCAGAGATGATCACAGTGATAGAGAGATTGAGGGAGGTGGGGGTGGGGGAGAGAGAGAGATAGCACTGAGAGTTTTTGTCTAGAGTTGGCTGATGAAGAAGCAGCTGTGGGTGTTGTGGCCTTCCCTGGGAATCTGGCAGATTTCCTGCCTTCTGGAGAGTATCTGTTTCCAATAAGCCCAGCTTGAATATTTGTAATTAAAACATATGTTATAAAAATGTCAATAGATCACTGTCCTAATCCATAGGCAAGTGAACTCTGCAGCGATGCCCCTGAACTCCTCGCTGTTCAGGGAAATAAGGAACCAAGTGGCAATACAGTATATAAAGATGCCCAAGCATCTCTGCTTACAGAATGAGTACAGAATTCTGGCCCATTAAGCATTCTCCTGAATCCAATGGCTTTGCCGATATCCTAGCAGCCACCTGGAAAAGGTCAGAAGCTTAGAGCTGAGCTGATGTCCCTTGGTGCTCAGTATTGTATTATTACATCTTATGTCCCCTGCTCTAGATGAGCTGCACAGCCTCTGGGGCAAAGAAGTGAGACATAATTCAGTTTCTGTTGTGCTTGCAACCCTCCTATACTCTGAAGCTGCTGGATTAGTATGGGCCAAGGGTGCTGGCGGTTTGTATGGCATAGGTGCCCACGTACAGGGAACTGGACCAGACAGGAAAGCAGCAATTTGGAGTTTCTACCCTCTTGAGTGTTGAGCAGAAAACTAGAAGCATCTGTGCCTTTCCTTCCCCTCCCCCTCCCCTGTCAATCACATCCAATGGGAGAGGCGTTACAAATCAGTAACACTTTACCTTGCTGTCCATGGTGCTGAACTTTTATAAGTAGGGGGTGCATGTCTTCTGAGATATAGAGTTGTAATCAACAAAGTTCTATTCTGAGTAGACCCACTGAAATTAATGGGTCTAAGTTAGGCATCTTCCTTTATTTCAATGAGTCTACTCTGAGTAAGCCTAGCAACGAATACAAACTATAGTGCAAGTGTGGGGAACCTTTGATCCCCCAGATGTTACTGAACTACAGCTCCCACTAGCCCCAGAAAGCATGGTCAGTGGTCAGGGATGTCGGGACTTGTCATTCAGGAGCATCCGGGGGGCCAAAGGTTCCCCACACTTGCTGCAATGTTCTGGATTTAGCCCAGAATCTGGAACTGCTCCTGCTCTGTTCACATACAAGTCATTTTCAGAAAAGTTCAGTTCTGACTCTATTTATTCTCCCACCCTGCAAATCTTGAATCCAGGCTAACTGTGGCATGAAGGAAGGGGGGTGGGGAAAGAAGCACAGAGGTTCAGCTGTAAATTAGTGTCAATGCAAATGGGGTTAATTAATCCTTGCCATGGATTTGCCCACACTGTGTTCTGATCATGAAGCAAAATAGAATGGGGGGTGGCAGGACTTTTATCCTCCATGACTCATTAGGAAATAGCTCTCTTATGCCAAGTCAGACCATTGATCCACCTAGCTCTGGTACGGTCTACCCTCTAGACTTTGGGCTATAACTCCTATCATCCCTAGCCATTGCCCATGCTGGTTAGGGCTGATGGGAGCTGTGGTCCAAGACACCTAGATGACACCAGGTTTGGGCAGCTTGCTTCATTCTAACTGGCAACTCAATCTAGCTGCAGTTCCCTCTCAGGACCAGCAGCACTGGTGGACCAGGAAACCAGTGTGTGATTCCACAGGGCTCCTCTGAAGGCAGCCCTGTTTAGGGAGGCTTTTAATGTTTAATAGATTATTTTATTTCAATTTTCTGTTGGAAGCCACCTAGAGTGGCTGGGGAAACCCATCCAGATGGGTGGGGTATAAATAATAAATTATTATTATTGTTATTATTATTATTTATTATAGTTAGAGGGAGCCTGAGAGCATCATACTAGGAAGGGGATCCTGTCCAGGGACTGATTGTGTCATTTGGTTCTTCAGAACACTCACTGGAGATTTCTTGGCATTTGGGGTGTTTAAGCCTCATTTTTTACTCCTGCATGTCATGGTCTGGAGTTTGTGGGTGCATCTGTGGGGTTGATTTCTTGATCTATGTAGGAATGGGGTACCTGTATGCTCTTGGGTTCCAACTCCTACCACCCCCATCTAGCACAGCTAATAGTTGAGAATGATGGGAGTTGTAGTTCAGCAACATTTGGAGGTTTGCAGATACCCCATCCCTGATCTAGGGAGACTTGGCATGCCAACATTCCCGGGGATGGTTCAGCTTCCCACTGCTGGCATTCCTTCCGCTGGTGAGCAACTCCTGGAGGGAGGGAGGTGCATTCATGAGCAGCTGGTAGTCAGGCCATGCTCTGTGGGGATGAATCACAGTCAACTGCCATGTCAGATCAGGCCACTGGCCCATCTCATTTTCCTTCCCATGACAGGCTTACGCTTCAGAAGAAAGAAAGCAGCCGGCCTCCACGTTCTGCTCCTTCCTCCCACAATGCTGTTTGCAGTGGTACTGGATGTGGGTGGGTGGTGGACTCCAGCAGATTCTCTCCTGACCTTTAAATCAGTTGACTTACGTCCTGCAATGGTCGAGTTTAAATTCTCCCAGAAATGCCTCTTGAGTGACTGCAAACCAAATTGTCTGGTAACCGTGTATGAGAGAGATGTATAAAGATGGGAATGAGGGGGCTCTCCAGTCTAGCGCAAAGATTCATAGATGCTTGCTATTAACACAATAAGTTATTCTGTTGTACAAAAGGAATCCTTTTCTCTGGGTTTCTAAATAGTTAAGTATTTGATGGAGAACAACAGGCTTTTCATACTGGGCATTTTGTACTGCTCCTTGACTAAAGAGCCACATTAGAAAGTATCCTAGAACCAAAGAATCATAGAATTGCAGAGTTGGAAGGGAACCTGAGGGTCATCTAGTCCAACCCTCTGTTGTGCAGGAATATCAACTAAAGTATCCAAGACAGATGGCCATCCAACCTTTGCTTAAAAACCTCACCTTAGGGAGTCCATTCCACTGTCAAAACCAGAAAGTTCTCCCTGATGTTTAGCTGGAATCTACTTTCTTGTAACTTGAATTCCTGCTCTCCAGAGCAGGAGAAAACAAGTTTGTTCCATCTTCCATGTGACAGCCCTTTATATATTTGAAGATTGCTATGATACCTCCTCAATGTCTCCTCTTATCCAGGCTAAACATACCCAACTCCCTCAACCATTCCTCATAAGGCTTTGTTTCCAGACCCTTGGTCATCTTAGTCACCCTCCTCTCCACACTTTCCAGACTGTCAACATCCTTCTTAAATTGTTGCACCCAGAAATGGACACAGGACTCCGGGTGTGGTCCGACCAAGGCAGAATAGAGTGGTATGATCTGAACACGATACTTACTTGATGCAGCCAAGAATAGCCTTAGCTTTTTTTGCTGCTGCATCACACATTTTGAGTGATGCAATATAGCTAGGGGAACTAAGGTCAGTTTTGATTAGCAGGGGCTAACACTTTCCTTCCCCAACCTGGAACCCTCCAGATGTTTTGGGCTACAATTTCCATCAACCTAAGCCAGCACAGTCAGCGGTCATGGATTATTGGAGTCATTGTCCAAACATCTGTAGGATGGGGATGACTGATTGCCGTATGAGAACAGATTTGTGTAAAATTTGCATATGCAAATTATTTATATAGTTGGAAATTTAGGAACAATACAATTTAAATGAAAATCCAGTGCACCACCCCATAGTGGGGAAGGCTGTGACCTGGGGGCCTCATGTGCTTGCTGGCAATGCACTAACAGTTGATGTACAGTTTCAAGGTTCCTTCTCTTCTGTCTCTGGTACTTTATCTTGAAACAGGACACGTTCAAATAGAGAACTGTCCTCTTTAGTGCAAGACGTATGGCCACCCTAAGCCCATCTCTGGTTCCACTTTGTCCTTTCTTCCAGGTCTGCACCTCCCATAAGGGCCTGGCGCTATGATTTATGCCAGACTCCCCCTGGGGAACAGCCTGCTGAAGGATGCTGGCACAGACAGATTAGTATTAGTGAGTGAAAGAGAGAGCACAAGCCTGCTCTGGGAGGAAGGAAGGTACTGGGGAGGGGGCTGACAAGGAGAGGAAGGGTTGTCATGGCAACTCTGTGAGTGATTGTGTGAAGTGCTGATTAGGACAGAAATTAGGGGGCCAAAAGGAGCCTGGATAGTCTTGCTCAATGGTGCACACAACGTCTCTTGCTTCTGTTCTGAAAATTATCCTTATCTACACCAGCCTCCTTCATTCCCTCTCTAGGGGTGCCATGTTTTAAAGCAGGCTGTGCTCCTGCATCTATAAGAGAAATTTAGCAGCTTTGCTTTGCTGTCCAACTGCCCACACCTCAGTCTGTGGCAGCATGGTCATGAGTCAACACCAGCTGGCTTCTGAATCACATCTGCCTTGGTGTGAGGCAGTCATGTGGATGGCCCTGCATCAGGCAACACGGCACCCAAGCCTTAGAGCCTAAGGTTGAAGGTAAAGGGTAAAGGGAACCCTGACCATTAGGTCCAGTTGTGACCGACTCTGGGGTTGCGCCGGTCATCTTGCTTTATTGGCCGAGGGAGCCGGCGTACAGCTTCCGGGTCATGTGGCCAGCATGACCAAGCCGCTTCTGGCAAACCAGAGCAGTGCACGGAAACGCCATTTACCTTCCCACTGGAGTGGTACCTATTTATCTACTCGCACTTTGGCATGCTTTTGAACTGCTAGGTTGGCAGGAGCTGGGACAGAGCAACGGGAGCTCACTCCGTCGCAGGGATTCGAAGCGCCAACCTTCTGATCAACAAGCCCTAGACTCTGTGGTTTAACCCACAGCACCCTGTTTGCCTTGCCTTTTATTTGTTGGTTGGCTTGTTTTAGTAATTACATTTGCATCCCGCCCTTCCTTCCATGGGAGCCCAGGGTGGCTAATACGAAAGTGGTAAAATAAAAACAATTTTAAAAGTGTAAAACAGTCACATCCCCTCATAGTTAAAAATTTTGAGGTTGCCAGAAATAGTCTTTCAGCTAAAAGATGCATGGGAAAGCAGAAACATTAAAATTCCACCTGAAAGCCAATAATGGAGAGAGACACCTCACCAAAGGGCATTCTGCAAAGAGCTGCTACCAAGAAGGCCCTGTAATGGGCAGTGGCAGCACCTCCAGCAGGGCCTCCCGTGTTGCTTGTAGGGCCTGAGATGGTTGGTATTGAGGGGAGGCACTCTTTTAGGTACGTACTTAGGCAGGCATCCCCAAACTTTGGCCCTCCATATGTTTTGGACTACAATTCCCATCTTCCCCAACCACTGGTCCTGTTAGCTAGGGATCATGGGAGTTGTAGGCCAAAACATCTGGAGGGCCACAGTTTGGGGATGCCTGTACTTAGGTCTCAAGTCATTTAGGGCTTTGCACGTCAGTACTGAAACCTTGAAGTGGGCCCTTATAAAGCAGGAGCTGTGTGCTCTTCCAATCCTGCCTCTTCTCCACACCACCCTTCCCTCTGCTTTCCATCCCTTCCTGCAGCAGGTCAAAGGCTGCTGCAGATGGAAGTAGAGAAGGACAAAAGAGCTAAGGGGAGAAATGGGCATGAGCCTCCAAACAGGTTCTTTTGTCTTTAGGATTGCCACCTGACCAGGGAAAAACCAGCCTGCTCTGTTCCTATGCTTTTAACTGATGCTTGATAAATAGTTCAAAGTGCTGCAATTTTGGTGGCTAGTTCAGAAGTTGGAAAACTAGGGCCTTGCATTGTTTGAATTTGACGTTAAGTTGGATTTAGCATCTAGGCCAGGGAGAACAAACCTTTATCAGTCTAAGGTTCCCTCATTTGCAACCTCCAAGGGGCCATAGGAAGAAATGGTCAAAGAAACAGTGAGGAGTATACTGTACAAAGAGTTATATTCCAGCCAAACAAAACTCACCAAGGTCTACAAACACTAGGACTGACATATATTGAAGAGCAAAAAGAGGACAGCCCAAGCTGCTGCCAGCCTGAGCTAGGAAAAGAGGTGTGGGGGCTGCCACACCTCTTTCCTCTTTCCTTGACTTGGGCTGGCAGTGGCTGCAGCATGCAGAGCAGCCTGAGCCACCCAAGCCCAAGCCCAAACCCCCCTCCAAAACCCAGCCATTTCATTAAAAATGTAAACATCCGCCCAGATATGCATATTGGCCCCCCAAAAGAGGAAATGTCTGGGTTTTCCCGGACGTATGGCAACCCTAACAAACACATCATTCAGGCAAATGAGAAGCGATCATCATCATCATCATCATCATGTTCAAGGACATTCTAGCCAGCCAAAAAACATCCAAGGAGGGCATGAAGCAGGGCTAGTGAAGTGTGTGGCCTGGGGAGGGAAATGAGGGCTAGTTAGGGAGGATTTGAGGGTTGCATTTGGCCCCCAGGCTTCAGGTTCCCCACTCCTGATCTAGACCAAATTGCTATCTCTGCTGGGTAGGGTTAAACAGAATTTTAGCCAAAAACATCTGGAAGACACCAGGATGGAGAAGGTTAGATGCTGCCTTGCCACCAAAGACCTAGAGGAGGGAGACGTATTTTCAGTAAGATGGGCTCACTTTCCTCTTTGTTTGGCTCCGAGACACGCAGAAGTGCCTGAGTTTGGAGCTGGAAGGGTTTAAAAATAGCTCTTTTATTTTGGATTCTCCAGAGGCCTGGCAGGAGGCTTGTCCGTGTGAGGCTTCATTGCACAATCTGTGACAGCCTCAACGAGTTGCTCTTGAGTCCCCAAATATTGTGAGTGGTGCTGGTAGCTCAGTGAGGAGGAGGCTACTAAAGTGTGGAAAAAAGTAGTACAATCTCTTGCACAGAGGCAAGCCTTTTTGATAGGGCTGGGCAAGTTTCTTGGGCTCAGTATGTGAATTGACTCACATAAAATGAGCTGCTTTGGGATTTCTTTGGATCGATCTTTAATAGCTTGGGTCTATTCTGGAGACTCCCAAGTTTTGTCACACTCCTTATGAGATCATTGCAGATATGGCCAGCTCTGGAAAGCTTTTCTCCTCCACCACCCAAATCCATGGCTATATCTGGGTGCACAGCACATGCTTTGCTTGCAGAAAGTCCTGGGCTCAATCCCCAGCATCCCTAGGGTGGGCTGAGAAAAATGCTTTCTGAAACCCCAGAGAGCCACTGACACTCAGCATAGGAAGATGGAGTATTGGTCTGGCTTAGTATAAGGCTGCAGGTTCCTTTGCAAGCAGGGCCACCGTGTTCATTTAGGTGAACTAAGCTGCCTAGGGCGCCAAAATGGAGGGGGCGCTGGCCAGCCTGCCCGCTGCCACCGGTGCTGCCTGTGGCTGACTCCACTGTGCCTGTCACCTGTTGAGCGGCTTCAGGCAGCTACCCTGAGGTGTGCGCGTGCCTCCGGAGAGGGGCCTGAAGCCGCTCAACAGCTGACAGCTGCAGTGGAGGCGCCCCAGGCTCCCGCTCCCGCTCCCCGCGCGATGCTCCGGAGGTGTGCGGGGAGCACGAGCCTGGGGCTGCCTCCTCCGCGCCTGTTACTGTTGAACAGCTTCAGGCCGCTATCCCAAGGCGTGCACGTGCCTCCGGAGAGCAGCCTGAAGCCGCTCAATAGCTGACAGCCACAGTGGAGGCACCCCAGGCTCCCGCTCCCCGCGTGATGCTCCGGAGGCGCGCGGGGATTGTGAGCCTGGGGCCACCTTGCCGCACCTCTCGGCTGTTTTATTTTTATTTTTTCTACTTTTTAATTTCTTTTTCTATTTTCTATTTCTATTTTTTCTATTTTCTATTTTTATTTTGTCTATTTTCTATTTTTATTTATTTATTTATTTATTTATTTTATTAATTGGGGGGGGGCGTCAGAAGGTGATCTCGCCTAGGGCGCAAAAAACCCTAGTACCGGCCCTGTTTGTAAGTCCTCTCTTTCCATTGTCCCTGTTTCTCAGAAATGATAAGGGGTGCTGATCTGGCAGTGGCACCACTGCGGGTACAAAAGGCTCCTGGGTCCTGAATAGCTTTTGGTAGCCTTATCCTCCATGAATTTGTTTAAAACTTTTGTGCCATCTTAATACAAGTTGAATATCAACTACCTCAGATATGCTGATGACACAACCTTGATGGCAGAAAGTGAGGAGGAATTAAAGAACCTTTTAATGAGAATGAAAGAGGAGAGCGCAAAATATGGTCTGAAGCTCAACATCAAAAAAACTAAGATCATGGCCACTGGTCCCATCACCTCCTGGCAAATAGAAGGGGAAGAAATGGAGGCAGTGGGAGATTTTACTTTCTTGGGTTCCATGATCACTGCAGATGGTGACAGCAGTCACGAAATTAAAAGACTCCTGCTTCTTGGGAGAAAAGCAATGACAAACCTAGACAGCATCTTAAAAAGCAGAGACATCACCTTGCCGACAAAGGTCTGTATAGTTAAAGCTATGGTTTTCCCAGTAGTGATGAGTGATGAGTAGTAGTGAGAGCTGGAGCATAAAGAAGGCTGATTGCCAAAGAATTGAGGCTTTTGAATTGTGGTGCTGGAGGAGACTCTTGAGAGTCCCATGGACTGCAAGAAGATCAAATATATCCATTCTGAAGGAAATCAGCCCTGAGTGCTCACTGGAAGGACAGATCCTGAAGCTGAGGCTCCAATACTTTGGCCACCTCATGAGAATAGAAGACTCCCTGGAAAAGACCCTGATGCTGGGAAAGATTGAGGGCACAAGGAGAAGGGGACGACAAAGGATGAGATGGTTGGACAGTGTTCTTGAAGCTATGAACATGAGTCTGACCAAACTGCGGGAGGCAGTGGAAGACAGGAGTTCCTGGCATGCTCTGGTCCTTGGGTCCATGGGGTCATGAAGAGTTGGACACGACTAAACGACTAAACAACAACAATACAAGTTGGTGGCCATCACTACATCCTGTGGGAGAGAACACAGTTTAACTATGTGCTGTAAGAAGAAGAAAATATACCTCTTTGCCTGTCCTGAACCTTCCAATGCTCAGCTTTGTTTCATGGCCCCAGCTGAGTTCTAGCATAATGAGACTGTGCATGTGCAGGATCTTGTTTTTCATTCTGAGCCAGCAAAGAATTTGGAGGACAAATGCAGCTCACTTCATCATACACCCAAGCATTTTGAGCTTGCTCCAGAGGGCAATGTTAAGTATTTCATCACTGAAAGATCAACTGAGCACATTAAAGGCCTTTTGAGCATTTAAAAATAAAATAAAAAATATTGGTTGTGAATAATTTATCAAAGGGCCAGGGACTGGCAATGCAGGGATCAGAAATCTGTTGTAGGGAGTGCACAGTGTGAATCTGCTTTGATCTCATCTGCTTTCAAGTATTCGCAAGCGATGTCACCCTTGATTCTCCCCTTCCAGAGCCTGGGGGTCTGCAAGTCAGGGACCGTTTCTAAGTGGTTAATCTTGTCCGCTCTACTGTTCCTATCTGAGGGAAAGGTCAGTTGTAAAGGGCAGGTAAACAGCATAGCTGAAGCTCAAAGCGGAGTGTTGCTTTGGTGAGCCATCAGGAGGGAAAATTCACTCTCTTGTAACTCTGTAACTCTCTGAGAATTACAGCTTGGCCACAGGGGATGGGGTGGGCAACACACTAATGGAGACTGATTTGCTCCTCCAGGTTAATTGCTGTGGATTCCGAGGTTTGCTAGCTGTCTGATTTCAGTTGTGGTTGTGCAGTAGAATTATCAACTTTTTTGTTTTAACTTAGGACAAAGTGCCATGTTTCGAAAATTCTCCCCAGACTGCCTTTGAAATCCTGGTAATGTCCGGACATATGGCAGCCCTATTTTAACTATAGCCCACCCTTGTACATTTTACAGTACCTTGAGCAGTAGACGAATTGGAGGTGTTTCTCTCCCCGTTCTGAAAAGCATCACTTGCTAACACCTAAAGCACAAGCACAGATCAGATGCTTCTTTTCTGTTGGCAGTCCTCCCCTCTCCCCACTATGGTGGTGCAGAACATGAACTGTGAACCAGGAAATCCCTGAGTGAATATTAACCTCGGCAATGAATTCACTTGCTAGCCTTCGACATGAGATTGTCCCACACGTGTGTAACTAGCCTCTGACCCACCAAGATGAAGGCAGCCTATTGGGGGGATCAACATTTTTGCTCCCTCCTTGGGACACCACAGACCATGGAGTTGTGACTGAGTTGTGCGGGTGGGCTGTGTACAACTTGGTGGTCACTGATTCTGCAAACCTGCCCCATTTTTCAGCCTGAGTTTACCATGCCTCAGTCTGCAACGTGGGATGGGGGATACGATCATGCTAAAATATAAACAGATTGTCAAAATCTGTTTATAAACTGACAGGTGATGGGAAAGGAAATGTCTAACTTAGTGTGCTAGACATTCTGTTACAGTATGCAAAACTATACTATATAACACATATTCATTTTATACCAGTTTAGTGGTTTCCCCCAGATAAGTCTGGGAGTTGTCATTTGATGAGAATTCTTTGTTTTTTAGCTCCTCCCCCAGACTTTCCCTGTTTTTTTTGGGGGGGGGGTTAATAAGCATTAACTAAGTTTAAGTCTGTATTGGATGTTAATGATGTTGTAATTTTTAAATAGAAAGGCAGGGTATAAATGTTTAATTAATAAATAACATTGTGGCATAGATGCACCCAAAGAGCAATCCTCAATAATTTGATGGACCTTAGGGTGTCTTGAAACCAATTATAACCAAACCATGGGCACTTTTTAAGTCTCTGAAATCTACCGTCCCCTGTCCCCCTCCCCCTTCTTTCAGATGGTGGGCCAAAAAAGCTTCGTAGTAACATCCGCAGAAGTACGGAGACTGGCATTGCTGTGGAGATGAGGAACAGGGTCACTCGGCAAGGCAGTCAGGAGTCAACTGATGGAAGCACCAATAGTAACAGCTCCGATGGCACGTAAGGCCCAGTGGCAGTGAAGGCCACTTTTCTCTATAGGGCAGGTGTCCCACAACTTTTTGTAAACGGCTTTCAGGTTTTACAATCAAGCGGTATATAAATTTTATGAAATAAAATAAACATAAATAAGCATAAGCACAGGAGAGACAGATTACGCAGTCATTCCCCAGTGGCTTGGTTTTTTCTTTTAGTGATCTGCTGTTGGTGGCTCATAAATGGGACAAAGGCACAAGAGGAACAGGAAGCATGATGCCCTGGCGCTTCCTGTTCCCCCACTCCTCTGGATTTTCAAAAACACATTGCCTCTCCTCAACAGAAGCTTCTTCAAGAGAAGTGAATGAAACATGAGATAGTTGGCTTGTCTTTTCCCGCTTTGCTTCACCATCATGCCTGAAACCACCCTGTGGCATGAGGAAGAAATGAATGAAGGTGCAAATGAGGAAATGACTCACATGCCCTACCCTGCCAGGCTTTATCTGAAGGCAGGGGGTGCATTTCTTCTGAGGAAGATATAAACATACTCTGTCCTCACACAGGAGACCCCTTTGTTCCTCATGGAAAAGATGTGCATTTTCCAGACCTAGTGTTAAAGGTTGACATGGTTGAGGGCCCATACCCATTGACAAGAGCCCTCTTAGCCAGCTCCTCTTTCCCATCACAACTTGCTTGTTCACCCATCTCTCAGACAGGATGAGCAGGTAAAGAACCATGGTGGGGAGATGGAAACAGAATTGTTGCCACAGCCTGCTTGGCTCTGTCTGTCAACCAGTCAGGTGGTAGCATTGATGAGACAGGGGAGCAGTAGCTGCTGGCAACAGTGGCAGTGAGGGGAGTAGGGTCCCATTGATGGCATCTTGCCCAAGACTTGGAGCTGGCACTGCATCTTTTCCATTAGACAAAGGGATGCAGGGATAACAGTAAATCTCGTTTCTGCATCTTCTCTCTTTTCACCTCTCAAATGGCCAGTGTAGCACCTGCTCACTGTGTTTCCACACTGCCATTTCTCTCCCCTCACTCCCTCACTCTGTTGTCCTTTCCTTCAGGTTTATTTTCCCCACAACCAGGCTGGGAGCTGAAAGCCAGTTCAGCGACTTCCTAGATGGGCTGGGGCCAGCGCAAATCGTAGGACGGCAGACGCTTGCTACTCCGCCAATGGGTGAGTTAACCAGTTCTAGGCACTCAGTGCCAAAAGGTCACCTGAACACCCACCTCCTTTGGATTTTGTGCAGTTTGCATGCTATCAATGTCATCTTTCGTTGAGCCGGCATGGCACAGGGGCGAATTCCTGTTGAGCTCTTCTCAGACTGAGCAGAATGGTGCTGTTCCTCTGGCCCATTGTTGAGTTTTGATGTGGGAATCATAGGTTCAAATCCTCACAGAGCTATGAAGCTCTTCAGATACCCTGTTCCCCAGAAAATAAGACATACCCATAAAATAAGTAGCAGGATTTCTAAGCATTTGCACAATATAAGCCATACCCTGAAAATAAGACATAGTGATAGGCGCAGTTCTGGAGGGCGCCAAGGAAGAGGCGAGGCTGGACGCATAATAAAAAAATAAGACATCCCCTGAAAATAAGCCATAGGGTGTCTTCTTGAGGAAAAATAAATACAAGACAGTGTCTTATTTTGGGGAAAACACGGTAGCTTAAACAGGGGTGGCAAATGCATGGCCCATCTGATGTTGCTGGTCTCCAGCTCCCCCCCCCTCCAGCAACATGGCTGACGGGGATGATAGGAGTTGTAGTCCAGCAACAACTGGAGGGTCACAAGTCCCCATCCCTGCTTTAAGTAGTTCTTATTAGAAACAATCAAAGAAGGCCAGGAAAGGGTGTCAAGAAAGAGCCACAAACCCCCTTTGCGTTGTTGTTAAGAGGGGATCTGTGATTGCCTTGTGTTGCTTACGTTGCTATTATGAGGTATAACAAAATGCTCTATAAATACACTTGTTGTTTTGTGATTGAGGTGTGAACCTTGAATCTTTTCACTCCAGTACTTAATTTTGAAAATGGAGGTTTTCTGGGAGATTCAACCATCCCTGCTTGAACGCCTGCCTTTTAAAATTCCTCTCATCTTTTTATATGAGAGTAGGATGTGGTTGTTAAGCAGTGTGGAAAAGTCTATCTGCGCATGTTCAGAGGTACTTCTATATCCTTTTTCCCTCATGTTCCAAGCCTGAGCTCTGGCTCAGAATAAGGACCACTTCCCCCAATACTGTTCTGTTCAAGATCCTGTTCTCATTTCCTATCAGCTCCATGTGCCACTGTTACAACAATTCCTTTGAGCATACTGTTCAATATACAGTAAAGCAACTGTGAAAATGCACTGTTGGCACAACAGTAGTTTTCTTAAAAGGAAGGCTCCTTCTGTTTTTCTGTTTCTTGTGCTCCTTTTATATTTTTGTTTTCTTTCTGTGCTGCTTTATTTTATTTTATTTCAATTTGCCTTTCCAGCCTGAAAACTGTGCCCTCTGGTGGTAAGATATGAGATAACAGATAGCTCATTCTTCTCTTCTACAAATAAGACATATCATAAAGGAGTCCTCTCCTTTTGCACTCCCAGCAATGGAGAACCCAGTTTCTTTTTTGCCCTCTGCTGGTTAAAAACAGGAATGATGGACATAGACAATTGTCCTAGGGCTGTATTCACATGAACAGGCAAGACAATTTTGCTTTGTGCTGTTCACACATTACATGTGGGATAAGCAAGGCTTTTTCAGCTGGAACTCGCTGGAACTCAGTTCCAGCACCTCTCAGGGGGGGCACCATTGCTGTTATAAGAGAACAAGGGAGGTGTTCATGGTGAGTTCTGGAACCTTTTTTTTAGAAAAATAGCACTGGGGACAAATGTGCACAGAGAGCAGCAGGCTGTGCTTTTAGCTCCACCCTTGATGTCACATTTGGTTCCCCCCCCCTTGTGATTAGGGCTCTGCGTAATCAGAATACCAGCACAATCAGATGTCCTGGTGTAAAGATCCCCCACTCATTAGCAGTTGCTCATACACTGAACTTCCTCCTTGCAGAACTGTGGCCCACATGTGGGGGATGGGGCAGGGAGATTCAATGTTGGGGCAGCGTTTAATGCATGGCCCTGCTTCCTACACATGTATTCCCTATACACAGGTCAAGTGTGAATAGGGCTCCAGTCTCAACATAAGGGCAGGACAAGACCATGCAATTCTGTCTATACAGCACTGAATTGTCCTCCTTGGTGGCTTTCTGAAGAGGGTCATAGCTCAGTTGTAGAGCATCTGCTTTACATGCAGAAGGTCCCAGGTTCAGTTGCTATCGTCTGCAGGTAGGACAATGGGAGATCCTGGAAAGCCTCTTCCAGTCAGTGTATAACAGTGGCGAGGAACCTATGGCCCACTAGATGCTGTTGGATTACAAGTCCCATCATCCCTGATGGCTAGAAATGGATGGGAGTCCAGCAACCTCTGGAGAGCAACAGCTTCCCTGACAGTGCTGTAAGCAGTTCTGAACTCAAGGAACCAAGGAACTAAGTTAGCAGATGCCAGATTACCAGGTTTCTAAGCTGCCCTGCCTGTTCAAAAGCATCCTGGCAAGGGAATGCATCCTGGTGAGGGCCAATTTTGGTAAACCCTTTGCACTGATGGGGGAAAAATGTTTTCACCTGGTGAACCCTGCTTCCATTTTATATTGTTTTGTTTCAATATTGTTGTTTTATTATAGGGTTCTGATGCGTCCGGATTTTTGAACACCCCTTTAGCAGTGTTGGCTCGTGTTCATTGGGACTGGTAGGGCAGAAGGTGGGTGGGCGGGGGGAAGGGGGAGCCAATGTCAGGGAAAGCCAGCTACTTCTGGTTTCGTTCCCATCCTCCTGCCTGCTGAGTTCTAAAAGGCAAAACTGAGATGGAGGAGGAGGAAGCTGACAGCCAGGGCTGGTTTTGAGTAAGAGGCATGCAGGGTAGGAGCAGGCTGAGGTTGGTGGGACAGCACCCCATTTGCCTTTAGAGACCACCCTCCGCTGCCCTTTAATCTGTATCCAATCCATGGCGTCACAGTATTCCAAATGTGGATATGCTACAGAAATGTCAAGGTGGCATAAAGCAGGTTGCAGAGATCCTACATGACCAGCACAGGATTGTGAATATGTTCCCATGCTGACTCCTCTGCCTTCTTCTAGGTGATGTCCACATTGGAATGGTTGACAGGAATGGACAGCTGGAGGTAGAAGTAATAGAGGCCCGGGGACTCAGTCCAAAGCTAGGATCCAAGTCCATTCCTGGTGAGTAGCCACATCAGAGAAGGCTATATGGATAGAAAATATCACAGATGACAACCGGCATGGAGCAATTGGATGTGGTTTGGGGAAAACAGATTAGTGGACTAAATTTGGTCCATGGACCAGAGGTATCCCATGGAGGAGTTAATTGAGTTGTTTCTAGTTGTTTACTTGCTTCAGAGTGACCTAGTCATTATACATCCCCTGCCTCCTTTAGAAGTACAGTGGTACCTCTACTTACGAATTTAATGCGTTCCGAACTCACATTCGTAAGTCGAAAAAGTTTGTAAGTCAAATCCCATAGGAATGCATTGGGAGAAAAAATTCGTAAGTCGAAGGAACCCTATCTAAAAATTCGTAAGTAGAAAAAATCCTATCTAAACCACATCCAAGATGGCGGACGGAGCTCCATTCGTAAGTAGAGTTATTCGTAAGTAGAGGTACCACAATATAAAGAATATGTAATATGGGGTTCATGTTTGTAGAGAGGCAACTAGGAATTAATATATTCAGGTCTTCCTTTTGTGGAAAAAGTACAGGGAAAACTGGGCCTTTTCCAGTAACTCCTTCCTCACTTTGTTTTTCCTTCCAAGAGTTTTACCATCATTAGTCTCACCACGACACCCAATTCCCTCTAACATATTTTTTTTAACTCTGAACACACAAATTATTATTATAAATAGTCTGAGTTAGTAAGAGTGCTAATAAATGCTTAACATTTAATTAATTCATGAGATGTTTTCATAAAGTGCTATTTGATTATACCTTTGTTGCCTAAATATCTGGCAGGTCCTTTTTAATCCTGCCCCAGCTTCTACCTTTTTCTTTACCAGAAGGCTACATTTTATCTGAGTTTCCCTGCCACAGGATAGTTTTGTTTAACCATAAGGGCAAATGAAAGTGCCTTAATGTAAGAATAAAGTCTCCCCTCAACCCCTATCCCCCAAGCCCCCCAGAAACCTCAAAAGTGTTTCATCTGCTAGACCGCCTCAAAAAGCAGCCCCGAGACATAGCTGCCGTTATAACAGGCCATTCATGTTTCTCTCTCTCTCTCTCTGCCAATGCAGCCACCTACATCAAGGTTTATCTGCTAGAAAATGGCGCTTGCTTGGCCAAGAAGAAAACAAAGACTGCCAAAAAGACCTGTGACCCGCTCTACCAGCAGGCCCTACTCTTTGACGAGGGCCCTCAGGGAAAAGTGCTACAGGTGATTGCTTTCCTCCTCTTTAAAGGGTAAGAGGACCACTACCGCAGCTCATCTTCCCTCGGACAGAAAATGCCCTGGTGGTACATGAGGGAAAGAATATTCTAGAAGCTTTTATAAGAGGGCAACCCATTGGGGCTGAGGTGAAAGTTTCTGCTGAGGTAAAATGCCCTGATTATGGGAAGGGGCTCGGTAGGTCTGTGTGGGCGTGTGGGAAGCAATAAAAAAGCCAGGCTGGTGTAGTGGGTAGAATATTGGACTAGGACCTGGGAGACCAGGGTTCAAATCCCCACTCAGCCGTGAAGCTTACTGGGGCCAGACCTTGGGATAGTCACTGCTTCACAGGGGGGTTGTGGGGATTAAATGAGGAGCGGGGAGAAGTGTGTATGCTAAAACCGCAAGGCAAAGGATTTGCTTCGGCAAAGCCCCAGCTTTAGACAAGAGTGAAAACACGTAAGGCATGTTCAGGCATTTGCAAATGCTCAAAGTGAATTAGCATTGCCTCAGTCCCTTATCTTTCCCAGAGGTCTGCTTTCTCAGGGTCCCCCAAGGCAAGTGGAAGCTCCTTACAGATCTTCCCCACACAACAGTGGGGGAAATGGGAGGGACATACAAGGACTGACAGCCGCTGTTCAGGGTTTCAGGGAAGGAACATTTCCAGCTCTACCTGGAGAAGTTGGGGATTGAGCCTGGAACCTTCTTGGTTGCAAGGTAGATGCTCTAGCATTGAACTACGGTCCTTCTTGCATAAAGCAGCCCTTTGGTTGACTCTGTAGGGAGGGATAAAAAGGGATATAGTTTCTGAATGTCAGCAAGTTAAAGGCAATGGAGCTCAGGATTGCTGACTGTATACAAATTATTATTATTATTATTATTATTATTATTATTATTATTAGGGGCCATGCATGTACTATTCTGTTTCCTGCTTTCCTGTGTGTACAAATGTCCAGAATCCAGTTCAGATATAAAGAAATTAGAGGTGTCATTTTAGATTTCATATGGGGTCAAGGAGCTGATCTTAAAAGCCTGCTCTTCAATATATTCAAAATAGATTGCAGACAGAATAGGAAAGGAGAGTCGCATTGAGGGCTGATTCATACCTTTTGCCCCTGTGCTTTCTAGGCACAGGTTGTGCTTTAAAGTGCTGTGTCCTCCTCTTTAAAGCTGAATAAGAACAAATAGAAATTTGGTTTTTTGTGGATTGCTGTTTGCTCTGATTCAGCAGTAAAGAGTGGGCTTTCATGGGGAAAGCACCAGAACCCAACAAGAACACCGCTTGGACATGGTGCTTTAAAGTATACACCTGTGCCTGGAAATGCGCCATAAAAGGAAGTCTAGATAAACCCAAAGACAATATGTTTGTGGTTACATTTTTATACTTCATAGTTGGCATAGTAATGTTAACCACAAAGGTCAAACAGTTGCACATATATTCCCCATTTTGGAACACAGGGATTTAATTGTTTATTTATGTACAGTATAGAATTTACAAGTTTACCTTTTGATGGGAACATCCTCAAGGTTGGCTAGCAGCTTACAAAAATCAGTACAAAAAAATAGAAAATATATTTGGTACGCATGTCTAATATACTCACAATGCATGTCTGCTCATAAATAGGGATTTTTCTCATTTTACAAAATTCAGTAGTAGTAGTAGTAGAAGAAGAAATAAATAAATAAATAAATAAAACTATGCTGCCCATCTGACTGGGTTGCCTGACCCAGCCACTCTGGGTGGCTCCCAGAAGAATACTAAAAACCCATTTCTGCAGGAGTGTGTAATTCATACACACATAAGTGCATTTTATGCATGCTTCCCTTAATATACACTTTTTTTTGGTCACAAAATCTGGAGAAGTGCTTATTTCAAAGGGCAGTTATGTTTTGATTTGCATATTGTTTCTGGAACTTCAGATTAGGTAGTAACCTAACCAAATGTCTCCCTAGTCAGTTCCACTGAACTCATTGGGACTTACTCCCAGGTAAGTCAGTATAGGATTGCACAGCTTAAACTGCTTTTGCTGCAATCCCTCTTCATGCTTGCCTAGGAATAAATCCCATTGAATGGTGTGACTCACTCAGAGTGAAGATGGATAGGACTGTCCTTTGGATTATTTTGTCACTCAATGGCTGTATTGCACCTCACAGTAAACCATGGTGAATGGTTTGTCACGATGCACAGCTCACTCCCACTTTGCTCTGCTAGGGAGAAGGAGCAAGAAAACACAGTCCTTGGCTTAGTATTACATCTGAAGCAGGGTTCAAACAAGCCAAGATCTGAAGCTAATGTTTGTTCTTGGCTTACCAATCATGGGTTGTTTGGAGCGAAACAAATCACAATCCCTGGTTCAAAGGCAGTGCTTCTGGGGGAGACCTTCATGTTCTCGGTGAAGCACTAATCATGGTTTAGGATGGTGTGCGAATGCACCCAATGTGTAGAACTAGGGAGTTGGCTAGAAACATAGGGGCTCCTAAGGATTAATCATGTGGTCTGAAAAAGCAGAAGGCAAACAGATTCCTCCCCAACTTCCCTAAGTGGCATATCTGGTAGGCATCCTCCTTACTTTTTACTCCCCATAGTGAAGTTCTGCTGGCAGTTCAACTTCTCCTTCTCCTTCATTTTAGGTGATTGTTTGGGGAGATTATGGGCGCATGGACCATAAGTGCTTCATGGGAATGGCCCAGATTGTTCTAGAAGAGCTGGACCTGTCCAGTGTGGTGACCGGTTGGTACAAGCTCTTTCCCACCTCCTCGCTGGCGGACTCCACCATCGGACCCCTTACGCGACGTCTCTCCCAGTCCTCTCTAGAGAGTTCAATAAGCCCTTCTTGCCCTTAAGGATGGACTGGGAGGAAAGGAGAAAAGCAAAGGAGGAGACACCCTGCTCTGCCACAAATTTGGTAGCATGGTTTGTAAATGTCCCATGTCTTTCCCTCCCATCACCCTTCCTTCTACTTCTTCACAGAGGGAAGACTGTTACCAACGATTTTAGGCGTTCCCTCACTCACCCTACAGGTATGCGATTATAGGAAGAGATAATTCCAGAATGTGGTGGGGGAGGAATTAAAAGGAGATGGGGGGGAGGAGGAGGAAAGGAACATGTGATAAAAGACAAGTCATGTGACTGGCTCTCCATTTTCAAGACTGTTGCATCACTTTCAAAGAAATTGCCTTTGAAAAGGAGTCACCCATTTCTCACATCTCTAATGCATTTTGGGGGACACATCTCCAACCTGACTCAGTTAATCCCATTGCAAGTAGCATGTTAATTGAATATGTTTCTTTCCTGCTCCATATTGTTTCATTTCCATATCTTTCATTTCCATATCTTTGAAGGAGAAAGTAGAGCTTTTCTCATTTTTGTTTCGAAAAAAAAGAAAAAAGAAAGACTGATTGACTGAAATCAAACACTATTCAGCTTTTAAAAAAGGAATGTAGCATCTTCAGACATTATGTAGCCTGCCATGTGCTCACAAATCTCTCTGCAATATATGGGTAGACAGTTTTCCTCCTGGATTTCTGGATGCAAGCCTTGGAAATGTTGAGCAAGCAACCAGGGTTTTGTTTGTCTTGCATCTAAAGGGTGATTCTGCCAAGGTTGTGAGGTGGGGGGAAAGCTATAAATGGTGCATTTGACATGACTGTTAAGTTTGAGGCATATTAAGGTTCCTGTTTTGCTTTCTCATCTTATGAACAATTTAATTTGTTTCTCCTACTCCAACCAAGGCATTAGCCTTTGGGCATAATCCAATCTCTCATCCAAGCCCCACTGGAATAGTGGGGCTTGTGCAAGAGCCCAGTAGTGCTGTATTGCTTCAGCTGAGAGATGCACACAAGATAATGCCAGAGATTGGTGTCCTTTGCAGTTTCATCTTTGCATGATCTTTGCCCTTGCACCTGGGTCCAGTTTGCAACCCAAGAGGCAGGATGTCCAACCACTGGCATTCAAATAGAAGGTGAAACTTTCACTGGACAAGGTTGAACATGCCTTTTTGAAACCCCATTGGTGGGCATATCTGAATAGCACATTGTGGTTTTCTCATAAGGGTGAGTGTGGTTCTGTCAATCTACTGTTTTGAATTTAAAATGTTCTGGCTGCAATCCTAAATGCACTTACTAGGGAGTAAGTCCCCACTGAATTCCCAGTGGGTTTTTACACCTGTGTAAACCTGCATAGGACTGGGTTATTAGTTGTGTATTCATGTGTTCTTAAGTAGCAATCTGGCTCCCAAAGCAAGGGCCAGTTCCTGTAGCAAAACTGAGAATTACAGCTTTTAATGAAGGTGCCTACTAAAATTTGATGAAAATACTCAGGGGAGATACTACTGGAAATCATTATTTCTTCTTCATTATTCCAATATTTTTGAAGTTTCACACTGACCGAAGTGTAGGAGCTCTAAAACAGAAGGATCCCCTGTCTCTACAGAAGCAAAAAAGAAGTTTCGGGACCATTTCTGCTTGCCAGGTAGCTTTGGATGTTTCGTATTCAATCCAACAGTGCTCAAATTGAGATTTTTAAAGAAATTATTGTTAGCGGCAAGGAGCACATTTCACAAAGAAATTTCATAATCATATATATATAATGCATAAGATAAGATATGGGTTCCTCTGTTGCTCTACCCAAGCATGAAACAACGAAGTTCTTAAGAAGAGTTAGATTCAGAGAGATAAGAAAACAACAAAGAATCATTTCCACCATTGAAATGGAACCTGAAGTGGATGGCAACCTTTTGCTGCTGATGATCTGAAGGGATCCTGTCTCTGCCCTCACAAGGCACAAAGAACTGCACAGTAACCCTCTTTCAGCAACTTTAAACCTCTCTGATCTTTTGGATTTGTAATTTCTGTCCTTTCATGTTTAAGGCATCAGATGTACAATTTCAGCAAACCTGCATCCTTCAGAGAGTTGATGAAATTCCATTGGTCTGGGTGTTCTCCTTGGCCATTTCATGCCTTTGTTCCAGTATTTTGTCCATTGTGACTCCCCTCGCCCCCACCCCCCACCCCCAGAATAAGCAATATGTTGGTTTGCACCCAAGGTGCTCATTCTCTGGTTAATGTTAGAAAGTCTTCAGCAGGGGTGGAGGGGGGGGGACTGATGCTCACTGATGTGTTAGTCATCTGTATTGATTGCTTTTTGCTATCCTCCTGCTGTACCTGCAGGTGTGGGCATTGCAGAAGATATAGCAAAGCATGAACTACTTTTAAGTTATATTGTCCATCAGCATTTATGACAAAGAACAACCAATCCGACTTTGGTCTTGCAGAAAAGTGAAGAGATCTGTTTGGAGGTGGAAAAAACAACTAAATCACCACTTAGGTCATGACATGAAAGTTATTCAATCGGCTGTCCAAGCCACCTAGTTTCTTGTGCCAATAGTAGAACTGTGGTTGCAACCAAATAGACCCATTTCTTGAAATCAAAAGAGGGTCATAACAAGGAGAAGGGGATGACAGAGGATGAGATGGTTGGACAGTGTTCTCGAAGCCACCAACATGAGCCTGACCAAACTGCGGAAGGCAGTGGAAGACAGGAGTGCCTGGCGTGCTCTGGTCCATGGGGTCACGAAGAGTCGGACACGACTAAATGACTAAACAATGACAACAACAAACAAACAAGATTTGCTGCCAAAGGCATCACTGAGCCCATTTTTTTGTAGGAAAGACCATTGAGATAGTGGACCAATTGATTTGCTCCGCAGTTTATACCAGCTGGCAGACTATTCATGAAGCACCTAATGCCTCTGGGGCAGAATAGGGAGGAACTCTCATGGATTCTCTTGTTATACATGGCTTAAGTTTTCATAATGGCACATGCTCTGGAAAAACAAGAATAAGAGAACATCACTTCTAAACACATCTCATCAGATATTTCTTCAGATGAAACTGGAACATTGTTGCCAGGCTGAAAGCACCGGGCAGCAGACAGAAAGCGGGTCAACGATTCTCCATTCCTCTTGCATCCACATGGTGAAGTCATGACAAATCAATTTCCAAGATGGACGCAGTATTCTTGAGCCAGTGCTGATAGGCATGAAAAACCTGACCTGCTTCACACTGCAGTTAACCACACGTTAGTGCAATCATTGGACTGCTATGCTGTACATTAACTCAACCCACAATTACTGCACCAAACATCAAGGTTGGTCTCTATGGGAGATGTTTCAAGAAGGATATGAAGACAAGTCACAGGTGCAAGCTGGGGCATAGAACCACTCAATCCACATGTCAGCATATGGGCTTAGGCTTTATCAGTTGGCCCATGACAAACAGTGGTAGTGGGATATCTTCTTTGCTTTTCTTACTCATGAAGAACCCCAACCCAAATTTGTTTAGCAATGTGTGAATTAAGATTAGCTGTATATTTTAATGTCTGCTTCCTAACGTAAGTGCACTGGCCGGCATCCAAAGAAAAAAGCAATTAGTTTCATGCATGCATTCAAATACCTTTAAAAAAAACATTTTTAAACTTTTTTCTAATGGCTCATCTTTGTAGGCAAGGGGTTGCATCCATGGGCAGAAGATATAAAAGTTCAAATCGTATTTGAAAAACAAAAACAAAAAACATTCCAGATTCCCTTGCACTTAACAATTTTCTAGGGGACACACAACCCATTCTGGTGGCAGTGTTACTGTAGGAAAGAAAGCTGATGCAAACTAAGGGCGATGGGTTCATAGGAGCTCCTTTCATCGGAAACCAAGGTACCAAGAAGCACCTACTCTGCATTCCCAATCTTATTCCACTAATAAATGGGACTTTGAGCAGTTTCCCCAGCACATCCTGAAGGACAGTTGGGTTGTAGGGTGAAAGTATAGCTGATGAATGAATAATTTGGTATTTATTTGCACCATATATTAATCCGGGTTACAGGAAATGCATGAAGGTGGAATTAAAATTGGGATCTATGGTTAAAACAAAGCTGGAGAGGGGGACTCATTTGGAATATTTCCTCCGGGAGTAGAAATGGTGAACAGCAACAGTCTTGGCCTTGTGCTGTTAATTAATAGTGCAAGACTAGCTGCTCCAGTTAACTGCTAGTTATTGGTTGTATTCCTCATTATTTTAATTACTAATATGTTGTGACTTGTTTCAAGTGTTTGTCTGTCTGATAAAGGAAACTGTGGGTGTTGAGAAACAGCTGTGAGAAGCCTCCATTAGCACATCTCTTCCCCCATTTGCTTTGCCTGTGAGTAGATACAGATTCAGAGTTTGTCTACTAGTGTGTGTTTATTTATTGCCATCATGTATATTTCACCTTTTAAAAAAGTTTACAAAAAAGGAGTCCACAGAACCACAATAAAATCACAATTGAAATAATATCAGATAATTATGAGCACTTCAGCACAAGCCGTATAAAAGGCAGCCACTTGGGTAGCCATTCCCAAGCTGGTGCCCTTCAGATGTTTTGGACGCAGTCAGCACACATGTGCAATAACAATGGTTATTAGAGTTCATATTGAAGTTGCTGTTGAGAAGTACTCCCAAAAAAGTAGTAGCAGCCTTAGAACTGTTGAGGAGTGTTGGCAAAGGGGTGATATGTGTGTTAATTGAGATTGTCTTTAAGTCACTGGTCTCTGTCCACATTTAGGGGGTGGGTGGGAGGGGAAGAGAGAAGGATGTTTGTCAATTAGACATTCCAAGCACTTGCTGGAATGGAGGACTGTATTTCCGATATTCATAGCAAGGACCTCAAAGCAATGCTTTCCTGATGCCAGAGATGGCAGCTTGTTCTCACTGGGCTTGGCTGCAACAGCCTCCCCCAAGACTGTGCACCTGGCTTTTGCCTAGTAGCGAACAGCTCTGGACTGTTAGCACTTTTGATGTTGGTGGCCTTGTTGGGGTTTTCTTCTTCTGTTTTTTAAAAAAGGGCTTATTACCGTATCGTATTTGTTAACGGAATGAAAATCCTTCACCTCCCCATCAGTTTGGTCTTCCCATCCCTTTTAAACAAAGCAACTAGCAAAATAGCACAGGTGATACCCACTGAATTCCCAGAGTGTGACAATGGAAACTGGAGGCGATTCTACCTCTAAATCCTGTTTGGCCTGGAGCTGTTCTGGAACTGGAATCGTGGTAAGGCCTGAGATCTATTCATAAGACAATTTTTAAAAACACCCCCCAAATCTCCATTTAAATAAAAAGAGACACTGATAAATGCAAACCTGATTTAGAAACTCTTAATTTTGCCATTGCTTTATGCTTCCCTGAAGGAAAGAGTCCTTGTGAATTCCTTCTGAATTGCTACCCAAGGCAGATGTGGTGTGGGAATTCATATATTTGCAGAGTTTTGTGCCACTTTTCATTATAAAAAATTCAAAACAGTATACAATTAATTAAACTGCATACAAAACTCTCTCTCTCTCTCTCTCTCTCTCTCACACACACACACACACACACACACACACACACTGTAAAAACCACATTAGCAGTAGAGCTGAACAGCATCTTAGCAGATGCCACTTCATAACAGAAAAAGGTGTTAATCTGATTCAAAAGGGATAACAGAGTGGGAGCCAAACAGGCTAAAAGTTCTGGGGCTAAAACAGAAAAAAGCTCTGCTTCATGGAGGCCAACTTGATTTCTATATACTTTCAGCAGCAGACCTTAAATTGGTGGTGTTCATATGGAAACAGATTCCCCATGGGAGAATCTGGACCTAAACCATTTATGGTTCTTTAGGTCAAAAACAGAACCCTGAACTGAGCTCATTAACCAGGGGTGGCTGACATTTGGTCCTCAACATGTGGGACTACAGCTGACTACTGGGCATATTGGCTGGGGCTGATGGAAGTTGGAGCCCCAACATCTGGAAAGGAACAGGTTAGCCCTGCCAGATTGACAACCAATGCAGATTCTCCAAGGAGGTGCAATGCGACTGTGGCACGTGGTGTCTGCCAATAGTCAGGCAGCAGCCTTCTGCTCTAGCTGAAGTTTTCAGACTTGCTGCAAGGGCAGCCTCAGTAACTGATAAGCAGGCACATCCGGCACCTCACCCACGTTTCCTTCTGTCAACAACGTAGCATGGGCCCTGGGACATTTCCATGGAGAAAGGGAGATGAGGAGCAAAACACTGAGGACTTAGAAGCCTGACATGGCTGAGGAATGCAGAAGGGGTATGTGTGTGACAGGACCACCGCAAAGAATGTTTAATTAAGCAGGGGTGACACGAACAATCAGTAGGAGTTAGAATACAGCAGGGAAGCAGGGATCAGCCTATTTCTGGCCTGTGTCACTTTCACATGATCATTCCCCCCTCTTCTGGCTTTAATCTGCAATTTATTTATTTTCAGATCTTTACAAAAATTAATATTTAAATAAGTATTTCAGCTAGATATATTTTATCCCAAAATATGAAGTCTGGTACATTTTTTTGAGCTGATAACTATTTAATAAAATTTGGACCAGGGCGAAAAACCAAAAGATGGTTATTTTCCAATCACTGTATTTGTCTGGGAGGTGCCAATCTTTTGCTTAAAAATATGGACCAAATATAGTTCTCCTCCAAGGAATAGCTATGGTAGTCTTCACCATACAGCACAAATGAGGTTTCTAAATCAGGTTTTTTAAATCGTGGTTTTGGGGTGTGTGTTTTTTAAAGTAGAAAGTCAATATTTTTCAAGTTACAGGTAGGTAGCCGTGTTGGTCTGGATCGAAGTAAAAATAAAAAAATTCCTTCAGTAGCACCTTAAAGACCAACTAAGTTTTTATTTTGGTATGAGCTTTCGTGTGCATGCACACTTCTTCAGATACAGTGAAATGGAAGTTTCCAGGCACTTATGTAGAGAAGGGGTGGGGAGGGGTGGGGATGGGGAGGGGGGATCACTCAGAAGGGTGGTGGAAATGGGTGATTGACTGACTGATAGCTGTTGATGACCGGAAATGACTGCAAATGGTTTTGCATGAAAAAGCAAGGGTGGAGATGGCTGAAGATCGCTTATCATGTATAATGAGATAATAACCCGATATCTCTGTTCAAACCAGGTCCCTCCATGGTTTTGAGCTTGGTGATAAGTTGCAATTCAGCAACTTCTCTTTCCAGTCTATTTCTGAAATTCTTTTGTAGTAAGACAGCTACTTTGAGATCTTGTATAGAATGTCCTGGGAGATTGAAGTGTTCTCCTACTGGTTTTTCTGTCTTCTGGTTCCTGATGTCAGATTTATGTCCATTTATCCTTTGGCGTAGGGTTTGGCCTGTTTGTCCAATATAGAGAGCTGAAGGGCACTGTTGGCATTTGATGGCATACACAATGTTAGAGGATGAGCAATTAAATAGTCCTGAGATGGTATGTTGGATGTTGTTGGGGCCAGTAATGGTATTGTCTGGGTGTATGTGGCAGCAAAGTTGGCATCTGGGTTTATTGCAGGCTCTGGTACCAGTGTCCATGTTAAGTCTGGTGGTTGTATTATTGTGGGTGAGGAGTTGTTTAAGATTGGGTGGCTGTCTGTAGGCAATGAAGGTCTTCCTCCCAGAGCTTGAGAAAGGGAGCTGTCATTGTCCAGGAGAGGCTGTAGATCTCTGATGATGCGTTGTACTGTTTTAACTTGGGAGCTGTATGTGATGACTAGTGGTGTTCTGTTATTTTCTTTTTTGGGTCTGTCTTGCAGCAGGTTCTCTCTAGGTATCTGTCTGGCTCTGTTGATCTGTTGTTTAACTTCATCAGGTGGATATTTTAGTTCTAAAAAGGTTTGCTGTAGATCTCTTAGGTGAGATTCTCTGTCTGTAGAGTTGGAACAGATGCGGTTGTAACGTAAGGCCTGGCTGTATACGATGGATTGTTTGGTATGTTTGGGATGGTAGCTAGAAGCATGTAGATATGTTTGTCGGTCAGTTGGTTTTCTGTATAAGGTGGTGTCTATATGTCCATCCTGTATTTTTATAGTAGTGTCCAAAAAATGTATTTCTTGCATAGATTGGTTCATTGTTAGGTTGATGGTGGGGTGAAAGTCATTGAATGTCTGGTGGAAGGTTTCCAGGGTCTGTTGTCCATGTGTCCAGATAATAAAAATATCGTCAATGTATCGCAGGTACAGGAGAGGTTTGAGTGGGTAGGAGTTAAGGAAACGTTGTTCTAAATCTGCCATGAAGATGTTGGCATACTGTGGGGCCATGCGGGTGCCCATGGCTGTGCCGCTGATCTGGAGGAACAGGTCATCACCAAATTTGAAGTGGTTGTGGGTAAGGACAAAGTGGCAGAGTTTGGTAGCAAAGTCCGCTGTGGTTTTATCTGAAATGGTGTTCCTTATGGCTTGTAAACCATCATTGTGTGGGATGTTGGTATATAGAGATTCCACATCCATAGTGGCTAGTATAGTATTGTTAGGAAGATTGTTCAAAGATTGTATTTTCCTCAGAAAATCTGTGGTGTCACGTACGTAGCTGGGAGCACTGATAGCATATGGTTTCAGAACAGAGTCCTTTCATTGCCTACAGACAGCCACCCAATCTTAAACAACTCCTCACCCACAATAATACAACCACCAGACTTAACATGGACACTGGTACCAGAGCCTGCAATAAACCCAGATGCCAACTTTGCTGCCACATACACCCAGACAATACCATTACTGGCCCCAACAACATCCAACATACCATCTCAGGACTATTTAATTGCTCATCCTCTAACATTGTGTATGCCATCAAATGCCAACAGTGCCCTTCAGCTCTCTATATTGGACAAACAGGCCAAACCCTACGCCAAAGGATAAATGGACATAAATCTGACATCAGGAACCAGAAGACAGAAAAACCAGTAGGAGAACACTTCAATCTCCCAGGACATTCTATACAAGATCTCAAAGTAGCTGTCTTACTACAAAAGAATTTCAGAAATAGACTGGAAAGAGAAGTTGCTGAATTGCAACTTATCACCAAGCTCAAAACCATGGAGGGACCTGGTTTGAACAGAGATATCGGGTTATTATCTCATTATACATGATAAGCGATCTTCAGCCATCTCCACCCTTGCTTTTTCATGCAAAACCATTTGCAGTCATTTCCGGTCATCAACAGCTATCAGTCAGTCAATCACCCATTTCCACCACCCTTCTGAGTGATCCCCCCTCCCCATCCCCACCCCTCCCCA
The DNA here is from genome assembly GCF_963506605.1 of Zootoca vivipara. Taxonomy (NCBI): domain Eukaryota; kingdom Metazoa; phylum Chordata; class Lepidosauria; order Squamata; family Lacertidae; genus Zootoca; species Zootoca vivipara. The sequence continues at coordinate 40,400,100 of NC_083281.1, read as the reverse complement.
CCCCTTCTCTACATAAGTGCCTGGAAACTTCCATTTCACTGTATCTGAAGAAGTGTGCATGCACACGAAAGCTCATACCAAAATAAAAACTTAGTTGGTCTTTAAGGTGCTACTGAAGGAATTTTAATATTTTTCAAGTTGAGGTGGAGAACACTTTTGCCCTCCAGATGTGGCTGAACTGAAACTGCCATAATCCTTGGCCATTATTCATGCTTAATCTGCTTCAAAAGGGGTAACAGAGTAGGAGCCAAACAGGCTAAAAGTTCTGGGGCTAAAACAGAAAAAAGCTCTGCTTCATGGAGGCCAACTTGATTTCTATGTAATATACTTTCAGCAGTAGACCTTAAATTGGTGGTGTTCATATGGAAACATATTCCCCATGGGAGAATCTGGACATGAATCATTTATGGTTCTTTAGGTCAAAAACAGAACCCTGAACTGAGCTCATTAACCAGGGGTGGCTGACATTTGGTCCTCAACATGTGGGACTACAGCTGACTACTGGGCATATTGGCTGGGGCCATTATGACCATTATTCATGCTTGTTGATGCTGATGCAACATCTGGAAGGCCAAAGTTTTCCCACCCTTTTCTAAGATAGCCAATACAACTGTCAACCTGCCTTCAAATCTCTCCTATTTGGCTATCATTTTTTAAAAAAATGTATAATGGCCTTTGCTTTAAATGACAGATTTACCACAAAGTTTGAATACAAGGGGAAACCCCCATACTTGGAGATTAGAGTTGAAAATCTCCTGGTCACACTGAGCACAAGAAGGGATGAGCTTGTGATGGGCAGTGGAGAATTTGATTATTTATGAACCAAGAAACATAACACACATTTACACACAAATGGCAATTTTATACCTGCGCTCTGTAATGTTTTCTATGTGATGTGGTCTTTCCTAAATGTAGAACTCTTGTATTTTTCTGTGGGTTTATATGCAGCAGGACTGACAGCTTTGAGGGTGCACGCTCAATTTTGTATAAACATTCTTGACAAGTTTTTTCTCCTCTTTCCAAAGGAGACAAGATGGATAAAAAAAAAGTTAATGTCTCTCCATTTGGCTTGTTAAATGCATGTACAGTATTTGGGCAGCAAGTAAAGACAATTAAAGTCAGTTTTGAAAACTGTTTTGACTGCAAACTGTGTTTGGAAAAGTCGCGCCAATAGTATTTCCAGTTCTTGACTACACGTTTCATGCAGCCAGTACATGGACCCTTGCAAATAAGCACCAAGGGTAGGTGCTTGCATAGATTCACACTTGGTTTTAATAGGAGTCTACCTTAATTCTTGCAGATAAATGTACATGGAAGTGATTCAATTTCTCCACAATATTATCCCACCTCCATTAGTCCTTACACACTGTTGTCATCAAATGGTTCAATGATTTCTTGTACCTGAAGCATCTGTTTTAACACACATTTTTAGCTTCGAAATCCTTTTCCCCCTTGCTGTGTTGTCAACCTGCATGCATTTGTTTTTCTGGAATTTGTGCTCGCTCTTATCACCTCCATTTAGGCAAGACTTCCACTTCATTAAGGAAGCCTTCTTGCATTTGATAGCTTCCTTACATTATTTATCGATCTAAAAAAATTATAAACGGCTTAATGAAAGTACCCCTGAGCAGCACACACAAGACACTATAAAATAATCAGGCAGGCATCTAAAATACTATAAACAAGGGTGCATGCTTAATGTTAATGGGCAGGAAGTTCCGAGTAATTAATGTTGCCACGATGAGAGACTCCTGATAGACACAGAATCAATACTGTGTCATTTGTAAAATGTTTGACAGATTTACATTGAGGAATTTTACTTCCCTCCTTTTTAATTAGTCTCATGTTTAAGAAGTTTCTGTTTTGAAATTAGATGTGGCCATGGTGGACTTCCTGGATAACTGTCCACTTACACCTGTTCCTGAGAGATTTTTTGATGCTTTCCTCACACACCAGATTCCAGGTCCCTCTAAAACTTCTTTTAACTGCACAACTTTTCTTGTGACTCTTTAGTCTTTTGTTTCTGTATGCTCATTGCCAAAGTTCAGCCCTTCCTAGTCTGAGGATCTGAAAGACTTAACACCATCCCTAAAGGGTGAGTTTTCCCAAACCAGATTCTTCCAAGCAGATAGCCCCCTCCCTAAGAGGTCACTTAAAAACCCACATCATCTCAAAGTGAGTGAAGCCTGTCTCCTTCAACAAGTCCAACATGTTCCAAGTGCTGACCAAATCTAAGTCCTTCCTCCCAGTACCAGCCTCATTGTTACTTTGCTTGTCAGACCCTGTCCAGGCAGCTAATATGAAAGCAATGCCTTAACATCCAAAAAATTGGCTGCCAGGACCTCACAACTATATTTCCCAATGTTTGTCATGAACACACTTTTCTCCCATACTTTTTAAACAATATGTACATGATGCCTGCAGCCTTCATACCAGGAAAACATCACCATGCAGCCATTAAATGTCTCATCATAAAACTCCTACTGCACCCATTGCTGTGTATCCTTTGTGCAAGCACATGCCAGTTCATCACTGAGAAATAGATCTCATTTATGGGATTACAGCACTCTAGGTCAGCTACCTTGGCCTAAAGATAACAGATTTGGATTCATAAGAGCCAGGAGCTCATAGCACCGTGGACACATGCATGAGTTCTACCTAGCAGGCAAAAAAGCATACACAGGATGCTCCATGCAAACAAAAAAACAAAAACCAAGGCATGGTTCTCATAGTTGCTGATTAGCAGAGACAACTGAAATTTACTCAACATAAATGCTTACTGCATTTGGGTACATGTGTAGAAGTATTAAAATAACTTTAACACAATGAGTTAAGTTAGAGAGAAACAAGGTGATATTTCATTGCAATATTTTTATTAAGGAATTTACATATACACAAGGTAAAGTAGACAGAAGATGCCTAGCTTTCATTTATGCTTTATTTCAAAACCACAGATTGGATCTTCTTCCTCTGTGTAGTGGCTGAGGAGAGTCGGACCATCCCAGTCCCATAGTTTTTATTCCACCACTAAAACTTTCAGGCTGGCAAGTGTGTGTGTTACACAGGAAAACAAAGTGCAAAAAAAAAAGTGCAAGGAGAAAACTTGCCACAGAGTCTTGGCCCTTTGATCAATTAGGTCATTAAAATGTAAAAGAAAGAAAATATTGGTGGGCAGGTGGGGAGAGGAGAGGTTGTTTAAATATGTCGCCACCACTGGTGGTTAGAAAGAGGAAACAGTTGTTTCAAAGTGGTGCCAATTTCACCCCACCTTGTTCACAGTTCAAAAAAAAAAAAAAAAAAAAGATTTGTGCTCAAGGGCCTCATAGGAATTCTACCAGTTCCAGGGTAATAAATTTCAAGCTCATGAAAGGTGGAACTAGTTCTGGAAAACTCCATAGTGCGTGTGTGTGGAAATGGAATGTTCAGTAGAAGAAAGGCAAAAGGATGGAAGCAAGAAGCTTTTTTTTTTGTATGGGGGAGGGGGGAGAAGAGATCGTAAACAGATGACAAACCTCAGAGAAGGGGCTTGATTTCTGAAACACAGGCCACCTCCCACCATATGTGCACACTCACATAGTTTAAAGAGCCAAGATAGTAAAATCTCCAGTTCCATGGATGTGGAGTTGGAAAGCAGCAGAGAAGGTTTCCCTTATTACAGGAAAGGTCCAGCCAAGACCACCAGAATGGAAAGCAAAACCTTAAAATAACCTCAGGGAGCAACTTTTTAATAATGCAGAAAACAAACAAACAAACAAAAACCCCTCAAACAAGAAAACAGAAGCAAAGGAAGAAACAAAAGGTCCAAAATCCTGGTGTATTATTTCCACACCTGGGAACTGAGGGTTTGATTGGTTCCTTGGGCCCCTCCTCTGCCCATAGACTGTCCATATCCCACCATCCCATTTGTGCCGTAGAAGTTCATCCCAGCCATCTGCTGCGTCATCTGAATGAGAGAGAAGGCAAGAAATTGGTCAGAAGGCCCATTCTACAATACCAGGGATGAGGAACCTGTGATCCTCAAGATGCTATTTGACTACAGTTCCCATCAGCAGTGGCCAGTGTGGCTGATAACCAGAATGATGGGAGTTGGAGCCCAGCAACTTTTAAAGTAGCCTTCATCAACCTGGTACTTTCCAAATGTTTTGGCTTAGAACTCCCATCACCTCCGACCCTTCAGCCATGTTGGCTGGGGCTAATGGGAGTTTCAGTCCAAATCATCTGGAGAGTACCAGCTTGTAGAAGGTCAGTCGGGAGCACTGCAGGATACTCATCCCTGTCCTACACACACCTCTTAAATTTCCTGCTCTGTAAACAGATTTCAACTGGCTACGACACCTTTGCTGCTCTCATTTTTCTGCACTTGCTAGCATCTAGGTCCAATAACCAGTTGCTACTGACCATGGTGGTTCTCAGAACGGACTTAATGAGGTTCCACAATTTCTTATCCTTTACAGGGAGGTCATGATTTTTATGAAAAAATATCCAATTTCAGAATATGTTGGCAACTAACTCCATGGCTTACTGATTGGAGTTCTGATGGGTTGAATACTACAGGAGTCTGATGTTATGTCTCTGGATCCAAGCCATCCAAGAAGGTGGCTGCCTCTTTGCTTAACAGAGGCAGAATGCCTTCTTTCAATGCCCAGCCTTGAGCAAAGGCCAGACATCACATGTGCATGGTAGGGCTGAGCCAAATGAAGCTTCATCAGGCTCAGTCCCACCTCCAACACAGAGACAGCAATGTTTTGAGGGGACTGTGAAATAGTTCTTAGGGAGCCCTGCAACTATAAAATGAAGCAATGGATGTATTCTAATGTATTTCATTTGCCCTTCACCACATCAGCACATAAGAGTTGTGATGTCATCACACGCAGTACATGATCCCCAATTGGCTGAAATTATGGGGGCAGGGGGAGGCTACTGAAGCAGGAAAAGAGGGGAAACAAGCAGTAGGTTAGTTAAATCCCTGCATTTTCCTCCATATGTTTTAGTTAGGGCTACCAGGCTATTGAAGGATTCAGTCAGCATATTACCCAAACCTCTATCTCTCAGTCCCGAAAGGCACCTACTGTATAAGAGAGACCATATTTTAGTATCTCCTTTCATTCCCTCTTACAAGTAGAACACAAAAGCCAGAAAAGCTCACCCACCTCACCCTGTTTAACTCCCAGTCTCCATCAATTACGTTTGTTTCAAGCATTTCATTTAAGAAACTTTGAGAAATGTTACATAGAGAACTACCTATATAATGAGTGAGACTACCTATATAAAATGAGAGGCAATTTTATTTGTCAACTACCATACTTTTCCGTGTATGTACTTTTTTGGGGAGGATTGCACAGAATTGTTGAGCTTTTTGGGGGAAGGACTGCCCACAGTTGAGCTTTTTTGGGGGGGCAAGGGTTGTTGAGCTTTTTAAAGGGGAAGATGCCAAAAAACGCTCACACAACAGACCAACAACAGACCAACAATGCTGCTCGTGCACATCACCAAGGCAACCTATCCTCTGTCCCACTGCCGAAAAAAGCAGCAAATCGGCCGGCCAATTGCTGCAGTGACAGCCAATCAACAACAGCCCTTGCAGCAGCCACCAATAACAATCTCCAACTGCTGAAAAGGCATTTGATAATGTCTCATGGAAATTCCGCAAAAAATAATAAAAAAACTTGAATTGGGAATATCAATCTTAAAGGCAATAAAAGCAATATGCCATAATCAAACAGTGAATTTAATTATAAACAATGAAATGACTGATTATTTTCCAATATAGAAAGGAACAAGACGGGGTGCCCACTTCCCCCCCTTTTATTTATACTAACATTTGAGGTGTTAAATGAGGTTATAAAAAAAATGAAATAAAAGGAATAACCTTAGGAAGAAATTCGTATAAAACCAGGGCTTTCACATATGATATGATAGTGATGATGGAGAACCCAATAGATGGTATAAAAAGTTGCTAGAGAAAATGGAAGAATTTGGGAAAGTGGCGGGATTTAAGTTAAACAAAGAAAAAACTAAGGTTATGGTCGAAAATATGGATGAACAAGGGGGGGATTTAGAAGAGAAAAATGGATTACAAATTGTAAAGAAAGTAAAATATTTGGGAATCCACATAACAATGAAGAGTATTAATTTATTTGAAGACAACTATAACAAAACTTGGGGAGAAATAAAAAACTAACTGGAAATTTGGCAAAGGCTAAAATTATCTATATGGGGTAGGATTTCAATGATTGTTTTACCAAAGTTTTTGTTTTTGTTTGAAAAGCTCCCGATAATTAAATATGACATTTTTGAAAAATGGAGAAAAGATATACTGTATCACGATTTATATGGCAAGGGAAGAAGCAAAGAGTAAAGTTTAAATTACTAACGGATACCAAAGGGGGAGGGGCGCTTCGGATTGACGGATCTGAAATTATATTACCACACAGCCTGTCTCGGATGGATCAAAGATTGGGTTATGTTACGTAACACAGAGATTTTGGATGTGGAGGGATGGAATAATCATTTTGGTTGGCACGCTTATTTGGTTTACGATAAGGTGGCAGTAAATAAGGATTTCTTGAACCATATAATCAGAAAGCCCTTATACAAAGTATGGGCAAATTATCGATGGCTACTGGAACCAAAGATACCCTGGTGGGTGTCTCCATCAGAGGTATTAATGGTAAAAAAATATGGAAAAGAAATGGCCAACATACCAACAATTAATAATAAAAGAACATGGTGTTGTAAAACTAAAACCATATGAAGAGATTAAGGATTACTGCAATAGCTGGCTACAATATCATCAAATAGCCCATTTGTTTAACGAAGATTAAAAAAAAGGTTTTGAACAGAAAACTTCTAAATTACAAAAGGAACTATTGCAGCCAAATAAAAAAATTATATCGAAAATGTATAATCTACTCCCTGAGTGGGAATTGAAAGATGAAGTAATAAAAGAAACAACGATAAAGTGGTCACAAGATCTGGGCAAGACAATACATTTAGATAGGTGGGGAAAATTATGGAGTGTTGACATAAATTTCACAGCTTGTTATTTGATAAGAGAAAATATAATGGAAATGTGTTATCATTGGTACCTCAACGCAGTAAAATTGGCAAAGATTTATTAAAAATATTCAAACCATTGTTGGAGATGTAAAGCAGAGGTGGGAACAATGCATCATATGTTGTGGGGGAATAAGGTGATTAAACAATTTTGGACTAAGATACATGAGGAGTTGAAAAGAATATTTAAGAGCACAATTCTCAAAAAGCCAGAAGCATATCTGTCAGGCTTAATAACCAACAATATCCCCAAAGATAAAAAGAATATATTCCTCTCTGTGACAGCAGCGGCCAGATAGTACTAGTGACAAAAAATTGGAAAACAGGAAAAATACCAAAATTATCAGAATGGAGAATTAAGATTTGTGAATTTATGGAAATGGCAAAATTAATGGAATCAATTAGGGGCTGCCCCAAACAAAAAATTGAGAGTGGGAGTGTGTAGAGATATATGGTATATGAAAAAAAATATGGATATGAAAATTAATTTTAACATAAACGTAAAAGACTCACAAGGATACAAGATGATATCATAAAGGATAGGACTATTAAGTATAAATAACTGCTAACACGACAAGAAACAATAACACAAATGCCAATAAGATCTCACATGGGTGAGGGGAAGTCGGGTGAGGGGGAGGGAAGTAGAGGGTGGTATTTGGAAAATTATTAAGAATGTGATATAAAAGTAAAATGATTGTGTTTGTAACTGGAATTATGTTGATTGACTGTGGTTGTAAGTCCCCCCCTCTAGTTTTTACTTCTTTTTCTGTCACAAAAACTTTAAATAAATTTTATTTTAAAAGCAAAAAATAATAATAATTAAAAAATCTCCAACTCGCAGCAACAACCTATCCCATGGCCCCACAATGCACTACCCATGTATAAGATGACCCCTAATTTTGAACATGATTTTGGCATAAAAAAACAAAGTATTTGTCAGAGGGTCACTGTGGAGTAACTCCACTTGAGTCCAGTTTGTCTTCAAAGACGTTTATTGTGCTAATTATTTACAGTGTAGAGACAGCTTAAAACATGACCTCTCATCCCGAATCAGAATCCAGCAATGGCGTACGTCTGTACTTACGCCAGCAAAGTAGTCGGGGCACCCCAAAACGCCGCCTCCTTGACCTGCGTTGCGGCGCTCTCCTTACTTCTTGAGCTGGAAGGAGTGATGCCCTTTCAGTTTCCTCCCTGAGCAGTCGGTGCCCTGGCTCTCCAACATCCCTGAGCCCCTGTCTGCATCTCTCCGCCCCTGAGCTTTCCCATTGTTCCTCACTCTGATTTCTCTCCCCCTCCGAGTCTCTTCCTCCCCCTCTGACTGCTTCAGAACCACTGGTGCTCTCTGTACTTGATGATGTGGGCATCAGGATGATGGGGGCTGGCTCCCTGTAGGGAGTCACCCTTACAGTCTTATACACGGAAAAGTATGGTAACCCTACTGACTAAAGATCTCTGCATCATTTCAGGCTTCCTCTCACTCATCCTTGATCTCCTGTATCCCCATACCCATTTCTTAGGCTTGCCAATTCATTGAGAAAAGAGCAGGCTAGAAATATAAAAACTAAATTCTACATTATCGTAAAAGCAGGGAGCATGTTTTTGAGGAGAGCAAGAGAGCTTGCCCCATGCCCAAAGGAGTTATGCAGCAGCCACCCTTGCCCCCAATGCCCCCTCTTACCTGGGCAATATTCCACTGTAACTGCTGTGCTGGTTGCACCCCATATGCGGGGGGTGGGACGGGTGCCATGCCAGCCACGTACCCAGCCTGCTGTGCTGGCATCATCCCATTGGGGACGCCGATGACTGCTGTCTGCATGCCGCCTACATAACCCGCTGGGATCGCCATGGGTGCCACCATGCCAGCTGCTCCCTGCTGTGCCATCATCCCAATTGGTGGTGCCACCATGCCACCCATCATGCTGCTGGGAGGGGGCATGCCTGGAAAACTGGGGTATGCTGCAGGGTACCCCATTTGGGCTGGAGTGATGAACACAGCTCCTAGATGAGATTTTGTAAAAAAAGGTGTTAGTGCTGAAGGGAGTCCTGGGAGGAGTCTGGGTTATTACGATTTCTCTGCTGACATGCTGTCTTTATGCCTGATGAGCCTACAAGGCAGCCTTTCTTTGCTACTCCATTCTATGGGCATCAGAGTTTGACATTTTGAGTGAGTCACACCAATTGTAATCAAGAAGCAAGGTTGGGAATTGGGGGTGGGGCAAGAGGAAGAGACAACCGCCTCTTCGCATACGCACATCCAAATTGGGAACTAACCTTGGGATGAAAGACTAGTAATGCATTCCTCCTCTGCAGCCCAGAAAAGTGCTCTCAAAGGGTGTGAATGACGTAAAAAAAAGTCTGTGATGATGGAGACAGGGAGTGGGAGGAAGAGACTGCAACTACTTCTTTCGCAAGCAGCGTGGTGAAGCAGTTAACAGTGTCAGATGAGGGCTGCATCAGAATGCTAGCCACACCACTGCTATCCAAATACAGGATATCGAACAAAATCTGATGCAGAGTAGACCCTTTTCAGCTGCTGTCCCTCCCCCCCCCCCACTCCAAATGGCTGTGGAATGCTCTCCCCAGCAAGGCCTGCCTGGACTAGGTGCCAAAATTAATAACTTTTTGGTGCCCAGTTACAAAATATCTGTTCTCCCAGGCTTTTGTAGGATTACGATAACCATGTTTAATGTTGTTTTTTTGGGGGGGGGGGGTAGGAGAGAGAGGGGACTGCTTTATTGCTAAACTTCATAGAGATTTTTTCCCACCTAGAGCTGCTTTGTACTGGATGGTCAATAAATCAAACAAGAAGTCCATCAATTTCTACTATTAAATTGCCTAAATCCAGTTATTTCAGTGGGCTTATTCTGAGTATGATGAACATTAGATATCACCCACAGCATCTAGGAGAAGCACTTTACTTGCCTGTCATACATAACCCCAGCACCGTGAAAAAACCAACATAAAACATTGACACAAACTGTTCAAGAAAACCAATTGCATATTCAACAAGCCTTCCTAGCTTTACCATGAGAACATTTCCATGAGTCTACTAACTTGAACAAAACATTTCCTAAATTTAGAAGCTGCACCAAACTATGCAACTTTATGCTTCAAACCCAGCAAATGAGTTAACCACTTGCAAAATTATTCTCTACTGGTTACATTCATTCGCCTTCCCCAAATATAGCATTAGCTATAACTGGCCACAGGATATTTCCCCTACCCTTTCCACCCCCTCACTGGGTACCTTGTGCAGGTATTTGTGGGGTCTGAGAGCCATATAAGGAGAGAATAGAATCCTTTGAGAGCTGCTTCTTCCCCATCTCTTCTGACTTGCTTCCAGGCTCTGGGAAAAGGTTCAGGTTTTCAGGAACAGAACCAGCACTCCCAGCTGTGGGCATAGAGCCAACGACCTGCCGAGAGAATGTACCATGTTTATTCCCAATGGTGGAGGGAGGGAGAAAACAAGGGATATAGCATTCTCCCTAAACTTTCAAAAGCATTTCACAAAAATATTTGAGATGCTGTATCTCAATTCTCTGTGACCAAAAAGGCCTTCAAGGTAATGCACAACAAACCAATTTACAGTCATTACAAAGCAGCCCTGCATGGTAGGACAATATTGCCATTCCCACGCGAAAGAGGAGGACAAAAGAAAAGTGGATTTGCTGCTCTTTGAAATCTCAGCCAGATAGTCCACCAGGGGACAAATAAGAGCAGATAGACAATGGAGAGAAAGATGGTCAGCTGCTCCACAGTCGCCCTTTAGCTTTTTCTGCCTACCTCTGAGAGGATCTTTAGAATTCTCAACAGAAAGAGCCTGACTTGCACACGGTTACCTGTTAAGTAATGTGTAACCAGAATCTAGTTACAGTGGAACCTCAGTTGTAGAACGGAATCCGTTTCGGAAGACCGTTCGACTTCCGAAATGTTCAACAACCAAGGCGCAATTGCCGGTCGGCAAATTCCTTTAAAAAATGGAGATATGCGCCTCGGAAGCCATTCGACTTCCGAGGCGCGTTTGAAAACGGAAGCATTCACTTCCAGGATGTCGGCATTCGGCTTCTGAAGCGTTCGACAACTGAGGTTCCACTGTATATGCAATTTGCCGCTGATGTTGCAATCAAACACTGAAAGCAGACGTATCAGCCAAGCTTTCTTTGCTGTTCAATTTGATTTAACAACAGTGAGACGCAACGATATACAAGCATTTGGAAGCTGGCTACAAGGGTACACCAGCCCATCAACATGAATCTTCCTCCTCCTTTCGCACATGGGTTGTTGGGTATTCTACTTTTCTCACCTTCCTCTCAGAGGTCATGGAGGCAAACAGGTCCAAGTCCTTCTCTAAACAGTTACTTGATCTGCCATTGGGGAGGGTCGTTGAAACAGGAACATCTGGAAAAGAGGAATGTAATGGGAACAGCCTGAACTAATCCAAATCCAGTAGAAATCCACTGGTGGCCAGCGGCCCAATCACCAGCTGGCCCGCCACTTGCATGGGCCTTTTGACCCCAAACAACAAGATGTTTCAAATCCCTCTAGCTATATAAAAATTGCGCAAATTAGGGCGAGTTCTCTCACCATGGATTATTTCTATTGCTGTGTTCACATCGAGGGCAAGGAGCTACACAAACCAAAGTCCCATCACCTAGACCAAATGAAATCCTATTCAGCCTCCCCTGTTACCTCTGCCTTCCGAGGTTTCACCAGGCATTGCTTAAACATTTCCAAGTGTAAGTTGGCAGCTATGCTGGCAGCAAGCTGTGGATTTGTGGCCCTCCAGAAGTTGTTGGACTCCCAACTCCTATCAGTCCCAGCTAGAATGACTAATGGCCGGAGATGTTGGGAGCTGGGAGTCCAATTGTGTCTGAAGGGCCACAGGGATTCACCATCCCTGCCTCAGGGGCTACAAAATTGATTTATTTTTTTTACATGAAATGTAAAACTCTTAGGAAGCTGAATTTTACTCCATAAACTGTAATCTACGCAGGACTTGAGAAAGGACGCAAAGCACTGGCTTCAGGATATAAAAGGAGAAACGGCCACAAACGTTAGTGCTGCCCATCCTTCCCTACTAGTCATCTGTCTTCTTTGAAAAAGGCAGGCTAGAATTTTCATGTTCTCCACCCTAAACAAGGCACCCACCACTAACCCAACCCCAACAGCTCATACTGTATGTTAATTTGAGCGACAGTGTCCTTTAAACCAAGCTAAGCTCTTCACTTTGCTGATCCTGCAGAAGCAACTGAGACCACAAGCTCTGTTGCAGTGCTGGGTAGCAGCTGCAGCTCAGAGAAGAGTCGATTCGGAGATTTTTGCTGCAGAGGCAGATTTTAAGTACCTCAAAGGATAAGTTCCTGTGCCCCTCCCCATCAGGGGACAACTCTTGGGAAGCAAAGGCAGAATATTACATGCTACAGAAGGGGGAGTAATGCAGAGAGCAACATCTGCAGCTGTTCCTTAACCTCATTAAGAGGGAGGTGAGCTGCTGCAGCTAAGATAAGAGGAATTTCATGCATGGCTTGCAGTTTTGCTTTGTCCCCCCCCCCCTTAAAATGTTTCATCATCTTTAAAGAACAGCAGTGAGATGGGCTGAGATCTAAACTTTGGTGCCAGGTAGAACTGTGTGAGCTGCAGGAAACAGAACAGAATATATAATTCACTTTCAGCTCAAAGGCAGCCCTACACTAACAGTATAGCTCAGTAAAGCCTACTCTGACAGGCAGCAGCTCTTCAAAGTTTCAGGTAGAGAGAACTACTCTGCTGGAAGCCCTTTTGACAGGACATACAAGGGACTAAACCTGGAGCCTTCCACATGCTAAAGCACCTGCCAGGTTATGGGCCTTCCTCCTGATTAACTGACTGGAAAGTGTGCAAAACCCCTATGCAAAAGCACAATGATGTAGAGGCAGAGACAAGTTATATTACACTGGACCCCACCATCCAGGCAGGCCACAGAATCCTATTGCCAATGTCAATGGTGTGATCCATGCTGCCAAGAGGCCACCTGCCAGGAGCATGATCCCCTAAGGGAACCTGAAGCACCCCTTTCCGCACAGGTATACCTGCAAATCCTGCCTAACTATCTGCTTTGCAATCTCCCAAAGCCACCAGATCTCTGTAGGCCAGGCATAGGCAAACTCGGCCCTCCAGATGTTTTGGGACTACACCTCCCATAATCCCTAGCTAACAGGATCAGTGGTCAGGGATGATGGTAGTTGTAGTCCTAAAACATCTGGAGGACCAAGTTTGCCTATGCCTGCTGTTGGCTCTTCCAAAAGAAACAATGGATGGAAGTAGATCCAGGAACGTCTGCTGAAAGGTAGAGGTAGCACTGAAACACCCCAAAGGATTTGATGCTGTGGCCTCTCTAGGGAGAAGGACTTGTTATTTCTGCCTCCTCTTACTCACAAATGCCTAGTTTTAATACCACACAGAATATGACATCACCTTGCTGTGCACTTTTCCACCCACACGGCTGACTGGCAATGATGCAGGCAGGGGAAGAAGGCAAGCACATTTTATGTTGTGTTCAAAGTGGATCTTTTGAGGAAGGCAGTCCCAGAAGTGTGGGAAGGGAGAGAGACTGAGCCATGGGCTCTCTTGGAACACCCAGTCTCATTCCTGAGTGTTTCAGCAAATGTCATTTATGCAGTTACGTTCCATTTCAGTCAAGGATGAATAATGAAGGATTAAAAGGTTAGGCCAGAGTCTTTATAGGAGGGGTTGGTCTTGGAACTTTGAAGGCAGTTATTTTTATGCTTCACTGAAACACAGAAGTATAGCACAGAAAGCTGCCTTATACAGAGATAGGTCACTGGCCCATCTATCTCAGCACTGTCTACAGTAGGGGTGGGGAACCTTTTGGCTTGGTGGGTCAGAAATTTATTCCCACCCATCATGTGTGCCAATTGTAGCAGGTGGTTGGGACCACCCACCTCTTAAAGTGGGGAGCGATAGTGAGTGACCAGCAGGCTTGAACTCCTTACACATCAACTGATGAGCAGGAAATTCAATCCTGTTTTCTTCAGGTACACAAGTGAGTTCCCAGCAAAGAACCCTCTCGTGCACCCAAACCAAACAGGACTGGTTCCCGTGTTGATGCATTGCAGAGGATTCTGGGTGACACACAGTTCACACAGGGGTGGTGCAGGGCCTGACTCTAGATAAGCTTGGGAGCATGCAACAACACACCATATGCTCCCCCACATATCTCACACTGCAGAGGATGGGCAGTAAAATCAGGCACAAGCTGTCTTTCAAAGAGGCTTGCCTGCCATGTGTGTTTTCCTTATGGATAAAAGCCCTTTGTTCAAAGGAACACAAGAGTGGACAGAATACACTGTGGCAGCTATTTAACCTGTTTCCAGCACCTACAGTGTGTGTTATCATGTATAGAACATGACACCAAGGTGCATTTGGACAAAGAAAAAGCTCCAAAGCGCACATCATCTTACCAAGTCCCAGCAAGTCCATGGCGGGCTCAGAAGATCTGGAAGGACTTTTCCTGGCATGAGAGTCGTCTTTCTTCTGAGGCTGAGCCAAACAGAGTAAAAAGCCCCTCAGTTACTTTGATGCAGACTTTGCCAACCTGGCGCCCTCCAGATGTTTTGGACTACATGCTGGCTAGGGCTGATGGAAGTTGTAGTTCAAAACATCTTGAAGGTACCAGGTTGCCAAATGTTTCCTTTACATCTTGTCAAAAGCTGCCAGATGGCTCCCGTTTGAAAAGCTTTTTCAAACGTTTAGAGGCTGTTTGAAAAGCAGAAAATAAACCTACTAAGTAAACCAGGGACAGGCAATATGGAGGACTCCAGATGTTGTCAAACTACAACTCCCATCATACCTGACTACTGGGCCATGCTGGCTGGGAGTTGGAGTCTAACAACATTTGAAGGACATCTGGTTGCCTACTACCAAAGTAAAACAACACATACTAGTTCTGTACATAAAGTTTACCCAAATTCCCAACAAAAACAAAACAAAAGATACAAGGAGCATAAAATTACAGTCCCAGGTGTTACCCCCCCCCCATCCGTCCATCTGAAGTTCAGGAACAACCACACGCAGCAGAAGGAAGAGTTGTCTTACCATTTTCACTTTCTCAAAGATAATTGGCTCCAGCTTTTTCCCTGAGGCTGTCTCTTTTTTCCATTTGTCATCCTTTTCTCTCTGTGTATACAATCAAATGAAGCAGTGAGACAGTGAGGAAGGTAGTTGAACATGACACTGTCATTTCCAGGCCAGTGGGACAGAAAGTCCAGCTGGTTTGGCGAATGTAAAACTCCTTAAACCACACCACACTTCCCCAACAGAAGCGAAGTGTTCCTGGTTTCCAGCCATATTAAGTCAGAAATGTGTTGGTGCTTATTCCCTTTCAACTTCTCCAATGTGCAAGAGGACAGAGTAGCCACATCTGGCTGCTGAGCAAATGCAAAAAAAGGTTCAGGTAGTCTAAGGGGCCAGTGTACTGATCAAGAGGACAGCCTCTGACAATCTCAACTGGATTTTTTTTTGGGGGGGGAGGTGAAGAACTCTCATCCTTTCTACCATAAAAGGACAGTTTAGATGAAAATTCTCCCCAAAATCTGGGCCATCAACAGTTTGGAAGTCTCATGCTAACAACAGGTAGGTAGCTGTGTTGGTCTGCCGTAGTTGATTTTTTTTTAAAAAAAAATCCTTCCAGTAGCACCTTAGAGACTAACTAAGTTTGTCATTGGTATGAGCTTTCATATGCATGCACACTTCTTCAGATACCATGCTAACAAATTAGTCCAGATTATGGCTTTATACTTTTGAATTTATACCACTACTTTGTATGCAGCAGATCCCAGATTCAAATCCAGGGATCCTGGGAAGCCAGGCTGGAAAAGACACCTCTCTGTCTGAGGTCTTACACTGGGGGTAGTCAGTGTGGCTCCTTCCATGCTTTGGACTACAACTCTCATCATCCTCAGCTGGCACAGGGTAATGGAAGTTGTAGTCCAAAAACATTTGGAGGGCATTATGCTGGTGAAGGTTGCCTTAAAAGAAGCACTGCCAGTCAGAACGAACAGGACTGGGCTAGATGGGACTTAATGGACATCATAGATTCAGGATGCAACAAGCATTCTGATGCATTTAAGACTCACCCGCAACAAGTTGACGTCGAGGCTTCTGTCGATGTACTTCTTCTTTTCATATTTGTCCCTGATAAAGCCCTCCACTGCTCTGCACAGAAGTCAGTTAAAGAAGAACAAGGAAGGATTGACAGCCTGTGCATAACATGGTCAGGCAGCAGCAAGATTCTAGCCCAAGCTAGACTTCTGTCATGGCATGATTTGACCCACACCTTCTCTATTCTTGCTGAAAAGGTAGACACTGTGACAACCACGATCCTTGGATAAGTGACAGTGCCTTTCTAGTATGAGCTACAGCAGTGGCCCTCAACCTTGGGCCTCCAGATGTTTTTGGCCTACAACTCCCATGATCTCTAGCTAGCAGGACCAGTGGTCAGGGATGATGGGAATTGTAGTCTCAAAACATCTGGCGGCCCAAGGTTGAGGACCACTGAGCTACAGGACATGTGCAGATCCAGCAGCAACCCAGTGCTTTTTATGGTGCTTTTGCCTCCAATCTACCTAGACCGCGGTGGGGATACCATTTTAAGCCTAAGAAATACATTCCTGTCTGGGCAACCTTCTGAGGGCCACATGCCAGTGGCAGGTGAGGCCAGAGGCAAAGGTGGGCAGAACAACAAATGTTAAGTTTTACTTTTGTACGGTAGGCTAGTTTCTACACACACATCCTCCATCCAAGCAAGAAGCATTATCCAAGTTCAAGGGGATGCACCAGCCAGGCAAAAACTCTCAGGGTGCAAGCAGAGGCGGTGTGGCCTGGAGAGAGTCTGAGGGCTAGACAGAAGGGCTGCATTAGTCCCCTGGGCCTGAGCTTGACAATTAGAAATTTTTTGAGTGAGTGCTGCACACCACCCACTCCAGTCAGTTCTCTCTTCCCTCCCTTTGATCAGCCCCCTGCCTAGCCGAGACAGAGACACACACACACTTTGCTTTCCCAAGGAATCTTGTATACAGTATAATTAAGCTGAGCGTTAAAAAAACACCTAGAGCCGAAAGAGGAAGTGAGAAAACACCACTCTTCCAACTCTAGCTCTATGGACTTTTCATGGGTGAGAAAAGTAACCACCCTCACCATCTCATGACCAAGGGGGATTTATAGGAATCAGACTCAAAGGCGTCATGGGTGCCAGGGAAAGACCTCAAAGGTACAACTGCACCCATGGGCACCATGGTAGTAACCCCCAGTTTGACCCGGTGGGGGTGGAACCAAGATCATGACTACAGGGAGGGGAGAGCACATGGGTGTGCACTGGAGTGCAGGCAGAACGGAAACATGGTCACAGTCATGAGGAAGCCAACCACCAATGAAGTTTCACCACCCGTTTTGCTGGCCCTGCATTCAAGACCCATAGTCACAAAATGGGACAAACCCGCTGCACCTGTCTGCTTTGCTGTGGGCAGTCACCCCTCTAGCAACAGCACCTTCTGCAGCCTAATTTTCAAAAAAAAAAAGCCAAGTAACAGAGGTGCCTCAATGAATACAGACTCTAACAAATATTTTAAAAAGTTATACATTCCATTTAAGGTACACTTCTGCTCCCTTCAAAAGTATGCATTCAGAGATTAGTGAGATGCCCTCCATCCAACTAATGCTTAGCATCAATATGCTGTAAGAGAGGCAGAGGAAGGATGCTGGTCTGTCTGAGGTCGTCTGAAGTTCTCCGGAAGGTAAGCTTCATAGAGGCGATTTGCTTTGCCATTCCCCATCTCCTGCATGCACTGGAACAGAAGCAAGAAACCTTCAATAATGGCATGGCATCTGGTGCTGCCAGTTAGGCTATTCTTGCCATCGTTTCACTTTGAGCATAAAACGTTTTATGGAACCCAGAATGCAGGAGTATCACAGGGCCTGCTCTGTGCTGGTATGAAGGAAAGGAGAGAGTTTTCAAAGTCTGCCAAAGCCGTTTCTGAAAGGTGCTCCAACACCAATCTGCAGAGTCATCGTAACAGTGACTTAGTTAATTCATGTCCTCGATTTCTGACAGATCAGCAGAAAATGGCTGCAGCTCCTAATGGCTACAAAGAGCAGGCTTCTTGCAGTTTTTGTTCTTTCAACAAAGAACACTGTTTTGCTTTTGCAACAGGACAGATTTATTGTAACTCTTCTCTCCTTCCAAAGTGGATGCCTGATATATTCTCAAGTGCCTGCATCTTGCTCAAAGTATTTGTTTTGCCCATTCACATCGCTGCCTGCCTCAAACTTCCCACAGTTCAGCTTTCCTTTGACTATGCCACTTTTTCAGCATAGTTATTCAATTTTAGTTTTTATTAAAATCAAGGCAAGGAACAGAGAACACTGCCAGGGATACATTTGCAAATCTTCAGTACTTCTGAGAGAGAAGTTCATCCTCACTCACTCAAGAGTTAGGAATATCAACTGAAGTACAGATTGGGCAGAGCATTGTAATACTGATGATTTGATTCAGGCTGGATAATTGTGTTTGGGTCTAATACAACCATCTTTTTTTACTTTCTATAGAGTGTGTAAGCACTGCAGCAAGCATAACCTGATTTGCATAACACAATGATGTCCTAGATCTGAAGCACACTGATAAAAGTCAAGGGCTGAACTGCAGAGCATGTCAATGACAATCTCGGAGTAATTGCACACAAGCTCAATTTACTCTTTTCAGACGCCTCTCCTTAAGGAGCACTACCTACCAGATCCCTTCTGGAGGGCAGACTTCAGGCTTGCTGGATCTGCTTTGGTTGGCAGCTCTTGGGGTTCTAAGCAAAAAACAGAGCTACACTCCAGCACAAAGCTATGCTCCAGCACATGAGTTTTCTAACTACTGGGGGCAGGGAGTGGTGGAAAGGTTGCATGGAGGAGCACCTGAGTAGTCCAGGCTCACGTTTTTCCTTCTCATCTGCCATTTGAGAAAATAAGGCTGAGGTTCCCCATATTAATATAAGCCAAGATACAGAACTGCAGATGAGAAGCTGAATGGTCTTCAAAAATGAAGCCTACATACAAGGGAGATAGTTTTCTGTTACTAACCTGTATTTGCTCTTGTGTCCATTGGTCCAGATTGACGGATTTTACCCGGGATATGTGGACACCCAGGTTCCTGTGGATTCCGGCGCAACGGATGCAGATGAAAACACCAATATTCCATGAGGCCCATCTTGGCCCTGCAAAAGTACAAAGAAAGTGGTCACAGGAGCATTTCTGAGCATCAAGCTAGTTATGCTGGATGGGCTCTGCCCCGAAAACTGCTGAAAGCCAGGCAGGGGCTGAAGAGTTTCCATCTGCAATGTAGGCTGGCTTTAATACGTTCATTACCAAAGGTCACAACCATGCTGGAGAAACAAGGGACTGGGAAAGAATCCGACCATGCTTTCTATCTTAAAAAACAGGCACAGGATTGGAGAGGTGGGGGACAAATCGGATGCAGGCAGGAAAAGACAGTTTCATTTTTAAAATTTATTTAACAGGTCCAAAAATATGTCTATCCCAACCACATTGACTAGGAATCCATAAGAAAGGCATGAGTTTCAGAGCACCATCTTAGAACAAGAAGAAACATTCTTTTGCAAAGGCAGGAGTGGAAGATTTCTCTGTATGCAAAGACCTCTGCAGCAGATATGCATAAATCACAGGACGAAGGACATTGGACACTTTCTAGATATTGCTCCCTTTTGCACTTAGGTCTAGTTTACACATGTGAAGAGAATGAGGTGCAGATTGCAGTTGAGGGGAATGCAGCTCATTAAAAAAACAACTTGCTGCAAATCTGTGATTTGGGAGCCCCCCCCCCCAAAAGAATTCAGTTTCATTCATAGCAAAGCCAACCACGACTCTTTCCCACACAAGCCAGCTAGGAAGTCCACTGCAGAGTAAGATACGAATTACTACGCAAAGCCGCACAGTGCCACTAACTTTGTCCATGTGCCCTTGAAACGGAACAATCAGATGCTTTGAATACAACCAGCGGTGTGAGACAGAAACTGTTTCTCGCCTACGCTGCTTTGCACAGGCAGATCTTTAAAGGAATAGAATCACAAGTCTTCAAGTCCCGTCAGAGGCAGCTGAGTGCAGCAGTATGGAGAAGGGCTGCAATTCAATGGCAGAGCATCTGCTTGGCATGCAGAAGGCCCCAGGTTCAATTCTGGCAACTCCACATAGGACCAGGAAAGACTCCTGCCTGAAACCCTGCAGAGCTGCTGCCTGTCACATGAAATAGTTACACCTCACTTTTCTTGCTGGCTCTACATTTATGTCTTGCTTTTCCCATGGCATATGTGGCGCTAGGGTGCAAAGACCCCCGCAGCGCCCCCCCCCGGTTGCTCAGTCCTAGGTGCACAGGAGGGCAGAGCCAGCCTGCCACCTCAGCGCCTCGCTGGCTTGGTCGCCCCCAAACTTGCAGCAGCAGAAGAGCCCACCGCGGCGCCCTGACCGATGGGCGGGATCTTCCCTGGACTCAACTCTCGGGCCCAGGATTCTCAGCATGGCGCCCCTGAGGGCCTGGCGCCTGGGTGCCCCGCATCCCCGAGCTCAAGATTGTGTACATTTTTCTCCCCTCTTTATCTTCTCAGCAGCCCTTTATCTTCTCAGCAGGCCAGGCTAAAATAAGCAGCAATAGGTTGCCTAGCAAGGGGGAAGATGCAGGGGGTCCAGTCCTGTTGGCATGCCTGCACACGAAACCTCGGAGGCCAGAGAAGTCAAGCGTTTGAATGATGAAAAGAGAACCTAGGTAACCACATATTCAAAGTTATTTTTAGCCCTGAAAGGTAGCTAGGAATCATTTAGGGTTAGGTCTAAAGTCCCTGTTATATTTAGCATTTACTGTGTTGGAAGGGATTAGTAATCTAGATAAAGCTGTTTCATCACCTTGAGGGTTAGCACCAACTGATTCACACACAGCTCTAGCCTGCGCTAAGAGATGCAAATACTAGAAACATCTGACCCCCCCCCCCCACTTCATTGAGGCAGTAGAAGGGGGACATACACCAATTCAGAATATCAGGCTGGTTGGGCAGATTTGTTTTTCATTTCCACCACCTGTATGCACAGTTCCATTGAAAAAGCTTAAGCAGACATAATGAAAACATTAACTGTTTTAATTGTGTCCAACTATTAAGAGCCAATTTCCAGTTTAGCTTCTTGGCTTCTGCAGGCACAAGAGTCAAAACTTAAGGGAGAGAATAACTGCCACCAACGAAGTTGATTTTAAAGGTGTTTTTCTTCCCCATGGTTCACAATCTAAAACAGGAAGTCTGTTTTATTGTTTCATTTCTATTTTATAAATAGAAGGCTTTGAAGGCACTGAATAAAAAACAGAATCTAAAGCTATTTAGTAAATCAATATATACATAAAAGGGGCTTTCCCCCCAATATCTACTACGGTATCTTTGAACCTACAATCAGCAGGGGAGGCCTTGTTGGTGGTGGCACCACTGCTGGGCGCTGCCTTTTTGGCATTAACCCATGACAGGGCTTTCTCTGTGGCGTTTCCCTATTTGTGCAAAAACTATCTCTGGTGAGGTGAATTTTGTCTCCCTCATTATTAACATTCAGGCTGAATTTTAAAAGCATTCCTGCTCCCCCAGGCAGTTGATGGTTGAAACATGCTGTTCCTGGAAACTTTGAAATTACCAGTATTAGCTATGAGGATATGCAACAGTAATAAATAAATAAATTAAATAAATATATATTTTTATCCCTCCCTTTCTCCCAATGGAGCCCAGGATGGCAAATAAATGCTTTTAATGCTCTTAAATTTATTTTAAATTGCATTACTGTAGTTTTTAATGAATTTATATGCCACTTAATGCCAAAATAGGCTTTAATTATATTACTTTGCCACTCTCTTTGCCACCCTGGGCTCAGTTTTATTTGTCCACCCCAATCCATAAGCTCACAAGCAACAAATGCACAAACCACTGGACAACAAGCCAAACTTTGGAGAAACAAAACCATGGCCAACATCACCACTGTGAATGCTTGGGGGAAAGCGTGACATAAAATACAAAATTTATAACTCTCAACCCCTTCCTCTTCAGTGTCGATGCATTTTCATGACTCCACAGAATTACTTGAAATCTACAACATAGAGGGTCTTGAGCAGGGGTGGAGAACCCTTTTTCAGTCAGGGGCCGCATTTACACATGGGCAACATTCCAGGGACCCAGGTGGCGCTGTGGGTTAAACCACTGAGCCTAGGGCTTGCTGATCAGAAGGTCGGCGGTTCAAATCCCTGTGACGGGGTGAGCTCCTGTTGCTTGGTCCCAGCTCCTGCCAACCTAGCAGTTCGAAAGCACGTCAAAGTGCAAGTAGATAAATAGGTACCGCTACAGCGGGAAGGTAAACGGCGTTTCCATGTGCTGCTCTGGTTTGCCAGAAGCGGCTTTGTCATGCTGGCCACATGACCTGGAAGCTATACGCCGGCTCCCCTTGGCCAATAATGCGAGATGAGCGCGCAACCCCAGAGTCGGTCACGACTGGACCTAATGGTCAGGGGTCCCTTTACCTTTTTAACATTCCAGTGGCCGCATGGCAGCCAAGAGTGAATCAATATTAGTATGACAGGCCACATTCCAGCGACACAGAAGTCATAGGTTTCTATAGAGACATCCATTTCTCCATCCAGGTATGCCAGAGGCATCACTACATTTCAGAGACACATTCCAGGAAGGCTAAAGCACTAGAGGGTGGAATGAAGCAGAACCAGTGATGCTTATGACCTGCAAATAGCCCTAGAGAGCTGCAAGTGGCTCTTGGGTCGAAGGCTGCCCACCCCTGTTTCAAAACACAAGAAGCAAGGAACATCACAGTAACCAAGAGAAATGCCTGAACAGGATTAACTAGGCTATAGGTGTGCAGGCTTCAGTGGGCTGGGGAAAGATTTCTATATAAATAAAACATTAGCAGAACACAAGCAGCTCTGCCTGCCAGCTCCACCATGAAAGCAACTTAAAAATGCACAAATGAAGCATCAACTGTACTGCCAACCTTTCATGGTGCCGCATAGCACTAAAAATGCATGTATGCTGGAACTTTGGTGTGAGGGGAAGTGGAAGACGGCACATTTTTTGTCTGGATGTTATGGAAAGTTATGTACCTGCTCTTGTTGCGAAAAGATAACAGCCAGTAAGGATATGATGGAAACCAAGTTGGATTGTGGGCTTAATCTTGAGGGCTTCCCAACAACACTCAAGCCATGGCTGTGGAAGAATCCCTTAGTAGACTGTCTTTCTAACAAAAAGAGATTCTAGTGTTTGCTGCTAAGGAACATCAATAATAAAAAACATAATATAAAGCATACTAACAGACAGCATAATAATAAAATAGTCATAATAACACACACACACACACTTAACATGTCATAGATTATTTAATGGTTAAAGCCCACCATCACAGTGACACAAGTGTATTGATATAATCTCTCACCGGCCAAGGAGAGCTCATGCTGTGTGCTGCCCAAAGTCAGATTTTGACTATATTTACGAAAACAATCTTTGCTTCCATCACTCCCCAGACAGACAAGTCTCTCTGTTAAACTCCAAGCAGGTTCTGTTTCAAAAGCAAGTGGTATCCACGCATGTGGGCTTTATGAAGGCGTTTTGACATCTCCCAAAAGGATTTCATACATTCATCACTATGGCAACCTGCCAGGTATTTTTGTGGAAAAATATTAAATTGAAAGTTCAATTTTCTACAGAAAGCAGCTGTCTTTCACACAAAACACAAATTTAGAGGCTCCAATTTCACAACACAGCCCATGCTATGAGCTCAGGGAAAAAATGTATACATTTCATTGTTCATAACTAGGTAGCTCAGGGCATCTGCAAAATGGAGTCTGGCAAAGACCAACTAAAACATCAAATGGCTTGCCACAAATGTTAGGGAACACTGAGCTGTACAGCTCAGTTAGGTTATCGAATCTTCCGCAAAAGGTGGACAGTCACACAATTAAATCACACACGTCATTCCCTTATCAAACCACCTATATATGCTTTAGATATGTTGCTGTCTCTGAAACATCACCAGCTTTGCCTTCCAGCTCTAATGAAACCACACAGTGGCAGTTAGATTGCAGATGTAGAAAGTTGTCATTTCCAGAGCTTGGAATGCACAGGGGCACACTGAAAAGAAAACCACACAGAAACCAATACAAAAGTTGTCTCCAGCCTTACCACTTCAAGAGCAGTTGCGCATATAATTTAGCCCTCAAATGCTACGCACTTTAGCTGGAAGTCCAGAAGACAACCCCAAGTTGAGAGCAGGTAATAATATCTGCCCTCCAGATATACTTTGGAAACACATCTTAGGTAACAGCCTATGAAAACAGACATCCCTTCTCCCTTTGCACAACTGGTTTGGTAACCACATATGTTAAATGCCTGCACTGGAGGCTCTAAGGCAGAAGCTGGAAAACTACCAGCCACCTAGAAATCTGAATCAAGCTGGCATCCAGGAGTACTGAAATATTTATTTAGGTCTGTCCAAGGCCAGAGCCCAGCAGCTTCCACTCCTAGGGTGGAAAAAAGTACTTGCGCCTTGGAATTTGAAATACTCTTCCAGCTCCACCCCCCCCAATCCAGCAAATTCCAAAATCAGCAGACCAGTTATAAACCTGTTAATCCATCCTTATAATCACAACATCACTTTCCCTTCACCCCACCCCCTGTTTACAGTCTCTTGCCATCCAGGTCACCATACAGGACCCCTGAATTTCTTCTCTTCTCTGCATATTTTTTCCTTCTTCCCTGTGGGCGTTCTGGAGTTCCAATAATACCAATCGTGCCCCCCTCAAAGGCAGGGCACTCCATCCAACTTTTTGTAGAGTAGAGTCATCATTTTTTTCATGGTGTGTTTCATTTTGTGTTGAATCATCACAGTCCTCATCTTCATCTTTTCCTTCCCCATCATTGTCATTCTCACATTGCTCTTTTTCAGTGTCAAAAGCTTCATCTCCTAGAAAATCATATTCCGCCATCACCTCCTGAAATTTCTGCTGTAACTCCTGTCGTCGTGTCTCCTCTTGACATAACTCTATTCTTGTTTCCCACATTAAGGTCAAAACAGACCGCTGGAACTCAGGGGAACACTTTTTTGTTGACATATTTCAGTCCTGCCAAGGTCAAAACTTATCACGTGGGGTGGAATATGATCACAGTTTATTTTCTCGACTCCATTTTAACAAGCTGGCTGCATTCTTCAAGTCTTGTTAACAATAAAGTTCGAACTCACATTTCACAAGCACTTAAGCCAAAAAAGAAATTCCACAAAGTCCAGAAATACAAAGTGAAGTAAAAATTGACTTATAAATCCTGATCAACTCACTGGATTGCCTGGGCTGCCGGCTCCCGAGGGAAAGAAAGGTTTTTCTTAGGCTTTACCTCATTGCTGCAGGGCAGTCATAAACCACAGTCTCTCTCCCCTTTTCACCCTGCATCAAAGGGGATATTCTCTTTGATGCCTTTGAGGGATCCTTTTGAATTACAAATCTTCTGTTTATGGCTTCGGGTTTCTATTTACTGTCTCTTTGTTGCCGTGGGGGGGGGTGGCTTCCTCTTTTCTCCCCTCTCTCCCAGACCAAATTGTTTTATAATCCAAATCGTGAGGTTACTTACAGTCTTTTCCAATCGTTTTATTTTCGGAAGAATCCAGCGCTCTCCGCCTTCGGCTTGAAGCTTCTCCCTGCTAGAATAACGTTGCCGCTCAAAATGGCCCCCGCGACTTCTACCCTCCTCGCTCCGGAGCTCTTATTAGAGCTAACCGAAGAGTTGGGGAGTCCGGATTGGGTCTGTGCCGAGCAAATTGCCCTCGGGACGCCCTTCCCGAGGTTCTAAGGGGCGCAGCGTTGCTCTCGCTGCCCTCCCCACTCCTAGCAGAGACGGGCCGTCTCGGAGACGAGACGAAACCCCGCCGATCGACGCTGGCGCTGAACCCGGAAGCCGGTAATCGGGGATGTAAGGTTAAATTGAGAATAGTTATAGTTTTAAAAGTGAATGGATTTTGGAAAATGTGAAAATATGGAGGCTTATAGAGGGAGAAAAAAAAATTAGGCACGGGAAGAGAAAATGGGAGTTTGAATTTTCAGTGATTTGAATATTAGATGAAAATGTTAACAATTGATTTATAAGTTGTATAAGATACAAAGGTGTATTTTTATAAAGTAAGAAACTGTTGCAGATGATAAAAAAGGGATGAAAACCGGGGAAGGGGGGGAGGGGAAGCCCATAAAATATGGTTTTTCAACTATGAATGCAAGAAAAATTTTTCTGTTTTGTATTGTTTTTTTCTTTTTCTTTTTTTTCTTCGCCCTTTCTTTTTCCCCTTTTTTTCCTATTTCTATTTTTCTCTTTTTTTTGGTATAACAATAGATGGTTGGATGGATGTCCTCCTGCGTACTGCCCTGGTTTGCTGGAGCTCCCTGGTGGCAGGGGGGGGCTTTGGGGTCAGGGGAGGGGGAGGAGGACAGAAATCCAAGCATAAAATGGACCATTTCTGACTGTTCACAAACATGGGATACTTCTGTGGCAGGGGAGGACCCATGTGGGTGGGTAGGAAGGAGGTGGAAAAGGGGTTTAAGTATGTACCGTTTTTTTGTTTTTTTGTATTTTGTAAAATTAATAAAAAGTATGTTAAAAAAAAAAAAATGAAATACTCTTCCAACCTTGCTTATCCATGATAAAAGCAATGAATGGATGCTATGGTTAAATACCAAGAACTGTGCGCCATCACAAAAGTAAGAAAAGCGTAAGGTCTTCCCATCTACCTGGCAATGTGCTGCAAGAGGGTTGGATTTCAGAGAGGGACTCAAGGAGAAATTCGCACAACACACTGGTGCAAGAAGGAGGCAGGGGAAGGCGGGGGAATGATGTTTGGACAAACCAAAGGAGGAATTAGGGGGGCAACCTTAAGACCTGATGAGCTGACACAGTAGAAGTTGCAATAATCAGCTGGTGAGGGCTCCACTTGGGGAAGAACCTGCAGCTCTTGTCACCTGCGGCTCTGGATCCAAAGGAACCTGTGGGAAAGAAGGGATGTGGATCTGGAAGTAGAGAGGAAGAGTTTGGAAAGGGGGAAGTATCAGATACAGTACATCTGTGCAGCATGATCAGTTTAGTGTTAAAGATTCAAAGACAAGCGAGCCAGAGAATGTCACACATGCTTAGAAAACTCCAATGTTAGCTTGACAAACCATTCTCAGCATCCATGCCCTGCAGCACGGTTAATACAAATCATAAGGCAGGTTGAGCCCAAGGCAACATGCTCAAAGACAATGCCCTTTTCTGGGTATGTGAGGCTCCTGGAGACCAGTGGGACAAGCCTATCCATCTTTATTTGCATGTGAACAATGTAACCAAAGTAGCTATCCTGAAAAACACAGTAGCTTCCAAGAATACAGTAAATGTGCAACTTATGTGCATTTAACTTGTGTGCATTCAGCTTTACTTGCTAGGCGATTTTTGTTTTTAATTAAAAGGTGGAAAGGGGGCAAGCATCCGGAGGGCGGGAGGAAATGGCAATTCTACCCTTCATTGCACCCAATGTGTTTTGACTATGTGCAATTTTGGCTTTATGCGCTATCCCCAGAATGTAACCCCTGTGTAAGCTGTGGGTCTACTGCAGGCATCCCCAAACTTGGTCCTCCAGCTGTTTTGGGACTACAATTCCCATCATCCCTGACCACTGGTCCTGTAAGCTAGGGATGATGGGAGTTGTAGTCCCAAAACAGCTGGAGGACCAAGTTTGGGGATGCCTGGTCTACTGTATTCAAACCCACTTCATGTGATGAAATACCATAAGTGACTATGGTAGGCAGGCAGAACAGAGTATCAACAGCTGCCATGGGCAGCAGAGAAGAGAGCTGGGTCGCAAAGGCATTTGGGGATGGGAGAAGCTGAGACGGTTGTGGGTCCTGCAAACAAATATTTTGGTGGGGACCACCCCACCCAAGGCAAAGCAGCAGTCAACCTAACTAAAGAGGGACATGCCAGGGACAGCAGCTAGAATAAGTTTAAGCATGACAGGCAAAAGGGGAACAATGGATGTTGCCTTATTGGTACATCTAGCTCAATATTGTCTGTATTTACTGGCAGTGGCTCTCTAGAATCTGACAGGGTTCCCTCCCAGCCCCACATGAGGATGCTGGGGATTGAACCCAGGACTTCTGCATGGAAAGCATCTGATTTGTCAGAGTTACAGCCAGGTTTATGGTATGTGTGTGCATTATAAAATTACGTGTGAATGCACACACACCCTGCTTAAGAAGAACCCAAATTATTCCAAAATAACCAACATTTTATATCCTGTATAAATTATGCAAATTTAAGCATAATTTTTGCAGTTTGCCCTATATCCACTAGACAGGACAAAGGGGCCATGGAAGGTAATGTTAGATGTTACTTCTGAGAGATAATAATAATAATAATAATAATAATAATAATAATAATAATAATAATAATAATATTTATGCCCCACCCATCTGGGTGGGTTTCCCCAGCTACTCTGGGCGGCTTCCAACCGAATATTAAAAACAGTACAGCATCAAACATTAAAAACTTCCCTAAACAGTTTGTATGCTTTCAAGCATATATTCTCAACCATAAGGGCTGGAATCTTGCTTTTCGAAAAATAATAGTCCTGATTCTAGGAAAATTGAATTGTGCACCCAATACTACATTCTGTACTTTTCTAGTGCTACTGCAAAAATAGCAGTATAAGTTATCACTGCAATTTAAGCAATTCCATTTTGTGCTGCGACAGTGTTACCTTGCACTGAAGCTTTGTGTGTAGGGGCCACATGAAAAAAGTTTTTCCAGTCTGGAAAACAAAATGAATTTGTTTCAACATGCACATTTATTAACACCCCCTGAGTAGCCTTGACTCAGCTTCACCATCAAGCACTTGGAACAATAAAGGACAATTTCATCATTTCTCTGTGTAGTCACAGGAAGTGAACACAACAGGACCTTATGAAGACGACAGCATTGGCTACAGTCAGTTGGGAGGGTTTCTTGAGCAATGCAAAGGAAGCAAGTGTGGTTGAAGAAACAGGAGCGAAGTTTTATGGTCTGGGGAAAAAAAAACTGTCAACAGCCTTTGCCCTTCAGTTCCTCTATTTGCCATACTTCCCCCTCACCCTCAAGAAAAACTCAGATAGCTGCTATGAACCAGCATAAGCTGCCCATGGATCTATTTCTTTGTTTATAGTGGCTCCAGTTCAAGTTTCAACCAGATTAAACATGCCATTGTTGACTGCAAAAGGTTTGTCTCTTCCTTAGTGCGTTCTGCAACTGTAACATCCCAGAAGGCACAGGCAGTTCAAGTTCTTAATTACCAAAAATTTGGGCTACCTACTTGGAAGTATATTCCACTGCAATCAGTGGGTCAGGCTGCTCATCTTGCAAAAGAACAGTCACCATCACTGCAATATGTACAGCATCGAGCACAATCTGCACTACATAAATGTTAGAACACAGCAACAGCCCCCCAAACTGCCTTCACTCACTCAAGTATTGCAGGCAGGCAAGCAAGGTGATCATGTTTGCTCAAAGCCAAAAGAACAACCTTAGGTATACATACAAATGGACACTCTGCAATTAGCCATGTTACGCACAATCTGATTAATCTTCTGTATCTTTCCCTCTTCAAGGTTGCTGTGGCAGCGTTTGTGCTGCCTTATGCCCCAGTTGCAATCGCTAGAAAAACAAAACCACAGGTTCAAGCCAAATGCAACCTCCCATGAAAAAAAATGGCTACAAGCCTGCACTAGATACCATTATGCAAGTGGGAAAGTGCTTTAAAAATGACAAAATCTCAATGACCATAACGTACGGCAGAGGAACACAGGAGAAGATCAACCTTCCTGCCCCAAGCTGTACCACCTTCATCTTCTGACTTCTACCAGGGGCTCTGGCTGAATCACTAATTTTTACTCCATCTTGATCAGGATGAACCTCTTGGAAGTATTGGGGTGCAACCTAGCTTGCACTGTAGGCCAATGCACCTGCATAAGAAAGCGCCAAGCTTCCAAGACTGTCCTTATCCCAACCTGGGTTGTTCTTCCTTTAGCGTTACTGGTAACTTAGACCGCCTTCTTCCTTAGAGACCCTCTTGGGTGCTGAGATTGGCAAAGAAGACCTGCTTGATAGTTCCTCTGCCTTATACTCAGGTGGAGGTGCATCTAGCAACTTCATTATACAGTTGCTGGAGAATGCTGAAGATGCACTTTTTTACCCTGGCTTTTGACACTTGAGGTGCATGTTTTTAGGACCCACCTTATTTGTGTGATTGTAAGTTTTTAGTGTTTTTAATGATGTAACCTGCCCTGGGACTTTAGGGTGAAGGGTGGATGATGATAATAATAACAATAACAATAATAATTGCTGACCTGATCTTCCTACTTCTCTTCCCTCCCTTAACAAGACAGAACTAGCATCTTTCCTATACAACATTTATTCCAATAAGAAATATATTTCTTATTCTCCTAAAACCAGGGTCTTGTATCCAGAGTAAAGTGTGCTGCTCCAACAGGGTTCAGCTTCTGCCAGCATTCAACTCAAATGCTAATGTCCCCAATTCTGCAGTCCCCATAGTTATATATTGTAAACCATTTAGAAGCCAAATTTAGCATTAAGCAGTATGTAAATAAATAAAGTTTCACTTAACTAGCCTGCACAAGCCCTTACTGTGGAGGATGCAAACCAGACCGCAAAATGTAGTATTATAAGCAGAAAGAACAAGAGTGCTGCAGGAGAAAAAGAAGAGTATATTCAGATAACTTAAGGAAAAAGACCAACTCTCTGCAACAGAAGGCACACCACTCCCTCTCTCTCCCCCTGCCACCCCATCAACAGCTGCAAAATCCCCAAATCAGGGTTGTTAATCTGGCCCAAGGGAGAAATTGTTTCAGGTCCAAAATATGGCAGGGAAGCAAGCAGTGAGCATTAAGAAAACCCTATCTACGAAGTCATCCCAAGAGATATTTAAATTGAGCACACTGTGGATGTGCATAGCAATCTTCACAGTCAATTATCTGGCCTGGTGTCATTTCAATGTCAAAACATGGCTCAGGAGACTGTTCCATTGAAGACAAATGGAAAAAAACCACCATGTTACCAAGGAGAGTTTAAGTCAAACTCAGGCAACTGCAAAAGGTCTCCCCACCCATATCTCTCCACCTAAGGCTCTAAAGGTAAAGGGTAAAGGGGCCCCTGACCGACTCTGGGGTTGCGGTGCTCATCTCGCTCTATAGGCCGAGGGAGCCGGCGTTTGTCCGCAGACAGCTTCCGGGTCATGTGGCCAGCATGACAAAGCTGCTTCTGGCGAACAGAGCAGCCATTTGTTTTTGTCCCCATGCTTTTCAAATTTTCTGTAGTTTTGTGGGGACACTGGTTGTTTGAAATTTGTTGGCTGTATGGTGCATTTTACATTTTTAATGGCACACTTCAATTTTACATTAATTATACCACCAAGGTAGCTTGCTGTTTTATGGACTACTCAAAAACGAATGCTGGCAGGGCAGGGAGTGGATATTAAATACTGTACAGACCTTAGGGAACCTTTTAGAAAGCTGTTTCAGCCAAGTATCATAGAGAGCAGAACTATCAGTCTTGGCTTCTCAGGGAACTGTCATAGAAATATCTTCCAACGCTCAACCACGGGGAGGCTAGCGTAGGCTGCTTGAAGTCAAGGGCTATGAGCACACAGGAAGCTATGCAAATGAAGAAAGGAAACTCAGAAAAACAGGAAGTGGACAGAAATATGAGGCAGGCACACCAACAGGAAACTAAGCAAAGGTCTTCAGCAATATTGGTCATTGGTATTATAGATCTGAACCCTTATTGACATGGGATGACATAAGAAGTGCCTATGGACTTTACAAGAAGCTTCTCCCTCAGACATACACAGATCTTATGCCGGATATGAATCAATGGTTCATTCCAAACAGGCCAGCACATTTTTAACAAGATGCCATTAGACAAGCAGAGCAAGACAGAAATTATTCCTCTAGCAAATGGTATTCAGAGGTATACTGCCTTTGAACCTGGAGGCTCCATTTAACCTTTCACCATCACTTGTGGCAATGAATTGCATATGTTTTGTGAAGGGGTATTACCCCTGCCACCAGCCTTGAGCTTACTTCCAATCAATTTAACTGAATGACCCAATTCTGTTTGCAAACACATGTGCATTCTTCACATGTTCTTTGTAGCCCAGACTAGAAGCTCTGAAGTTTGGTGCAACACAAAGAGTGAAAGGGGAAAAACCTAAATCAGCCTTCCCCAGCCTGGTGCCCTCCAAGACTACCGGTATGAACCCCCATGAGAATTCATAATCAAAAACATCTCAAGAGCACCAGGTTGGGGCAGGATGACCTAAATCATCAGTAACTTGACTTCCAAAATATAGGAATCCTTCTGCTTAAAGCACAGATGGGACTGAACCAACTGAGCCAAAACATTCTTTGCTTAGAGTTGGGCAATCTGGACTGCAGCTAATCTTTTCCCAGTTTTGCATTGCACTTTGCAAAGTGCCACTAGACCCCAGAGCAGAGTTTGTTGGAACATGTTTAGTTTATACTGGGTTCTCAATTGTAATCTATATTACTATTCTTAACCATAAGCTTTGGAGCCTTGCATCATGAAAGCAACCAGAAGGCCACTGGGTCCTGCTTCCTGAGCAGCTGATTTGGGTAGCAACAAGAACACAGGCACACAAGCAGAGTGTTTTCAGAATGGTTATTGCAGAGCAAACAACTGGGCAACAGAAATAAGGGGGCAAAGATACCGTATATGAAAGAAGCCAAACATGCTCCATTTTTCTAGCTAGCTTGACTGGGGGAAGAAGCATCATCTTCTCCATTCCAGATATGACAATCCCCTTCCAAAGAGTTTTCCAAAATAAGTTTTTGAGGATATCAAGAGTCAGCCTTCCTGAGAACTCTGAATAGATCTTAGTAACCAGAGGCATTTGGAAGAGAAATAAATCTTGAGCTGCCTTACCAACATGTTTGTTTGTGACCCTTCCAGACACTAAGTTTTTTCAAACTTCCTTACCACCTGAAGAGCTAAAAAGTTAAGGCATTTAACAGGAAGCAGAGACACAGGAATGTTAACAGGAGCCTGGGAGTATATAATGCTAGACTCCAGTAGACAGTTGCAGTCCATGGCTCACACATACAGTATACATTTCCCAAATCTGCCTTTTTTTGTGAATCATCCTTCCCTTCTCTTTTCTGATGCGGCCTTCCCATGTGATCTGGCCTTATCAGCCTCCAGAAAGAATTCATCCCCAATGTACCTTCTTTAGATACAGAATTTATAATACAGTCTGTGCTGTCAATTTGCCCAGTTGATGCCATTATGTAACCAACTGCATGCAGTACCCCCTGCATTAGGCGTGGGTTCTCTCCCCCCTTTACAAAAATGCAAGCCAGTCTGCCAGCAACCTTCCTTTCATACCGGCACTTGATTTTTCCAGCATGAGGGACCATTTTCACCACCTGTTTGCTTTTCCTCCCTCATCCAATTCAAGAGGCAGAGCACGAGCGCATACATCCAAGGAGCTAGTATTTCTGACAAAGAAACCTGCAGTACATGCTTCTGCCTAAGAGGAAGTCTCATCCTGATATCACACAGTATTAATGAAGATGACCTGAAATTCACAGCATTTGCTGCTTACAATTATATAATGCTTTTAGTAATTTTTTAAATAAAAAAACCTTACATGTATTTGTATATTATGTATGTATGCATATTATGTACATATGCATATTAACACACTCTGGCACACACCAATGAAGATATACTGTAATCACCATCCAGCAACAGTGACACAATCTTAGCCCACCTACTCGTTGCCACACAGCTCCCTTCTGTAGGGCTAAGCTCATAGTTTCCCCCAACCCCACAATATGTTCACCAGTTCTGTATGTTACCTTTGGCCTGACAGTCTGCACAGTATTTGTTCTCCTCTTCCAACAGCAGATTGGCAAGGACAGCCTGATATCTATCCACATCCCGGACCGATTTGCCTGTCATTGCAGATAAGAGATGGCTGCGCAGGAGTGCAAAAATAAAAATAAAAAAATAAAAAGGGAGAGATGTCCTTTCCTTCCTTTAGCTCTCTAAAGCAGGCCTTTCCAGGCTCCTTCACTCCACACCTCTGATAAAGTGCACCCCACCCTAAAATTCAGCTCACACCCTTCTACATAATCAAGATCTTGGTCTAGAGAGAAAAGAGGCCTCTCAGCTCCCAACAATACAACTTCCCCTCTTGCTCTTTGCCAAAAAGGCCTTCTGCAGTGCTGAGCTGAGCACTCCTCCCCAACCGACTGTCACACAGTTTTTAACCCTTCCACAGACCTTCCCATTGAAATAATATCCCAGAAGCACGCTAACATGCTACAAAGGATTACGCTCCGTAATAAAGCCTCTCTGCGGCCTCCCTCCGGTCACAGCATCCCTCTAGCACTTCCCGAACCGAAAGCACAGGCCAGGTCAGGTTCCCCCCTTTCCACATAAGAAGCAATACCCAATACCAAAACTAAATAAGCTGCAGCTGCCAGTTCCTCCTCCCTCAACCGCCGCCACCACAATTGACTGTCCCCAAGGTTTCCCTACCCTGGCAAGTTCTCTAGAAACCAAGGCTCCAAAACTCAGCCTCCCCAAAGGCACCTATCGCCCCGAACGTCTGAATGTCCTTGCTACCTCCGCAAACCTACACCAGCGAAGGGTCACCCCTGAAAGTAGGTAAGGAGCATGTCCCAAACACACCTCTTCTTCCCCCCATCACCGGCAGACACGAGAGAAGGGGCCCTACAGGACCTGGCAAGCACCCGGCAAATAAATACCTCTCTTTTCTCAGATATACATGCAGTGCAGGCAGTGGCACTCAGGTGTACCTTCAACCCTGGGCGACTCAAGAGGGGTTTTTCCTGAGGGACTCCGGAGCCTCCCACCGCCACCTTCGTGTGAGGGAACGGGCGGTGCCTGTGGCCACTTTAAAACCCAGCCTAAAACTCCAGCAAAGGACACCCCCCCCCAAAATAATAATAATACAAAAAGCCCCTCAGCCGCTGCTCTCCCCTCCCACACAAAGCCCTTCTGGCCCCTCAAGGGGAAGCAGGGGGAGCCCGAAAGACCCCCAGCCCCCGGTGTGGTGGTGGCGGCGGTGGCGAAGGAGGACGTTGTCAGGGTACGGAGAGAGGCGGGCAGGGAAAGGAAGGGAAGGGAGGAAGAAAGAAAGAAAGAAAAAAGAGGAAGGAAGGGGGAAAGAGGAAAAGACGTGCGCGCGCGCGCGTCTCCAGGCAGCGACTGACGGCGCCGCCTCCTGGAAGCACAACGCGCGCACGCACACACATAGCGCCGCTAGACACTTCCGGGAGAGGTGGGCGGGGCTGTGGTATAAACCCCGCCCACCGGCTTTACTGAGGGGTTTTGGGTTTTTTTTCTTTAAACCCGTCAATCTCGGTTTATTCGACGAGTGGATTGCAGAGGCGTGCGTCGAACGGAGAGCCAATCAAATCGGAGGGATCAGAGGAGGGGAGGAGAAATCGGTGAGGGAAAGGGTGAGGCAAGAATGAATGAACGGGAGAGTGAATGAATGAGGGCAGGGGGGGGGGGGGATAAATGGGTGGGGGCGGGGGAAGAGCAGAAGTGGGAGGGAGCCCTGCTGAAGCCCCGGAGAGCTGCTGCCAGTCAGTGTAGGCTGCATACTGCAGATGTGGCACACTGCGCACTGCAGAAGGCATACGTACATTTCTGTACACGTTATTTGGTTGGAAAACTTCACTGCAAAAGTGGGAGAAGTGGGAATTTCAAAGCGCATATTATTTTGGGAAGTGCAAATTAGGGAGATGGACCTCTTAAGTACAAATTGAATTGAATTGAATTGAATTTCTTCCTCATCCTAGGTTTTATACTCCAAACTGCAATACTGCTGCCCTCCAACACTAAATACCTGCCCAGTGTTTTTGCGTGTGTGCACACTGAGCTTTCAGATCCCAGAAGCCTCAATTTGAGGTGCTAATTGGATTAATTAAGAAATGACACTATAGGAAAAGTGAGTAACACAGAGGCAGTGTCACAAGTGGTTGGTGGTAGGGAAGACTGTTGAATGTGTATAGCCATGCAAGAGACGCTTTAGATCTGCTTTCCCCAACTTAGGTTCCTCCAGATGTTTTGGACTACAACTCCCATTAGCCCCAGTTTTCACAGAGTTGATTATATCAGTTAAGTGTCTTTTACTTTCCATCTTAACAGATTGACCCAGAGTGAGCCATGGGTGGTATATTGACCTTTCCAGTGTTTTGAATAAACAGCTACCACACAGTTTCAAAATCATGTTTGGTCTTGGTGTTCTGAAATGCTGTGTTTCAGTTTCTCCATACAAACTACATTCTGAAGCAGGCATCCCCAAACTTGGCCCTCCAGCTGTTTTTGGACTACAACTCCCATCATCCCTAGCTAACAGGATCAGTGGTCAGGGATGATGGGAACTGTAGTTCCAAAACATCTGGAGGGCCGAGTTTGGAGATGCTTGTTCTAAAGCTAGCCTCAGACCAGGCAGTATCACCTCTCACACAATAGCAGAAACTTTTTCAAACACTATTTTCCAAAATAATTATACAGGTTTGCATTATCATATTATTTAGTTATTTGTTTATTAAATATATATATATACCTGTGTAGCATAAACAAAAATATCAAGGCAGTTTGCAGCAATAGAAATATGAACCTAGCAGTTCCCATTGTCCATCTTAAGATGGACACTCAGGCAGGATTTATGGCTTCAACACCAAGCTTGCTTCGTTTTTGTTGTATTTCAAACCTTGCTCCACTTCAGGGACAGGGGCAGACAAGATGGAGATCTTCTCTATTACATTAAAATCCCCTCCACCATCGGTTTCTTCCGAGGAGTTCATGTGGCACTCATGGTCTTCCATTTCCCCACAGCAACTCTGGTTAAGCTGAGAGAGTGATTGGCCCAAGGTCTCACCATTAGTTTTGTGGTAAATTTAATCCTGGTCTCCCAGGTCCTAGTCCAGTTCCTATAATATCCCCTTCACCTTCTACAGAGAAAAAAAGATACAGTATAGGAGTGAATAAGCTGGGGAAGGGGAATCCCCCCCTTTTAGAGGGCTCACCCACACTTCTGCTCGTTCCATGTTTTCTAGGCATGGTTACAGGTAGGTAGCCGGGTTGGTCTGAGTCGAAGCAAAATAGAAAAAAATTCCTTCAGTAGCACCTTAAAGACCAACTAAGTTTTTATTTTGGTATAAGCTTTCGTGTGCATGCATCTGAAGAAGTGTGCATGCACACGTATCTGAAGAAGTGTGCATGCACACGAAAGCTCATACCAAAATAAAAACTTAGTTGGTCTTTAAGGTGCTACTGAAGGAATTTTTTTCTATTTTGCTTCTAGGCATGGGTTAGAGAACTTTCATTTGCCCCACTACTTTCCCCAGGAAAATCCCATTTATTGCTGAATCAGAACAACAACCTTCAGTCTACAGAAAACCCAATTGACATTTGTTAGGATTGAGCGGTAAACAGTGGGTTTTCCTGGGGAAAGCAGCAGGGCAAAACCTCGAAAGCATGGGACAAGCAGAAGTGGGGATATGCCCCGAGGAAGGAAGCACCTGATCAGTGGCAAAAAAAATTCTGCAGTGTCCCACATCCCACAAGGATGTGTTCAATGTCTGCATGTCTTCGCCAGCTGCTGCCCACGTCTTCTGACATGGTGCAAAACCTTTTGGAAGCAATTGCAGCTCCCTCACCGCGCTCAGTGCCAACGGAAAGAATTGTGTCCCTGCATAACCTTGAGGCAGGCAACCTGTGAAGAGGCATGACAACACAAGCAGTTAATGAATAGCTCTGAATGGGATTGGTACAGCCTAGTCCGCTGTACTTTACTTTCTTTCAACCAGAGGCGGGAGATGACGAAGGCCTGTTCCATAGGTTTATGTTCAGCGGGATTTTGTAATAAAATAAGATAATAAATATTTTGGAGTTGTGGAGTTTTAAATGCTCAGTTTATTTCAATCACAGTAATTTCCAATTTAATTTAATTAAAATGAATGCCTTGTGGTACTTGTTTATTTAAATACCCTTTTGCATGATTTTAAAGTGCCATTTTGAGTTCACCCCTCTCCCCACCAGTGAAAATTCATTCTAATAATAATAATTTATTTATTTATTTATTTATTTATACCCCGCTCATCCCCAGCCACTCTTGGTGGCTTCCAACAAAAGATTAAAAATACATTTAAACATCAGTCATTAAAAACTTCCCTAAACAGGCTGAATAATGAATGTTTTATACTTTCCCACAGTCCAAGAGGAGACAAAAGGGCAGGATTCCTACAGTAATTTCCCTCCACCTGGCCCATGAATTCTGTCTTGGAGTCCAGCTCCTCCCGTCTCATATGTCAGTGGGCTGGGAGGGGAGTTCCCAGTCAGGTCATTTACTCCCCTTTCACCAAAATACTACATATTAATGACCCGCCGTCTCCTCCCTTCTGCCTTTCTCTCTGCTCCTGTTGGATCTAAAGATTTAGTCATTCAGGGGCTGGCGGGCCCCCACTTTTCATCCAGCTAGCCTGAAGACCTCGACATGGCTAGTTTTTTGGGTAGCCTCAAATTCTGCTTTCTCCTCCAAACCATCTCTTTCTCCCTGGCACAATTGGTAAGTTTCTTTTTTACCTATGATTCTACTGGAAAGATGTCTAGGTGTGGAGGGTGATCCAGATGGGGTGGGGGGTGGGGGCCTTTAAAACAACAAAACTTGTTTGCAGTTTGGGATCCAGTGCTGGAGGACAATGTCTGAATAATTAGTTTTAATACACTATCTTTTCTTTCAAGCTTAAAATAATGAGGGGAACTGGCACAGCTTGATTGTTGGGGTTATAAAACATACTCTTTTCTTTTCTTTTTCTTTGGCTGGGTCAGGGGAGGAGAGAAGAGCTTTCCTTTTATTCCTGGAAAAAACTGTTTTTTGTTGTTTTCAGGGGTCTCCCTGCGCTTCTGCACTGAGGCTCCTGGGGAATTTTACTCCCTGGAAGTGAACGGGGAAGAGATTTGTGGAAGCAATGTTGTAAGAAGCAAAACAAAAGTGATTTCAAATGTCTAAAAGGGATCTCACATTATACCTGTGATATTGAGTAAGGTGGTAGTAAGTATTACGGCAGGAAATGTTGCCTTGGGCAGAAAAACATCTTGCCTTTGGGAACCAAATTAAAAAGTATTTCTGTGGATCTGTCTTTTGGGGCAAAAGATGTGTTATTATTATCCTGATAGTGATGAACAGGATATGTCCAGTGACTGTTACTCTCTGCGGACTGCAAACAAAAGGAGCTGAAGCAATTTGGCTGGTCATCTGATGATGGCAATGGGAATGTTTT
Source organism: Zootoca vivipara (assembly GCF_963506605.1). Lineage (NCBI taxonomy): Eukaryota > Metazoa > Chordata > Lepidosauria > Squamata > Lacertidae > Zootoca > Zootoca vivipara. The sequence continues at coordinate 40,360,559 of NC_083281.1, read as the reverse complement.
AAAATAAAAATCCAAGTCCCTGGTTAATTCTGAAAAGAAAAAGAAAAGCAGTTTTTGAAGCTGTGAGCGAGAGAAAAGACAGAAGATAATGCTTTGAGTCATTTGGTGGTGGTGGTTGGAAAGCCCTTGATTTGCTGAATATTGGGTGTCACCTTAGGGACAGTGACATGCAGTTGGAGATACACACAGTCATTTCTACAACTTCTTTTTGGTGTGGAAAAGAACGCAGGTCCTTAACACAGAGAAACTTCTGCCACCCTTTTTGAGGGACAAAGGGGGCTATTCATTCAGCGAATGCCTTCAGGAAGCTTCCATCCCCGGTGACTGCAAAGCTGGTATTTTATAAGTTCAATGCCTTATTTATGAATATGTACATATATTATTTCCATCAGCCCAGACCCTACAATGTCACATTTTAAAGTAAAGAGAAGTGGGGGAAATAAAGCCAGAGGCCTCAGATTGCTTTAGGATGTAACTGGACTGCTTTGTTTTACGTAGTTCCAAGGCTCACAGGGGCCTGGACTCAATTTGCTGTATTCAGTGCTTTTTTTTTCCTGGGGGGATGCATAGCTACCCCTAAACATTTTGTTAATCTTTGTACTTCTGTCCATTTACTGGATTTATTTCCCCCGATTTGAACTGTAAAATGGTGGTTTTCTTGAGCCGAAATGAGAGCACCCTTAAACATTTTTTAAGAAAAAAAGCACTGGCTGTAATCATACATGGAGACGTTTAAGATGATCCTTACTAACCAAACCACATGGTAAAACTTCAGACAGGAATGCTTCATTTCATTTCAAACAATGTCAGTCTAATCATCTACCATCCAAACCCTTAATTAAGAATACTGTACTGGTTGATCTAGCAAAATGTAAGCACTTTGAAATCTCATTGATTTCAATGGAATACATTTACTGTGCATATGCTTAACCCAACTGAAATCAATGGAACTGCAAAGTGCTTACATTCATCATTCCCTTAGCATTTATTGTTGAAAGCACTTCACATGCTGAAACTCAATCAGCCTTACTTACTTATTGTTATTACTTGCTATTATTTATAGCATGCCATCATTGGGGGAAAACACAGGCCAACCCCCGACGGCTATAAACATACCAAAGGATCTGTGCTTTCATAGTAGCTCCTTGTTTTACACACAGTAGTAATTCTCGGGCTGACTTATTACTGTCTGTATTCAGGTATGCAGCCATCTATTCAGAGTAATTATGCATTGAACACGTTAGAATGTGATTCATTCATATGCTGGCAAATTCAGGTTGTGCATTTAAAGGTGATTTGGCGCTCTTGTGCAACAAACCTGCCTCGGCCCAAAAGTGGGTATTTTGTGATAAAATAATGTTATGGGGAAATGGGGGATAACACTTGGTGCAATGTCATCTAACCTCCCCATGAACAAATCAGGATGAATGCTCTGGAAGCACCCTAGTTTCAAAGGAATTTGAGGTACCAAATCCAACCAGAGTTCTGCACAACTTCTGCATGTTTGTTCAAGCTAGGTTTTAAATCTCACAGAGCCTTTAATTTAAAGCACACCAAAGTTGCCTTTGGGTACACTATGTGGGGAGTTGATAATGGAGAAAAATGAAAGCAGCAGAACACATCACGAAAGCCAAATTTTGCAATTTGGTGGTGGGGGAGAGGATTTGACGCACAAGAAATGCAATGCCACCAAATGGCATAGAAATGTTCTAGGTCTTCCTTACCCTTAGAAACATGTGATTTGTGAGTTATCTTATCTGCAGTAACCACAGGGGTCACGTATCCTTTTACCGCAATGAGAGGCTTCAGTCCTGTAGTGTCTTCCATTTTTGGGCCAAAGATGTTCTCGCTGCAGCCAGCATCCTCCTAAGAAGTTCCTTAGATTGGGGAGTTGCTGTCTGATCTTCCCACAAATTCAAAAGGCCACGTTGCAGAGAAACTTGAACGGAGCATTTAAAATTGGTTGCTATTACTTAAAAATGGATGCCTGAGAGCATTGCCGCAGCCCAATTTATGAAGCTATATGTGTTGGACAAGTAGGCAGCTCATTGAGGCCAAATTCCATGCTGTCTTAAGATCCTGTGTCCAATTCTAGGACACCCTGAGATCTGAGAGGAAAAGGAGGAGGAAGCAAGATCTCTTTGCCTTTACCTGGTTGATCAAAAGGGCTTCAAAGCTGCAGCCAAACCCTTTTCTTTTTCCAAACAAAATTCTGTCTGTCTTTCGTTGTCCTTTTGCATGGGCTAGCAGATTATCCCATTTTACCATTACAACAACCTTGCAAAGTAGTTCAGACCAATAGATGGTGCTTAGTCTAAGGTTGCTCAGTGGTTTTTCTGCCTGCTTGAGGGTTTTAACCTCAAATCTCCCGGATCTATCATGATCTGTACCATATCCCTCATTGTCACCCTGCTTTTCAATGGTTGGCTTCACCTATTTTCAGGTGAGGTTTTTTGTGTGCAATATGAGCAGGCAGGGGGGGGGGCTGCGGCAAATCTGTCCACACCTCTGTTTTGCAACCCAGCTCTCTGGGGAAGAGGTTGAGGCTTTCAATCTTTGGCTTCTCTGGGGTTTTGATGTGATTGTGAGACAAGCTCATCCAGCTTAGTTGGTTCTTGGTTTTTGGTCACCTTTTTCTTCACCAAAATAACTTTGCTTCTTGTTTGATTTCTCTCCTTAGCAAGGTCCTCCAGGAGAACCTGGACCACGAGGGCCCCCGGGTCCGCCAGGAGTGCCAGGCGCTGATGGCATTGATGTAAGCACACCGCACAGGAACCTGAGCAGTAGAAGGGATGGTGTGTCTGTGTGTGTGTTGGGGGGAGAGATGGTTTGGGTACAAAAGAAGGCATTGTATACAGAATCCCAGGTGCAGTGCCCTTCCAAAACGGCTAGAGGGAGTCAGTGGGCTTTGCTTTCTCAAATCTGATTTTCACTACAGACCAGAATCTGATTCATTTCCAAGTGGTATTCTCTCCCCACAATAACACCCTACTACCATATATGGACTTATGTTTAAAAACCATTCCCTGGAATGCTGGGGAGGGCTATGGCGAGAGTGGGGGTGTTCATTCATTGCTTTTATGTATCAGCATTGCCTTTTCCTGGGTGGTGTGTGTGTGTTTGTGTGTTGGGCTCTTGTTATTGTTTAAAAGCTGCCTAAAGGGTGTGTGTGGATGTGGTGGGATGGAAGGTGTTGTGTATTGAGTCAAAGGATTTTATATCTGTATTATTATTGTCTGTATTTGCATTAGGATAAAGTAACTGCCTTTTGGTTCCAGAGGGTACAGCTACTATTGGTTCATTTAAGCTGCTGTATTTGGATCCTCTGTCTTATTGGTTTCCTCCAAAAGGCAGCACTGTGATTGCTTGATATTGTTCCCTCCAAAATGTATCCCTTCCTAGCTAGTCCCCTGTCCCTATAAATGTAGCTTTCCTCTCCTCAGTCTTCAGCCTTGTTCACTGTAATAAAGAGCTGTTACTAGAGAACTGTCTCCAGCATGTTTTGTCAAGAGAGCTGAAATCACAAACCCCACGTCACAACAACTGGCGACGAAGGTGGGATCCGGAATGCTGAGGAGCGGTTAAACACAACCCTGCCTCAGAGTCCGGATTGCATCTGAGAACAAGACTCACTGGCCAGCTGAGAAGACGACCCTGCCCGCTAGGACAATGGAGAGTCCAAGGGTATTGGAGCCCTTCCAGCCATCAGAGCCCCACACCTGGGAAGACTACGTCGAACGCTTCGAGTTCTTTGCAGTGGCTCAAGGGATCACCGATGCCAGCAAAAGAAGGGCCACATTCCTGAGCTACTGTGGGCCCAAGACCTTCAAGCTAGCCAAGGCATTACTTGCTCCAGCGAAGCTGAGTGAGACATCTCTCAAAGATATTCTTGCCTGCCTAACAAGCCACTTGGCGCCTACTGAGACCAAGATGGCCCGGCGGATGGAGTTCCATAAGAGGCAGCAGCATGCTGGGGAGTCTGTATCCACATTTCTGGCTGAACTCCGGAAGCTCGCTCAGCACTGCGGCTTCCAAAATCTGGAAGAGACTCTCCTGGATCGGTTTATTGGTGGTCTGAGCAGCAAGAAAGCCAGGAGACGCATCGTGGCTAAAGAAGAGGTTACCCTTGCTTCAGCCTTGAAAGAGGCCACCGCCACGGAGAATTATGAAAGAGAGGAGCTTGATGCCAGTCGCAAGGCCACTAAGCCACAGATAGAAGTTGCGCATGCCATGGACGAGCTAGAGGCTACTCCGAGCCAGAGCCCAGTCCGTGGGGTTGAGTCGGTGCGTCAGGCCTGCACAGTGCACAGAGATCGCCGAGGCAGTTGCCCAGGTTGTGGCGGAAACCATGAAAGGAAGAGTTGTCGTTTCAGGGATGCTATCTGCCGGACGTGCGGAAAGACGGGTCACATCGCCAGGGTCTGTAGATCGGCGGCGTCGGGAGCGACAGGAGCACCTAGACTGGAGCATCGCAGACCGCCCACAGCAACTCGTTTTCTAAAGGACTGCCACTACGTAACGGAGATCAACGGGAGGGCCGTGCAGTTTCCAGCGCAAGGCAAGGCACACGTCAAGGTGAAGATTGAGGGTCAGCAGTGCGACATGGAGGTGGACTCCGGATCTGCATTCACCATCGTGTCGGACCAGACCGCGAAGACATTCTTCCCCAGGGGTAAGTTGCCCCCTCTGGAGCCCTTTCCGGCAACCTTGCAGTCGTACTCAGCAGGCCGCATCCATGTTATGGGAATGTGTGCCGTGAGAGTACAGTTCCGGGACAAACAGGCTGTACTCAAACTGGTGATTGCGAAGGGCAGTCGCCCCAGTCTCCTGGGCACTGACTGGTTCCCTGCCCTGGGACTGAGTATCTCAGGGCTTAATTCAATCCAAACCTGCCCTGAGATGAGTGAGGTATTATGCAAGGAATTTGCTGGTCTCTTTAATGGAAAACTGGGTTGTTATAAAGGGCCCCCAGTTGACTTCGAGTTGGACCCCGGGGTGGCTCCAATCTGACTCAAACCAAGGCGAGTGCCATTTGCACTGCAACCCAAGATCGAGGCAGAGCTGGATAAATTGGTCAAGCAGGGAGTTCTCTCACCCGTGGACTCTGCTAAGTGGGAGACTCCAATCGTCACGCCCCTTAAAGCAAATGGGGAAGTCAGGATATGTGCAGATTACAAATGTACTATCAATAAGGCACTCAGGGGAAACTCATACCCCATTCCAGTCGTATCACATCTGTTGGCTAAACTGGCTGGGGGCAAGGTGTTCGCCAAAATTGACCTGGCACAAGCTTACCAACAGCTGCCAGTAACCCCACAATCAGCGGAAGCACAGACTATTGTCACACATAAAGGGGCGTTCAGAGTTAACAGATTACAGTTCGGAGTTTGTGTGGCCCCAGGGATTTTTCAAGGGCTCATGGAACGCCTGTTAAGAGGTCTGCCGGGGGTCTTGCCATTTTTTGATGATGTTTTGATTGCTGGAAAAGACCCACAGGAACTGGTTGCGCGTGTCCGTGCAGTGTTGCTCAAGTTCAAGGAGGTGGGGTTGCAACTGAAAAAAGAAAAATGCAGTTTTGGGGTGCCAACTGTGGATTTCTTGGGGTTTAAAATTGATGCATCAGGCATCCACCCCACAGATGCTAAGATTAAGGCCATCATCGAGGCACCACGACCACAGAACAAGACGGAGTTGCAGTCATTCCTGGGACTTATTAACTTTTATCATTCGTTCTTACCCCAGAAAGCTTCGGTAGCTGAACCATTACATAGACTATTGCAGAAAAAGAATGTGTGGCGATGGGGGCGGGAGCAGCAGAAGGCTTTTGACTCCTTGCGAGGAATGCTGAGTAGCAGGAGCGTCCTTGCTCATTATGATGAGTCAAAGCCGCTGGTCCTGGCATGTGATGCCTCTCAATACGGTCTGGGGGCTGTGCTGAGTCATAGGGAACCGGATGGGTCGGAGAAGCCCATCTCTTTCTATTCCCGTACGTTGTCGCCCACAGAGCGCAACTATGCTCAAATTGATAAAGAGGCACTGGCTATTGTGTCCGGAATCAAAAGGTTCTATGATTATTTGTACGGTCGCCATTTCTCCATTGAAACGGACCACAAACCACTGTTAGGGTTGTTCAACCCAAACAAACAAACGCCACAAATTCTCTCCCCCAGAATGTTGCGTTGGTCAATATTCCTGAATGGGTTCCAGTACACCTTGACCCATGTGCCGGGGAAACAGTTGTGCCATGCTGATGCGCTGAGTCGATTGCCCCTTCCTGGCGGGAGCAATGAGGATCCTGCTCCGGCGGAGCACATTATGATGCTAGAAACACTTCCGGGGGCTCCTGTAACAGCTACGGATATAGCTGAGAAAACTAGGAAAGATGCTGTTCTCTCCCGTGTGCTCACTTGGGTGGGGAGGGGGTGGCCAGGTGGTCCGCATGAAGAAAAATTCAGGCCTTATGCGACAAGGCAGCACGAATTGTCCATGCATAAGGGTTGTCTCCTATGGGGAGATAGGGTGATCATCCCAGCACCACTGAGAAACAGGGTTATTGAGACGCTTCACATGGGACACCCGGGAATGGTCAGGATGAAGTCGCTAGCCCGATGTTATGTGTGGTGGCCTGGAATGGACCAGAACATAGAACAATGGGTACGAACATGCAAGGCATGCCAAGAGGTGCGGCCAGAAGTGGCCAGAGCACCAGTCCACTGGTGGGAGCAGTCCAGGACTCCCTGGAGCCGGCTGCACATAGATTTTGCTGGGCCATTCCAAGGGAAGGTCTTTTTGGTTATCGTTGATGCATATTCCAAATGGTTAGAAGTGGCGATGGTCCCTAGCATGGCATCAGCTGCCGTAATCAAGGTGTTGAGGCAGCTGTTTGCTACCCACGGGTTACCTGAGACCATTGTATCAGATAATGGGGCAGCTTTTGTATCCCAAGAATTCAGGGCATTCTTGGCTGATAACTTTATAAGAGGGGTCACATCCGCGCCCTTTCACCCATCCTCCAATGGACAGGCTGAGCGCATGGTAAGAACAGCCAAAGAATCCATTGCGCGCTTAATGGAGGGTAACTGGTCGGCTCGCATTGCGCGAATGTTATTTTTGCAGCATGCGACGCCGTGTACTGCGACGGGCAAGTCGCCAGCCGAGCTGCTCTTAGGTAGAAGACTGGTAACGGTGCTGGATTATGTCCACCCAGATAAAATGCCAAACCGTAATTCAAGAGCAACCCCCCAGGCTGAGACTGACACAACAAGGTATCTCGCCCCTGAAGATCTGGTCTGGGTGAGGAACTATTCACGAGGTCCGCGGTGGGTGGCCGGTGTGATCACCCGGGCTAGTGGACCTGTGTCCTATTATGTGACCTTGGAAAATGGGCAAGTTTGGAAGAGACATATAGATCAGCTGAGGCGCCGGGCGCTCAGCAGGGAGGAGTCAGATAATTCATCCCTGGCTAATGACGCACAGCTGCAAGACCAGAGTGAAAATGGTCCAGAGGTACAGTCACCAGGGGCTTCAGCAAATGAACCAGGGTCTGCTAGTCCTCATGATGACGAGGTACAGGTCGGGGACCCTGAGATGTCTGGGACTCCATCTGTTCCTGATGAAACCCCTATAGCAGCCCCTCCACCACAGGTAACACCCAATCCAGAACCTGCAACACCTGTTGTCAGGAGATCAGGTAGAAGTTGTAGGACCCCACAGTACCTGAGGGATTACGTCTGCTGTGCTCACTAGGGGGGGAGGGGTGTTGTGTATTGAGTCAAAGGATTTTATATCTGTATTATTATTGTCTGTATTTGCATTAGGATAAAGTAACTGCCTTTTGGTTCCAGAGGGTACAGCTACTATTGGTTCATTTAAGCTGCTGTATTTGGATCCTCTGTCTTATTGGTTTCCTCCAAAAGGCAGCACTGTGATTGCTTGATATTGTTCCCTCCAAAATGTATCCCTTCCTAGCTAGTCCCCTGTCCCTATAAATGTAGCTTTCCTCTCCTCAGTCTTCAGCCTTGTTCACTGTAATAAAGAGCTGTTACTAGAGAACTGTCTCCAGCATGTTTTGTCAAGAGAGCTGAAATCACAAACCCCACGTCACAACAGAAGGGATGGAAAAGTGTAAACTGGGGTGGATGATGATGATGTGGAGGGGAATCTGTTCTATGACACCATGATCGTATGGGGTGGGGCCTAATCCAAGTCTTCCACCTCCCTTGCTCGTAACCCTTAGCATGCCTATGTGATTCTGGGATTGCAGTGCAAAATCAGAACAGGATATCTGGATTGCCCATTGGTAATACAGGCACATTTGACTTCCAGGTGCAAGTTTCTAGTCCTTATGGCTGCAGACAAAAAAGATAGGAGTGGGTGAATTTTTGACCCCCTACCATGATGACTGTTTGTGGTTCTTCCCTTCCCATGGACTCATCTCTAATTTCCATCTCTTAATTTTAGAGTCTGTACAGGTGACCATAACTCATAACCATACTGACTTCTGAGATGCACCAGGCCCCACAGCCCACAGCAAGCAGTGTGGCATGTTTTCCCTGCAATCATGTGGACTAGACACTTTATTTTAAAAGAAAACAAAACTTAGCACTTTTGCATTGGCCTCTGCATAATCTCAGTTTGTGTGCCAATTTTTCTAATAACGCAATACCCCACACCTTTGTATACCAATAGTCTATATCTACTTCCCTCCATGTCTCTCCAGTGATAAGTTTATTTTCTTTCAATCGGTATGATTTTGTGCCTTAATGTTAATATCCAGGAGCAGGGCTGGCCCCCACCAACAGCATTACTAATAGTTGCTGTTTTTAAACTTTTCCTCCTGTTGATGTGTCTTCTTTAGAGTGGACCCCTGCCACTCTGTAATGGGTGAGACATATTATATTTTGTATTACTAAGAAAAAGAGAGAGGGGGGGGGGAAAGAAAGAAAGAAAAGAAAACCTGGAAACTTTTGTTTTATTTATGAGATTTATCCCCCACTTCTCTTCAAAAGCAAATCTCAGATCAGGTTACAACAATATAAAAGGCATTAAAAAATGTTGTTTAAAATACAATTGTAGATTTAAAATGCAATTAAGGCATATCAGCACACCCATCTGCATTATATGACATGTTCAGAAGGCCTATTCAGAGTAAGTTTGCCAGGTCAGGACTATCCCAGGCCCTGAGAGTTCAGGCTCCCAACCTGCGACCTGGGGTCATCCCCAGTGTTGATATGGGTCGGTGATGCCACAGGGGGCAGGCTCCAGTGATGCCATTGAGCATGACACATTAAGCCATAACCACAGTCGCTGAGAGCATGCCAGTAAATTAAAAACTCAAATGAGCAAATATATCACTGCTTAGAAATTAAGATAGAAACCTCAGACACCCTCCCTCTGAGAGTCTATGTAGTACTTTGCAGCCGGCTCCTGCCAGGCTGACGCTTGCAAGCTGCATGCACAGTCTTCTTAATAAAAATGTTTCTTTTAAAACTGCTCTCACCCACCTGGGGTATCAAGCCTTCCACCTTCTACCTGGGTGTGCCAGGCAAAACAGCCTTATTTCAAAGGCCTGCAGATAGAGGACTGTCTTCAGCTGATGCCAGCCAAATTGATGGAAGGAAGGTGTGCTGCAGCTGAATCTCAGAGCCCAGACAGGACAATGAGGAGAGATGTTCTTTCAAGTAACCAGTTCCAAAGGCTGTCTGGGTCTTTGCACATCAAAACTAACACCTTGAATTGGTTCCAAGGAGGCAGCCTATACATATATTTCAGGACCAGGGGGCAGATTTCCAGCTGCTTTGACAGTGATCATTTCAAGAAGTCAAGAGGAACATGCTATTAACCATTTCCCCCTTTTTCCCCTCTAGGGCGATAAAGGCCCACCAGGAGCAGCAGGGAGCCCTGTGAGTATCTAAGCAAGCGATGCCAGCAGGGGTTACGTGGGCCTACAATTTGTTTATAGTGCAAACATAAGTATTAATAAAAATCTGCAATCACTTTCAGGTTACATTTAGTACCTATCTCCCAGATTTGTGTTGTGTTGAACTGTCAGAATTAGGTCAGAGCCCAAAATATGATGCTTATGAGAAACTGCTGTTGTGGGAGGCTTAAGACCCGTTTTGTAACTGTTGAAAAGCAAGGATGGCCTTCATTTTACTATGCATTGTTTGTAAATACTGTAGTATCAGACCTTATCCCTGCAAAGCTGTGGTTGTGATTGTGTGGGAAATCAGACAAATTACTTTGAACTAAAAAACAACAACCCACCAGTCTGCTTCAGGGGGTTGGGGGACCCTCCAGAGCACACATAGGAGGCATGTGGAGAGGGAAGAGGAAGTTTCATTGCGCAAGTAGAACTGAGCTTGCAGTGTTGGACAGAGCCTTTTTGGGCCGGCCCTGTGAACATCCTGCAGAATGGCAATGTGCAACTGTGATGCTTTCACTTTATTTTCTTCCTAAGAACACTTTTAATTCCTCAAATGTTTCTGTGTAACAGGGGACCAAGGGAGAACCCGGCCTTCCAGGTCCAGATGGCCCTCCGGGGAAACCTGGGATTGATGTGAGTACAAATGGTTGTCCTTCTTTGCCCACTCCCAATCTGGTGTGATTTGCATGCTTTGCTAGTGCAGTCAAACCGCGGTTGCTGAACATAATCCATTCCGGAAGCCCGTTTGGCTTCTGAAATGTTCCACAACCGAGATGTGGCTTCCGGTTGGTTGCAGGAGCTTCCTGCAACCAAGCGGAAGCTGTGTCGGATGTTCAGCTTTTGAAAAAATACAGTATCTTAAAACCGGAGCATTTGCTTCTGGGTTTTCGTTCGGGATCCGAGGTTTGAATATTCATTTTCAGCCTGTCCGTGGTAGGCTTGCCATATTTAAAAATGTGAAAACCCGGACACAAACGTTGTTGAGCTTTTTTGGGCAAAGTTGTTGAGCTGCAGAAACTGGTTGTTTTGCACCAGACTCAGGATACTTTAGCAACTCATGCTATATATTTGCTTATTTGTCACCCCTACTTCCATGAGACATATTAAGACAGGGGAAATCTTCCGTATTTGTAAGACTCCTGGCCCCATTGCCCGAGCCCCCATCCTGCCTGCACGAGGTTGAGCATTGCCGATGCCTTTTCTTTGCCTGCTCTTTTTGTTTACTTTGCAATCGCCTGCCCTGTGCTGATTTAAAAAGCAAAGAGGGTGTGTTGTTTTGGTTAAAGATATACTAGGAAAACACTATTGTCCTCAGTTACATCTTGAGCTGTTGATAACACGTCAGTGGCTGCAGCAGCGTGTGAAATAGCAAACTGCGTGCTCTGCTTGGTGCCGCCGTGTTCCTGCATGTGCTGTTAGAGGCAGATGCACTGCCAGGGAGATGCAGCCGCCTCCTGCTCAGAGATTGAACTGCTAGCTAGAGATGTGGGGGCTGAAGCCAGAAGAACTGCAACTTGTGCTATCTTTTTGTTGTTGTAAAAACGGCACCCCCACATCACACACCATCACTCCCAATGCTAAACCTTTTTATTTATTCACATCATTTTTTCTTTTTTAAGAAATAAGCTTTATTTTCCAAAACTATAAACTATAAATACAGGTACAAAAGAAATAGATAGATAGATAGATAGATAGATAGATGAAATAAATGGGGGGAAAGTACAAGAGATGGAGAGAGAACACATAAATAGAAGTACATAACATTTTTACAGTATTCCCAGAATCTGAATCTGTGGTTTAGCATTTTCCTGTATTTTGTGACACCAATCCATAATAAAGGGACTCCATCTCTTATCAAAAGACAGTTGTGCCTCAGTAGTTGAGCGGAATCCGTTCGACTTCCAAAATGTTCAGAAACCAAAGCTCCTGCAGCCAATCGGAAGCCACGGAAGCTCCGTCGGACATTCGGCTTCCAAAAATAGCTTGCAAACCGGAGTGGTCCCTTCTGGGTTTGCGGCGTTCGGAAGCCAAAACGTTCAGGAACTAAGCTGTTCGAAAACCAACTACAACTGTAGTTATCTGTGTGCCCACCTTCTTATAATAGTCCTCAGCTTCAGTGTCTGAACAGTCTCTCATGCTTTCAGAAATATGGTTGGCTGCTTCCACCTTGCCACACTTCCTGGAGTGCTGCTGTTTCATATTCTACTACTCTGAAACCCGTCCAGTAGGAACTGCTGGGTAGGGGGAATGGACGCTTATATGTGACCCTTCTTTTAAAAATTTAAAAACTAGTGTGTTGGCTTGTCAGACTAGGACCTCAGAGACCAAGGTTCAAATTCCTACTGGGCCATGAAGCTCACTGGGTGATTTTGGGCCAGTAACCAACTTTTAGCTTAACCTACCTCACAGGGACGTTGTGAGGACAATATAGAAAAGGGGGAAACCATGTACACCACCTGGAAATCTATGGAGGGAAGCTTACATAAGGAATGTAATAATAAAAGCAAACACATAAAGAAATAAACAAAATAACCCTTGGTCACCTCATATATTTAAGGTAAGAATGGAAAGGACAGAGTGGATGGGGAGGCATCTAGTTTGCCCCCACCACAAAAAAAACCTGGCTGTGCCTGTGATCACTGGGATTAGTACCAGAAAGTAGGTAATTTAGGAACCTTGGTAAGGGAATGCACATTTGAGGTCTTTTTGAGAAATGCCTTCTGGTTTAGATGGCTAGTTATACGCACATGCTTGCATTTCCACAAAAACTTTATTTTACACCTGCAGTTTCTATTTCTGGATGCTCTGCAGCTATGGCAAAGACAGGGGCGTCACAAGGGGGGGTGATGGCGGTACGCCCCGGGTTCCATTTGGGCTGCACTGCGTGGATTGGAGTCGGCGGGGGGGGGCCAGCGATACCCCGCTACGTAACAGCGCAGCGGGATGCTGTGCATGCGTCGTTATGTGGCGGGGTATCGTCACCCCCCGCCTCCAAAGCCGCATGCCTCCAGCTACAAACTCCGGGTAGAAAGCCCGCTCAGCGTGGCAGTATTGGCAATTTGCCGCCCTGGGTGTCGCGGCGCCTTGCTACGCCCCTGGGCAAAGATTTTTGGTTTTGAATTTTGCCGCTTCACCCATTTCTTTTCCAGCCCTGGTGTTTTTACCTGTTTTATTGCAGATGCCAGTTGATGTCCCGCAAGCTGAACCTGTAATTCTCTTTCCATTTTTTACAGGGGCTAACGGGAGCAAAAGGGGAACCAGGACCTTTTGGGCGACCTGGCCCCAAAGTGAGTGACTGTTTTCTGTGTGACTGGAGGAGATGGAGTGGTTCTTTTAAGACTGGCTTGTGATTGTGATGCTGTAGTGGGGGGCTGAAGTTCTCCAAATGAGGACCAGTTGGGGGACAAAATGATTCAAAGTGGTTTTCGATGCATGTATGCACTGTATACATCCCCCAGCAACTAGAGCAGGGGGAAATGGGGGATGTAGAGTAATTGGCCTGTGCAAGGTAACAGAGGCCTTAGGTGAATTCAGACAACAATACTGTCCAGACTGCACCTGCAAATACAAGAGGTTCAATCTGATCTGGTAGGGCTGGGTCCTTGGAGCTCATATCTGGATCTGCCCCATGAAGTAGATCTGCAGCTTAAGGCATATCCCATTTGTGTGGATCCTGCTACACTGAGTATCTCTTCCTTCTTGCATTCACTCAGGGCCAGACTGGACTTCCAGGACCTCCAGGGCTTCCAGTAAGTGTTTATTCTTTATTGGCTATATTTGTAAAGAAAGTATAGCGCTATATGAACTCACCCAGTGTACACAATCACACCAATGTGTTGAATTATAGTTGAGTGTGATGAGAGAGGGCTTGCACACTCCCCATCTCTCCTTTAGTGCAGCAGTAAGGAGGCGTTATATAGCATTCACTTTTAAACTAACCACAGTTGCTTGTTACCTTTGGAACATGGGGAAACTGTGGTTTGTTGAAACAAGCCAAAATCAAGTTGTCCTTTATGGTGCTGGCTTGTTAACAATCCGTAGTTCAGACAGAGAGGGGAGCTCTCATTAGTTTAAAGGTGGAAACAAGTGCTTCTGATCTCTTCTTTGCAGCCATGCCAGAGGGGAGGGGGGAGCATATGAGCCTGTGGCTCATCAAGGCTCGTTCTTATAGCTCTGAGCTATAGTTTAGGGCAGGTGCAGCCAACATGGGCTACTTTGGGCCAATTACCATCTCTTAGCTTAACCTACCTTGCAGGGTTGTCGTGAGGATAAAATGGGGAGTGGGGGGGGGAGCTATGCATGAAACCTTAAGCCCTATAGAGGAGAGATGGAAGGTAAACATACTAAAAACTAAGTCATTTATTAATGTCCCATTGATTTAAGTAGAGCTACTCTAAGCATGGATAACAGTTCAATCCTAATTATCCATCTCTACTCATGTTGAGTGGACAGAAGGTGGTGGACTCCTTTTCACTGGAGGCTGTGTTTTGCCTTGTAAGTTGTTTTACGCCTCTGCATTGTGGTTTTGATGGATCTGAGTCCTGCATACTCAGTTGCTATATTAGATCTGGTTTTAACTGTTTTTATTTGCCTAAACCAGGCATCCCCAAACTTCGGCCCTTCAGATGTTTTGGACTACAGTTCCCATCATCCCTGACCACTGGTCCTCTTAGCTAGGGATCATGGGAGTTGTAGGCCAAAACATCTGGAGGGCCGCAGTTTGGGAATGCCTGGCCTAAACTGTCCGTAACCCAAAGAGAACCCTGGTTATGGGGCAGGTGACTCAGAAATGCAACAGTTAATTAATATGATGCAACCAGATTGGGAAAACGAGACAGCCGCTCTGCCTCTGGGAGAGGCCTCAGCTGCAGCCTTCACGTTTTTCAGCTGGTTTCTTCAACGCAGCATGATTGTTTACTGTGGCTGTCTTCTCATTTCAGGGACCTGGGCTGAAAGGATCTCCTGTAAGTGCTGTTCATGTGAGCTTGGGTTTGGCTGATGGGAGGCAGTGTGCTGGATTTGTGAGGGGTGCTTACAGGAGCGTGTGCTCATAGCTTGGCTTGGAGGAAGGGGCAGCGACCCAACAAAAGGGTCTTGCATTGTCACAGTGTTGTGAGCAGTGATGTGCCATTGGTTTGGCTTTTTTTTATTTATTTGCAAAAATCACTTTATTAGTTCAGCCATTTGGAAGAGGGATATTGATCCAAGAGGTACTGGGGGGGGGGGAGTTTTTCCAGCCAGTGGGCCAAATCCTGGGTTCCTTCGCTCCCATGAGCTCCTTTGGTGGGTAGGTAGGGATGCCCACATGCCAATCACTTGGTGTCATCATGACATCATGAAACGAAGATCCTTGCTGATCTAAGAAGGGCTTTAAAGAAGGGCTTGAATTCACCAGGGTACAATTCCACTTGGGAGCACTGATTGTCACGGAGCACATTTCAAGGTGTTCCTTTGCAGCCACATCCTTTTAAAAAGTAATAATAATAACCATTTATTGGGCTTTATAAACAAAGATAATGGGGATAACAAATGAATAGACCCAAGTCTATTCATGTCATTTGTATATCACAAAAACAGAATGATAAATTTGCAGGGATATCTGTGGTTCATTATTTGTGGTCAATGTATCTTTACAGCCACATCTTTACCTGCCCCATAACTGACATATATGATG